>NC_137101.1:51767347-52367347 GCF_949357685.1 Gobio gobio | reverse complement strand
GGACTTCTCTAAGGTCTAAACTGCATATCCCTTCTGGGTACCTAGTGTGTGGTGCAGCTCTTTATTAATGTACTTGTATATACTGACTTTTTTTTGTTTTGTGTAGTGTTGTTTGTTCTGTGTTTTTACTTGAAAAATCCTTTAAAATAAAGTATAAAAAAAAAAGAAAAAAAAAGATGACTCCGAGGTTGCGACTATGAAGGGATGGAAACAGGGTGGAGTTATCGACAGTGAGAGAGAAACTGTGAGTGGTCTTGGTGATGGATTTGGGACCGATGATGATCATGTCTGTTTTTTCACAGTTAAGTTGAAGGAAATTAGTGTGCATCCAGGATTTAATGTCAATGAGGTAGTTGGAGATAGTGGAGTGGGTAACGGTGGTAATGGATTTGGTGGAGATGTAAAGCTGAACATCATCGGCGTAACAATGAAAGTTTAGACCATGGTGGCGAATGATGTTGCCAAGGGGAAGCAGATATAATATGAAAAGGAGAGGGCCTAGCACCGAACCCTGGGGGACACCTTGAGATAGCGGAGCAGTGGAGGAGGTGCAGTTGTTAATGTGAATGAACTGTTGTCTGTCAGTGAGATACGATTGGAATAAGTGTACTAATGATGACTGGTGATTTTTAGATGTAGACTATAAGATTCTACATCTAAATATATGGATATATAGATCTACATCTAGATATATTCTCAATGATAAATATATTATTAAATAATAAATATGTAAACTGAAATCTCAATATTTGAGTGACAGGGAAGAGAAGACATGTTGATTAAGTCATAATTTCAGTTTATTTGTTTGCGCATGAAAAGTATTCTCGTCGCTTCATAACATTAAGGTTGAACCACTGGAGTCACATGGACTATTTTAACAACGTCTTTGCTACCTTTCTGGGAAATGAAAGTGTTCATTAAATTGCTGTCTATGGAGGGGTCAGAAAGCTCTCGGATTCCATTAAAAATATCATAATTTGTTTTCCGAAGATGAACTTTAAAGAGAACCTGATCTTCAATAAGTCTCGGTAGGTTTGTTATTAACTTTAATATCAGCGAACAACAGTATAATGCTACCTACTGTAGTTCAATTAATTTGTTTATAGAATGTCTATAAACCATATGTCTTTTGTACCATAATTTACGTTTATAAATAGCATCGGCCCCAATATATTGTCTGTCATACATAAAAGTTAACTTTTGTAGCTAGTTTTAACATGCATTAATCTATATTTAATTTATACAGTGAAGATTATGCAATACAATGTTATTACGTTTGATTATTCAATTTCTGCACCTGAATTACTGTTAGACCTGAAACTTCAAGCACTTAATTCTTAGCATTGTTCTTATTTTATTGCTAATTGTGCACTTTTATTCAATAATGTTTTAAATTTATAATATTGTAGTTTTTCCAGTGGAATATTAGTTGGAATTGAGAAATTTCACTTCTATCTTCAATTGTGGTTGCTTATTTATTTGAATAAGTTACATCGGTCAAAACCAAGTCTGTAGCACTCCTCTCAGAAACTGAAGCTTCCGCGCCTCGATCGCCCCCCGATGGCCGGTCCCAGTATAGCTCCTAAACCCCACCCCTCTATGTATTTGAATGGACATGAGACATACTAAACAATTCAATTACACTTCAAATAATTGTTTCCTAAAGATGGTTTCTGTCATTTTAGGCAGTTTTTATCATGATGATTTCATTTCAAGTGTTCGTTTTTTAAAATAAGTTTAGTTTTAGTGAGTTATTTGATGCTATAAAAACGGGGGGTGTGACGTCATGATTGACAGCTGAGATTGACGGCTTCTCTGAGTGAAGTCGTCACTGAGGCACTAACAGACTTTTTTCAGGATTTTTGGGAGGAGATTGGAGCTTTAGCTTTCATTTCTACATTTCCATAACTGTTTATTTTACACCATCATAATGAATTGTTCTGCATCTGTGAGAGTGTGGGCGGGCTTTTGATAATCGCGCCTCTACTTCCTGTTCTCTACTGCACAACTCCGTTCCCGAGATCGCTACTGCGCAGACTCTGTCCCAAGATGTCAGTGCCGTGTGCGAAAACGAAAAAGCTTCAACTATGGTCAGCGGAAGTCAATGAAGTTGCGTCGTCCATATTTTTTTACGGTCTATGGTCAAAACAATGAAAACAAATAAGTATTACACATGATATTCTTTCACGGTCTATGGACCCCCTAAAGTCGCCTTGGCCACCCCATGTATAAAAGTATTGCTCTGCCACTGGGCATGGACACAATGAATTACCCTCAACTACCCGGACTCTTTTGCACACCCCCTGGCAAATTGACGCAGTTACATACCAAGAGACTGATGACCTCATACTCCGGACAGATGAAACATTCAGAAATCAATCACAGGTTCAGCATCATCATGGGAATACCTCTGGCTCACCTCTCCATAGACATGGTGAGGTGCTTTCCCTTTGATTACATGCACCAGGCTTGTCTCGGTGTAATGAAAAGGCTCCTGCACATCTGGACCAGAAGTGACAGAGTTGTGAGGGTTTTGGCGATCCAAATCACAGAGATCAGTGCACGACTGCTGTCTCTTCAGAAACACATCCCATCTACTTTTGCACAAAAGCCTAGGGGTCTTGAGGAGCTGGACTGGAGGAAAGCAACAGAGTTTTGTCAGTTCCTTCTATACACAGGGAAGATTATGTTGAAGGGAATACTGCCAGATGACATGTACTCACACTTCCTTTCTTTCAGTGTGGCCATGGCAATCTTGGTATGTCCACGTCTTGTGCAGGAACATTCCAAATATGCCAATGAACTTCTGCAATATTTTGTGGAAAAAGGTCGGACACTCTATGGACAGGAGTTCCTTGTGGACAACACATACCATGCTGCACATAGCAAGTGATGCTGACAAATTTGGTGGTCTGGAAAATTGTAGTGCCTTCATATTTGAAAATGAGACACTGCAGACACTGAGGTCTTTCAAGTGGCAGACAAGGAAGAACGAGTGCTTTGCCGTGTGTTCAGTAAACCTTACCCTCTGTTCAACGGCCTGTGCATGTCATTTTTGACTGGTGCCAACAAATACAACCAAAAACAACAGCACAATTAAATGGATTCCCAGATCAGAACTCACAAAATATGCGATCAACACAGAAGAGAGAAGTGAGATTTTTCTGTCAGTGAATTTTAATCAAAGGTAATAGGTTATCATATGTGATACGAGGTGAATGTAAACATAACCAGCTTTATTTGGATTTATGATTTTTCTTGCTTCCCGCAGAATGTATGCAATTGTCGAATTGTTAGAGAAGGCGACTTGTGAGATGGTACCAGAAATCTGGCTTTTTAAGGACTTGTATCAACAACATACATAATGTGGAATGATGGTTTAACAGAAGCATTTACGATAGATTTACAAACTCTGACCGCAGGTTACCGCAAGTTATTTAAAGTCAACCTGAAATCAAAATTGACAAATCTTTTATTTGATGAAATGTTAGTGTATTTTATCAATTTATTCATGCACAATTTTAAAAAGGTGCCCTCTTCCAAAAATATTAACATGCCCATCCTTGTAAGGACATCTCTTATCATTTTCTTCTCACCTCTCTTTTCAAATTTAACACACACTTTGTACTCCCAATAAATGGCAGTTCCGTTTAGCATGTTTACTTGTTATTTCCCCATATTTTTACTTCAACTGACTATGACACAGCCAAAAAGTGGTCAAAAAAGCAGCTGTGCAGTTTTCGGTTGAGAGCTCTGATGACGCCCACAAAAAGACCAGTGTGTTTCAGCAGCTCTGATGAAGGTATGGACCAGAGCATGTGAAAGAAGAAGTTTACAAGTAAAGGATTAAAGTAATTATAAAATATTTCTTTATTCATTTACTTTTTAAAGATACTTCTTCAGTACCTCGCCCCCAAAAGAAGAGCTGGATGAACTGTACAACCACTGGTAGGCCTTTCACCCATAAGTTATGATTCTATTACTTTACAACTAGTGTACATTTTCATATTTAAGTGTGTTTTGCGGTTTTCAGAATACCAACATTTCATTAGTCGATAGTACCAATACATTATCACAGTACATTTCATGCTTTTTCTTTTTCCCTTTTTTTTTATTATTAATTAACTTCTAATTTATTGTTATAACAGTGGAACCTCAGCTGCCAATTCCACCAGCAATTAAACCATTAAAATTACCCAACAAGCAAACCACCCTGAAACAAGTGAGTCAAACAATAAAAATACCATCAAGACGTGAAGAGCTTCCCACTCCTGATGTGTCCATTAGGCCAACTCCTCCCAGAGACATCCAGAAATATGGTAGTGTTTTTGTTTTAATTACAATGCATTAGGTTGCATGAACTAAGACAGCGTTTACACTTGCCATTAACATGCGACCTGTATCCGGATGATGTCCACATACAGAAAGAAATTTTAAGCAGTGTGTCCTGGTCCAGAGGTAATCAAGGACGCATTTTGATCAGATCTCGATGTAATGTAAATGCAATCTAACCTCCATGTCTGCAATCACAGGTCGACGTCACAAAAATCCATGCCTACTTCTCTTTCCAAGGGTTGTCAGAAAATAATGGACGGATGCACTTTTGAAAAAATTTAACGTATACTTTGGAAAATAGTAAAAGACAGTTCTTCCAGGTCCAAAAAGTTAAAAAACCTTTATTCACATCATGGCTTATCACAATAGAACATAAAAAATGGCCCAAACGCTGCATACTGATGCCTTCAGCCTACAGCCTTCCTCAGGAGGTGCCTTGGACTATGTTCTAAAGTGGTGTTTTCTAAAGACCCGGTACTTCGAGAGTCGGTACTAAAAAAATGAAAACGTTACAGTACCAGGTTTTCTCAAGTACCGGTGGTTCCGAGTACCAGGTCAACCCGGTTCTTGATGTGCTATCCGAAAGGTGCACAGTTGTGTCCTCTTCATTAAAGACATGGCGACTGACGGTGCTGCTGATGCGGGGGCTCTGAGTCCACTTGTTGACAAGAAAGGAGCAAAAAGCCACGCATGGAAATATTTTGGATTTGCGGCTGATGACGAGGGGAACATCATAGATCATCAAAAACCAAATTGCAAACGATGTCATCGAAAGAGTAAACACATCAAACCCAATAAAACACCTTAAAGACCGACACCCAGATCTAATGAAAGAGTTCAAGCAGGTAAATTTCAATTTAATTTTATATTTATTTTATGTTATAAATATTATACCCTATTTTAATTTGAATGTCGGATTGAAATAAACATAGCTGTTAGTGTAGTTAATCGTTAGCATGTGGCTAACTCTAATATAATCGGTATTAGAATGACGCTTCTTTATTAACTATTTAATGGTCCTATAATTTTTATGAAGGTAAAAAAACAGGAGGACATGATGGTATTTACTATTTTTACACATCAGTGGCTTTTAAAGGGGTCATGAATTGAGAAATTGTGTACATTTTGCTGTTGCACACGTGTGTGTGTGTGTGTGTGTGTGTGTGTGTGTGTGTGTGTGTGTGTGTGTGTGTGTGTGTGTGTGTGTGTGTGTGTGTGTGTGTGTGTGTGTGTGTGTGTGTGTGTGTGTGTGTGTGTGTGTGTGTGTGTGTGTGTGTGTGTGTGTGTGTACATGTTTTTCTAGCCTGGTGGGGACTTCAACCTGACTGTAGAAACACTCATGGGGACTCGTGTCACCGTGGGGACCTAAATTGAGGTCCCCACGGGCACAAAAGCTTATAAATCATTCAGAATGAGTTTTTATGAAAATGTAAAAATGCAGAATGTCTCCTGTGAGGGTTAGGTTTAGGGGCAGGGGCAGTGTAGGGGGATAGAAAATACGGTTTGTACAGTATAAAAACCATTACGCCTATGGTGAGTCCCCAGAAGGATAGCGCACCAGACGTGTGTGTGTGTGTGTGTGTGTGTGTGTGTGTGTGTGTGTGTGTGTGTGTGTGTGTGTGTGTGTGTGTGTGTGTGTGTGCACGTGTGTGTGCTTTATTAATAAATAAAGCATCTTTGTTTGCTGACCAATTATAAGTTGGTGATCCAACAAATTTTAATTGTCACATGAATTTGTGATTTGAACTTTGTGGGGAAGTTTTGGTTATCCATGCCAAATGATATACACTCCACACAGTGTGTGTGTTTGGACTGAAAAATGTGGTACATGATCTTGGTTAACAATTGAACAACATTGTAATACATTTTCATGCAAAAATCATGCTCCTTAAGAAACTAGCAGACAAGATAATCCAGCACAAATTAGTGCATAAAAAGTCACTAAAATGAAGTATTTGAACCTCATAATTAAATACAAAATTAAGGGGACTGAAAAGGGTCCACTTTTTGAAAAACAACTTCTACTAGGCTGGGTATGGGCCTCGCAAACATACCTGTGAAACATAGGTCAACGTTACTATCTATCTAACTTGGTCTTCTCTGTATTGCTGGTACAGTAAAGGAGAATGGCTATGAGAAAGCCATGCAACCACTTGTTAAGGACCTTGTTCAGTTGGAGCAGACTGGTTTATTCATTGATCAGTAGGGAGCAACTGTGAAAGGGACTGTCCTATATGTATCAGCTGATAACCTTGGTGCTCATTCTATGACAGGATTCCTTGAGGGTTTTACTGCGGAGAGGTTCTGCCATTTTTGCATGGCAACAAGAACTGAGGCTCAGCACACAGAGGTAGGTTCCAGCAACTTTAAACCTTGCACTAAAGATACTCATGACAGGCATGTTGAGGAGGTAAAGCAGGATCCTTCTGTGAGTAAGCTGCATGGAATGAGAGGAAGCTGTCTGACATTGTGTCAGCTGATCTCTGTCTCTGCCTTTCAGAGATGATTGAAAAGAAATGCATCTCTCTTGAGTCAGTGATCCATGCAGTTACGGCCTTTGCTTACACATTCTCTGATAAAACCAACAGCCCTCAGCCAATCCCAAAGGCTTTTGCCATCAAATATTTGTTTGGTGGCAATGGCAACACAAATTTGACCATGTTTAGACTTCTTCCTCTTTTAATTGGAGATGATGTCCCAGAAGGAAATAGTTCATGTGAAATGTTGAAGCAGCTAAAAGATATAGTTGAATTGGCTGTGGCATTAAAACATGCAGGCCATTGATTACGGAGCACAGAGAACTGCTGGAATCAACATTACATATTGAAACCAAAGCATTCATTTCACTGAGCATTACTCCCAGCTGATTAAAGCCTTTGGCCCACTGTCTAATGTTTGGACAATGCGTTTTGAAGGGGAAAAAAGTAATTTGTGAATCTCAAAACTTCAAAAATGTGGCCCTCACACTGGCTGTGCTTCTGTTCATGCCTTGGATACTCTAAATTTAGTAAAGTTTGCAAACAAGCAAACAAAAAATTTAAATAAATTAAAACCAAGAGTTTTTATTTTAATTGATCTAATGTAATCTTATGTATTTTCTCATGCTTCAGATGTGCTGTGCAATTACACAATGTAGTAGCCAGCACGGAAAGAAAAAGTGATTAAGAACAATTAACAGTAGCTAGTCATGTAGCATAACATGAAGAGGTGTGAGATCACTTGAAGGCAGAGGCGGTGAGAGAAAAATAATGATTTACTGCACGGAGAAAAAAGATGAGTTTTAAGTTGGGATTTAAAAATCTGGAGAGTAGGTGCGTTACGGATAGTCGAGGGCAGCTTATTCCATAATTTAGGGCCAATAACACTAAAAGCCCTTCCTCCTACAGTAGAGGGTTTAAACTTGGGGACGACAAGCAGGTTTTCATTGCTGGATCTGAGGGTCCGGGCAGGAACATATGGTTGGACTAAATCAGCAAGATATTTTGGTGCAGGGCCCTGACTGGGTTTATAGACTAAAACTAACAGTTTAAACTCGATGCGACTGGCCACAGGAAGCCAGTGAAGTTGGTTGAGGATGGGAGTGATGTGTACAGATTTTTTATTAAATGTTAGGGCTGGAGCAGCAGAGTTTTGCACCATTTGGAGGCGATGTATAGCCAAATAGACCCCAAACTTTTACAGAGCGATTGCATAAGGAAATGTACATTTTTTACATGACAAACGATATATACATTTTTTTTATTTACTTCTCAACTATACATTTATGCTGTGTTTTTTAAGGATATTTGGTAGTTGTTGTTTTTTTTTTTTTTACCTATTTACAGCACAAATACTTTAACTATGTCATAAATTGGCGCAATTTTTATGCAAAAATATAACTTAAATGATGATCTTAATTCAATCTAAATTGTTTTTGGACATTGCTTTGTGTTAAAGATAGAATACTGCCATCTGCAGGTGTGTGGAAAAACTTTAGGAATTATAGTTAAATAAATACAGTGCAATGACCACATATATCCACTAAGGGTCTAGAGGTACTCATTTCATTTTCACTTCATTTTTCTTGATACTTCAACTTCTCACAACTTTACGACCATTTTTTCTCTGTTCCCCATCCATTAACCCTAAGCCCCCCTAAAATCGTGTTATATGCTATTCTTGCTGGTTTTCCCTCCCATAAAAAGTCAAGAAAACATTTCTTCAACCTTTTCCGTCCACAAAGGCATCTCAGATACATATAAAACATACCAAAGCTTAGAAACCATTAAAACATTCAATACTAAAACCTGCCCCTTCAAATTTAGTGTCCTAAATTTCCCCCAAAAAATTATCTTCTCTCTATCTCTGTTACTAATTCCTCCCACATTTCATCCCTTACTTGCTTCTAATTTTTCCCCACCTAAAATCCTCCTTTCGTCCACTTCCTTGAAATAAAAACAATCCCTTAAAACCATAGCTTTACCAAATCTCATACTAACTGAAATAATTGGTCCCCAATTAACCATCTCTGGATTATTCTACACGTTTGTCCAAGTTTTTTTTAATTTTTATCTTGCACATTAATTATGCAGTCCCCGAAGAAAAAGCCCTATAACAAAACGTAAACTTTACTGAGTGGCTCCACTTTAAATCCAACTACAAGCACTTGCTCAGACACACAGATCTACACTAAAAACATTCACACTATGACATGGAAGTTTGAGCCATTTTGTTATAGAAAGCCCCTGATTATCCATGAATGGTTATTAACTATACAGTTCTAAGACCACTGAGCAGAGGCTGCATGGGAATCATGCTGTTAAAGGAGAACTAGCAAGTTAGAAAAAGAGGCAACACAGACGCATGCCAAACGTAAACAAAGCATGCATTGCTTTTGTCCATATAGTACGTCACAATCTTTAAAATATTGATACGTGTTACACTGTTGTTATCACCATCTAATACGCAAGATTTAAACTTTGTTGTGCATGTAAATATTTTCTTCCAAAGAAAACTAGATCATGTAGGAAAAATATTACAGAAGATCATAAGTAAAAAAAAAAAGCAGAGCAGAGGACTGTTTCAACTAAGGGAAAGCAGAGGAGAGCTAAACTAAATGGAGAGGAGTTTAGATTAAGTTGTGAATGCTTGTTGAAGGTTGACAGTGAGAGTGCTGCCCATTGTTTGGTCTGTTGTGGTCTGCTGTTGGACACTTGCTTATTACTTACAAAGCACTAAATGGTTTAGCTCCCCAGTACTTGAGCGAGCTCTTAACACATTATACTCCATCACGTCTACTGCGGAACCGGGAACACTTCCCATAACACCTGATGTACTCGTTACATCATCAGAAGAATGGCATCTACGCTAATGATAGTCTCTCTGTTTTATCCCGAGGTTTACTGCCCTAGTGAAAAAAAAGTAATAAAAAAGTATACTAATTATCAGTATACTTGAAGTGTGTTAATGATTAGTTAACTTGAAGCAGGGGTGGACTGGGGCAAAAAAGTGGCCCTGGACTTTCTGGCACAAAGCGGCCCATCACACCCGGTCTGCAACACACCTCACCATAAACCCACCAGCTCATTATACACAGGGCAATTTTAAACACAGAAGCTATTTATACAAACATATGAATTATATTAATTGTTTTATTGAAATGCTTATCATACTGAATGACTGGCATACTTCTTCGGGTTATAATTTGTCTTTCCTGGTGCACATGGCAAATAGTATTTTTTTTATACAAATTTTGATTTCTCTTTTCCATACACTGTAGTTTAATATCATTAAGTTCAATAGCTACCATAAAATCATACAATGCTATGGTCTAGAAGATTAAGGATGTAGTGCAGAATGTGGACTGTTTTAGGGTGCCTTTCGAGTGGTTATAGTATCTAGACATCTGTAATTTTATGGAATAGAGCTCAAATAGTGGAAAAGAGTTTAAAAATTATATAAAAAATACAGCATATTAAAATGATTTCTGAAGGATCATGTAAGGACACTCACTGAAGTAATGATGCTGAAAAGTCAGCTTTTACAGAAATAAATTACATTTTACAATACATTCTCATGAAAACAACTAGGCCTATTGGAAATTGTATTAATATTTCTTAATATTTGTGGTTTTACTGTATTTTTGATCAAATAAATTCAGCCTTCTTCTTTCAAAAACATTTTAAAAAGTCTTAATTATTTCAAAATTTTGATTACCAGTGTGTAAAATAATGCATGTGAACTAACTAGCAAATTATATATTTATTTTCATATATGACACTTTCCATTGGCTACTTGAATATGAAAGTTAGTTATAGCAAGATGTATGTGTAGGCTAAGCCTACGTTTCAGAAATATATTTTGAGTATTATGAATAATTTGAAAATGATTGTGAAATTACTGAAGAAAGCCTGGAAACAGAAAGACAAACATTCCCTCTGAAACTGCGACACCTATGCTAATGTTTCTTTGTGCATTCTGTGACGAATAACGAAAAAGGCATTACAATCTGATTAATTCTAAAAGATCAGCAGTAGTTTACATCCCTGGAAATTAATGTCCGTCGTTTAACATTTTTAAAATCGTTAACAGTCGGGAAATATTGCTGTAGCCCATTGACCCATATTCAGCTCTTACCTCGGCTCACACTCGGTTCACATTCGCGCTGCTCGGCTGCTGTGCACAGTAAATCCCGCCTCCTTCAATTTGATTGGATATCGCAAACATTTTGACATTGACGAGCGCTTTTACACCACTGAGACACTGGGACTGAGCAGGCTATAGATTAGAGTTTTGCATGGAGTTTTGCCTCAAGTGGGCTGCGCGGGCCATTCGTCTGGGCTGACGGAAGGCTACGTAGTTTTACTACAATTTATTCTTCATATATTTACGTAGCAACGGGCCGGCCCACATTGTCCAGCGGCCCACCGGGAAAACGCCCGGTACGCCAGATGGCCAGTCCGCCCCTAACTTGAAGTGTGCTATTTTGAAACAACTAATTTTGTACTAAGTATATTTTAGTTGATAATAAGTTGTATTAAAGCATAACTTGAAGTGTATTTAGTGTACTTTTATGTACTAAATTGGAACAACTTTAAGTATACTTAGTACACTTTAAGTATAGAGACTAATTACATGCTTGATTAGTGATATTAAATGTGCTTTATTTGTATTAGAAGTATATTTTATTTGTGTTATAAGTATACTTTATTTTTATTATAAGTATATTTATTTGTGTTATAAATATACTTTATTTTTATTATAAGTATATTTATTTGTGTTTTAAGTACATTACAAATTAATTACCAGTGTCTTCAGAACACACAAGCAATATACTATGAATATATTATTTTTTTAGGTTTATTTATTTACTTTACCTTCCCTAAATACAAAAAAATATACACTTTCTAGTCAATAACAATATAATGTATTATTACTTAGCCATACATTGTAAAATATACTTTGAAGGACATAATATCACACAATACAGTAGTTTAAATGAGCTACCAAAGCTGTGAAGAGACAGTCCATTAACAAGCCCAAAAACTTCACATGGTTTCACCAAAACTAAACAAAATGATCTTACTATGTTTTTCATTAAAACAACACTGGAAGATTAAAAAAACAACATTTATTATTGGACCAACTCCACTGACCCTCTATACACAAATATAAATGACACATTATATTCACATTATATTCATCTGACACATTATATTCACATTATGTTCAAATATAAATGACACATTATATTCACATTATATTCGTCTGAAGGCCGCTTGCACATCAGAGGCAGTTGACAGCAAAAACTTGTGAAGAAACAGCATCTGTACACAGAATATACAAGACATAAGGTCAAACAGCGTTCATACAACTTTTATTCACGTTTACATTAGTCTTACTTATTACTAGCCTCCAAACAGCAGGACTTTTTCTCCAGTTCTTTTCGGCATCGCGTAACGTTAGGCCATTTTATTCTGAGCCAGTTTATCGTCGCCATCAAGGTCAGGCTGCAAACCTCCCGTGAGTGAGTGACGAGGGAGAGAGCGTCAGACAGACGAACAGCAGCTCTGCCTCTGATTGGCTGCAGGCGGTGAACAACACAATCTGATTGGTCACAGACAAGTTGAAGAGCCATTTGAATTCCGATAATACTCAACTCATATTTTCTTGCGTTGTATTTTAGTGTGCGATTGTAACACGATTCTTCTCTGCCAGTGTAAACTCATTACTAAAGGGTTAGTTCACCCAAAAATGAAAATTCTGTCATTAATTACTCACCCTCACGTCGTTCGAGACCCGTAAGACCTCCGTTCATATTCGGAACACAAATGAAGATATTTTTGTTGAAAGCTGATGGCTGAGAAAGGCTTCATATAGGCCTCCATTGGCATTCAGTACATTTATACTCCCAAGACGGATAAAAGGCACTCAGAACATCGTTACAAAGTCCATCTCACCACAGTGACTCTACAATAATCTTACAATGCGACGACAATAGTTTTTGTGCGCAAAAAAAATCAAAATAACACCTTTTTCCAACTTGTTACTGCCTTCCGTGTGTGCCTCCACGACGCATGCGCGAGAATATGACGCAGATCCGGGGTTCGGACAGATGACCCAGAAGCGATTTGTTTACAATCAGAGGAAGACGCTCGTATCTCAGCTGTTGGATTCTACATTGATCGTGCTTTAGGTCTCGGCGTAGTGCTCAAAATGGGGTTAGAGTGTGCATTTCATGGAATCCCGAGCCCCGGCGCTACGTCATATTCTCGCGCATGCGTCGTGGAGGCACACGCGGAAGGCAATAACAAGCTGGATAAAGGTGTTATTTTGATTTTGTTTTGCGCACAAAAACTATTGTCGTCGCATCGTAAGATTATTGTAGAGTCACTGTGGTGAGATGGACTTTGTAACGATGTTCTGAGTGCCTTTTATCCGTCTTGGGAGTATAAGTGTACTGAATGCCAATGGAGGCCTATATGAAGCCTTTCTCAGCCATCAGCTTTCAACTAAAATATCTTCATTTGTGTTCCGAATATGAACGGAGGTCTTACGGGTGTCGAACGACATAAGGGTGAGTAATTAATGACAGAATTTTCATTTTTGGGTGAACTAACCCTTTAAACATATTTACACTTAAAGCACAACTACAGTAGGGCTTGTACACTGCATATATAAAAAAATGGGCTTTTAATGCATTAGTCAATTTTAACACTTAAGCATGAATAAATAACCTTAAACATTACTCAAATTTAACTTTAAATATACTACAAATTAGGGATATTTAATATGTATTTTTAAAATGTGCTTTCAGTGCATTGTTAGAATGACAAATTTGAGCAGTTTAAAATATACAAAAAAATATATTTTTAGTAATGTTCAAATAAGTACACTTTTAAAAAGTACACAGAACTTTCATTTTAAGTATATTTTTCTAAAATATACTAAAATACAATTATTTTAAAGTGCATTAAAAGTTACATTGTGAAAATATGATGCTACTATAATTTTTTATATATTTAAAGATGGTACAATTTTTGTCAGTATATTTACAATATACTATTGAACAAGAGAACATACTTGAAGTACAATAAAGTATACTTTTTTTTCACCAGGGCATGCAGTCAGCCGGATCCGGACCATATCCGGATCAGATGGTGGACCTGCGCCTAGACATGACCAACGCAGGACCCTAAAGTGTCTGCAGAGACTGTGTCAATTAGACTCCCCTGAAACTGCCTCATCGACACGGCATCCTCAATAAACCCGTCTCCGGCGCGATAACTCAGATATTTCGATTATTCCTATTTAATAATTATTTAATCAACACATCATCCTCAATAAACCCGTCTCCGGCTTGCTGCCTCCGATCTTTTGAATATTCCGATCTATTATGACCTCTGACCTGTAAAGTTTCCAGAATAATAATCATACGCTGTTTGTTAATTGGCCAGAGGAGAACTGGCACCCCGACTGAGCCTGGTTTCTCCCAAGGTTTATTTTTCTCCATTAGGTCACCTGATGGGGTTTTGGTTTCCTTGCCACTGTTGCCTCTGGCTTGGTGTGCTCAGTTGGGGACACTCAATTTTTCAACTAAATATCCAAATAAATCTAATTATTAAACTAAATTAACCATATCAATTAAATTACTGATCTAAAGCCCACACTGTCACTGTATGATAATTGAAATGAACTGATGACATCACCGTTTTCTCCAGAACGGATATACGGCTGAATAAAATTATGTTCCTGTTTAACACTGTGAAACTGCTTTGAAACAATCTGCATTGTTAAAAGCGCTATATAAATAAAGTTGACTTGACTTCTGTCCTTGACAGTTTTTGCAGAGAGAGGCATATCTTTAATTTTCTGAACAATTTCATGTTTGTTTTTGAAGTCAGAGAATAGATGTTCTGATACTTTAATGAATGATTCTTTGAAATATTCTCCGTCTGTAAATGGCTTTCCACGCCTGACTATCTCCTGAGCAGCCACAAAACTAGCAGCAGTAGTTGAGTTTGTAGACTTGATCCACTTCTTGAAAGTATGTTTCCTTTGCTCAGCTTTCCGCAGCAGCTCTTTTTTGTTCATCTCCAGCTTTTTTTTTTTTTTTTACTTTTCAGCAAATGCTGTGTTCAAAATTCAACCAAAAAAATCAATTTTTTGTTGTTTATGAATTTCTTGCCACATATCAAGCATGGATAAGCCAGCATCGTCAGCAGTGAAGGCACATTAATATGTCCATCAAATATTAAATTTTCTATTTTCTTTTTTTACATTTATCCATTGTTAGCTTACCGGGAATTAAAAAAAAAAATCACAATTATTGCGGCACACAATGACATGCATCAGCGTGCTGCAAGTGCTGTGGTGCATGCGGGATGTTACGCATATTTTGATCGACAAAATATTAACAAAAAAAATAATAATGTAACAAGATCACTTTGATCTTGAAAAAAAGAGGTATACCATTGAAACAAATAAAATAGCTTTTATTTATTGATTCCCATATATATTTTTCAAAGCTAGGGGGAGCCGCTGCACAGGGATGAAAGAGCCATGGGTTGTTGACCCCTGCCCTAACCTGAAAGAACAGAACCAGTTTGTTAACAATAGGTAGTAAGTGACTGGAATAAAAAACAGTATAGAGTTCAGATCAAAATGAACTTGTAGAGTCATTTTATATGTACACACTTCTCCTAAACTGTGAGAACTAAACAGAAAACCAGTTTAACAATAGATCTAGAAGCTCAAGATAACTTCAGAAGAAATGCATCAAAGTGACAAACTGATTAAGTAAATGAGTCTCCAAACAACACAATTTAATCCTTATGAGTCACTTAAACAAGACATAACGGCCATTGACAATGGGTCCCACTCAACGAAGAACTGAAGACCATGCTGGGGCTGCATGTCATAAGTCATTCTTAGGAAATGCCAAAGGTTAAAGCCTGCAGTTTCCCATCAGTCATGTATGTTTTAAAGTCATCATAGCTGTTGTGAAGTGGCAGTCTGAGGATTATTATACACTTATTGGCCTCAGGATATTTTTGTTTGTAGTCTGAAATTCCATGTAGAAACTGGATTTGGGAAGGTTAAGGAAACCCCAGTGGAGGCACAGCTGATGCTCCTGAAGGACCATCTCCATTGTTAGAGGATTGCATTCTCCTTCTACAAATAAGTTAAACGCAAGTAAACATGGTCAAACAAGTGATTCATGGATTTAACCTTAAAATAAAAGGGTGAAATAAAATAAAAAAACCCTGCCATTTCATCACTCACTGTAAAAAAAAAATCAGGTCTCCAATTGAAAATTTTCAAGTGACCGATCACATCTAAATTTTGCAGTTGGCCAAATTGAATTTCTTTGAATTGATTCAATTTAATTCACAGAAATTCAATTTGGCCAACTAAAAAATTTAGATGTGATCGGTCACTTGAAAATTTTCAATTGGAGACCTGATTTTTTTTACAGTGCTGTATCATTTTTAAAAATTACAATTTAAATTGAAAATACATTTGAAAATTAAAAACTTTAAATATGCTTTATTTATAAGGCCTGGAATGGGCTTGCTCCACCTCCATTAAATTAATTTATGAAACCGAGGACAGATTGTAGTCCCTCCAGAAGCAGATGGTCCGGTTCTCTTGCTTCCGACTGGTGACAAACACACTTCAAACAAAGAGGACAAATCTTTGGCCTGAAAGGGCTTTTCAAGGTTAGTAAAAAGGTCTTCAAAAACATGAGGTTGACTCTTGCTTTCCTCAAGCAGACCCAGGGTTTGTAACCCATCCTCAAACCTATAAAACAAACAGATAAAGAAAGAAAAATGTGGATTTTACTAGAAAAAAAGCTAAGTAATGCTCTTGGAAGAGAGGGGAGAAATTGTAATATAATTATATTATATAAATAATTCCATATAGCAGTGGTTCCCAACCCTGGTCCTAGTCTACCCACAGCACTGGGCATTTTAGATGTCTCACTAAATAAATGTCTGATTCAACTGGACTTGGTGAGTATTCATGTAAACATGGTCAGTTATGAATTGAAGGAATCCTATAATGTATAGATACCTTTACATTTTTTCAGCTTTAGTTGAACTTAACAGCTAACTTAGTTAGCTTTAACAAGAAGAGAGAGTGTGGGTGTGAGTGAGTGAGTGAGTGTGTGTGTGTGTGTGTGTGTGTGTGTGTGTGTGTGTGTGTGTGTGTGTGTGTGTGTGTGTGTGTGTGTGTGTGTGTGTGTGTGTGTGTGTGTGTGTGTGTGTGTGTGTGTGTGTGTGTGTGTGTGCTTGTTTATGTGATTTATGAGGACACAAATTTGTATAATGACATGGGTATTACACTGGTATTACAACATCAAGGTGGTTTATGAGGACATTTCAAATGTCCCCGTAAATCAAATCGCTTTAAAAACATATTAAACAATGTTTTATTAAAAATTTAAAAATGCAGAATGTCTCCTGTGAGGGTTAGGTTTAGGGGCAGGGGCAGGGGCAGTGTAAGGGGATAGAAAATACAGTTTATACAGTATAAAAACCATTACGCCTATGGAGAGTCCTCATAATGCTGTTGCACCAACATGTGTGTGTGTGTGTGTGTGTGTGTGTGTGTGTGTGTGTGTGTGTGTGTGTGTGTGTGTGTGTGTGTGTGTGTGTGTGTGTGTGTGTGTGTGTGTGTGTGTGTGTGTGTGTGTGTGTGTGTGTGTGTGTGTGTGTGTGTGTGTGTGTGTGTGTGTGTGTGGTCAAACAGCACCTGCACAATCTGTGACCTCCATTTAGAACGGGATGTTGGCTGGTGCAATTCAGCCATGTTGTTTTCCATTTTTTGTTTTAGCAAAACAGGGAAATCTGGTCATTTGAAAATTGTTGGCCATGTTTGTCCTGCATTTGTCTCATGATCTATATTAGAAGATGGCCCATTTCCACCTGAAGTAAGCATTAAGCTACAGGACAAAATTATTATTATCATCACGGTTATCCATTTTTCTTAATATTTTTTTTTTTTTTTTAATTGGACTGATGCTGAACTAAAGTTGAGAAAAACAGAAACATTTGAAATTTTGATTAAATTGACATACTCATGGTTCTTGTCCATATTCTTGATGATATTCAGGTTGTCCATCATTCGATTTAATTTCATTCTTTGTTTTATTATTGGCACCAGTTGCTCCACCATCCTGTCATTCAGTGCCACTATAGTAATATCTCCATCTATTTGGTGTTCTAAAAAAGAGAAGACTAAATTGTTATATTAAATGAAATAATTTAATTTAAAAATAATTAATTAAATAAAACTTTTATTTGAATAAAAAATGGAAATGTAGAAAAAAGGAGAGCGGAAAAAATATTAACGAGAGGGACTGACTGTAATCCAGTGTCTAAGTGGTATTGATATCTGCCCATCTGACTTCCTGTAACCATCAAGGCAGTGGTGGCCAATCTCCTCACCAGGTTTCACAACAGTCCATTGACAGATCTCGTCAACAACATATGAGTTGAAATGTTTGTCGAAGTATGAAGGAATTAACATTTTCCCACACAGGAGCCAAGTCTGATTGACACACAGTACAGTTCCCCGGATCTCCATAAACACTGGTATCTCCTCTGCATGAGCTGGGTTGACAACGATGCAGTCTCCCATATAGTATGCCACACTGTTTACATACAGTATATGTATGTTGTTTTACTGACAGTCCGAGGCACAGAGACATTG
The DNA here is from genome assembly GCF_949357685.1 of Gobio gobio. Lineage (NCBI taxonomy): Eukaryota > Metazoa > Chordata > Actinopteri > Cypriniformes > Gobionidae > Gobio > Gobio gobio. The sequence continues at coordinate 52,348,816 of NC_137101.1, read as the reverse complement.
AGGCTTCACGTGTGTCAACTGGCAGAGCCTGCACAGGAATATTTTGTGTGTCTGCAGTTTCAGTAGTGATACCTAGGCAATCAGTATCTGATTGTTCCCAGCACTGTCTAAATTGATGTCGCTTGGCAAGAGTCTTGGTAATGTTTTTAAAGTTCCCAAGAACTCTGGCCACTCTTTTAAAATACTGGTGTTTTGCTTCAAAGCGGAGACAGGACAGATGCACCAGAGGACCATAAGATAGGATTAACCTTGGATAATGGATCATGTAATGCATCTTCAGGGTGATTTTCCCTGGAAAATGTTGATGCAACATGGACAAAAATTCAACTATCTTCTCTGATAAATATGGAATCCAGGATCGCCTTATTACAGGAGCAATGACAATGTCCACCATCTCTCGAAGAAGGAAGTAAAGCTTCCATAAACAGTCGGTTTCTGGAATTTGTTCTGCAATCGTAAATGGCAGTAGTCGATAAAGGGTAACATTCTCCACGGCACTGCCTCCCAAACGGCAACTTTTGAGAGCTCTATCTGAGAGTGGTACAGGTTTTGATGGCACAAGGAAAATTATTAAAGGTCCTGTTCTTCGTGATCCCATTTTTCAAACTTTAGTTAGTGTGTAATGTTGCTGTTAGAGCATAAATAATACCTGTAAAATTATAAAGCTCAAAGTTCAATGCCAAGCGAGATATTTTATTTAACAGAAGTTCCCTTTCAAAGCCTACAGCGAACGGCCGGTTTGGACTACATCTCTGTACTTTCTGCTTTAATTACGTCAGAAGAACAGTTTGTTGACTAACCTCCGCCCACGAGAATACGCGAAAAAAGGGGGTGTGGTCTTGTTGCTCCCGCGTGGAGAAGAGGAAGTGTTGCGTTTGTATAGTGTTTGTCGCCATGTCGTCGAGACGCTGTTATTTTCATCCCGGAGTCAAGTCACCTTTGTTTGGCTTTCCCAGGGACGCTGTACTTAGAGATCATTGAGCGCATGCATCCCCGTTATGGTGAGAGGCGTGACCTTTCCGCTAACGTGCGCTCTGCGTGCCCTAAGCTGCTGTCGAATCACAACACGGGAACCGCTGGCACAATCAGAACTCGTTACGAGTTTCTGAAGGAGGGACTTCATAGAACAGGGAAATCTTTCAAGCCGTTTTGAGGACAGTGAAAACAGCAGTATACAGATAAGTAAATTGTGTGAAAAATACTGTGTTTTTTTACACGTGAAACATGAACACATGTTATATTGCACACTGTAAACACAATCAAAGCTTCAAAAAAACACGAAAAACGGGACCTTTAAAGAGAAAAGTATTTCTCTTTTAGCCACTGGGAGATACTTAGACTAAGGACCATTGGTATTATCCCTTCATGGAAGTCATTGTTGTGAACTTCTGTTGTTTCTTGAAGTAGAGACCAGGAGACGTCGGGATCAAAACAGAAGTGATTCTTTTAATGAGAACTCTGTGCTGCAGGTCGTCCGAAAACAGTCTGATTTAACAGTACAAAATAATGCAATTTATCTGCATTTCAGGGGGAGGGGTTATACAGCAGAGGAGGAGACACTCTGAACAATACAATGCAAATGTTGTATAGGTAAAAAGGACACACCCTACTATGAAATCCCTACCAGTCCCATTGAATCAGCATAACTATTCGCATGCTGATACTGGCCAGGAACTCCAATTCCAAGAGCCATCCCAGAGCCATTAAAGACAAAGGGGGCAACGTCTGGGCTCCGAAAGGTGGGATCTCAGTGATCTGACTCATTTAAAACACAATAGAGAAAACAGGTCTGGCAGGAAAGGAGACTCTTGCTAGAGCCTCTGAAATCAGTAAAACAGGTCTGGAAGATTGGCATAGCAGACTAATTCATCTCATATCATCATTTTTACCTAAAATGCTAAATGCAATGTACTTTCTTAAATTTGTTATTCAACATCATGCATGATGTCCGGTGGAAAGAGATGTGATATTGGAGAGGGTACATGCTCCAGCTTTGAAAGGCAACAGGCATTGGTGATACCATTGACTGATGAGTTTGCTGAATCTTCTTCAACAGCATCAAGATGATACCTGTAATTGGTAGCATTCATCGTGATGAACTCTTCCTGTTGAAAAACATCTGGAGAGTCCTGCTAAGGCATGAGCAGATGCCACTGTACCATTAAATAACCTGCTTTCTCTGTCACATGACAACATAAGCCCAGTAGTTTCCAACACTGCAAGATCAGTAATAAGAGGCTGAAGTACTTCGTCATAAGATGTGAGTTCATTTTTGAGGAAACGATGGTGGACCAGTGTGGACAAATAAATGTTTTGTATCTTGGATGTATCCTTGTGGTCCAGATTTCCAAGCTTAAAATAGACAGTGGTTAGTTTTTGCCTTCCTCTTTTTGAGCCAAGTGGATTGACCACTTCAAATTCATCCACATAAAAATGGAGACGTAAGCTATGAAAGGTCATGTGTTTGTTTGCTTTAAACATTTCACCATCTGTGAAATCTGTGAGAATTTCATCATTTGCAGATTGGGCTCTATTGAGAGTGGCCTAGACATCTTTGTTCTTTGCAAGCTTTTGCAGCAAAGCCAGCAGGGGAATGTACTGGAATGAAATATTTTTTTTCATTCTCTTGTTGGTTAAACTCTGTTAAACAATGTATAATCTAAGATGAGACATAAAACCTACCATATTTGTGAAGAGTATATTTATATTTTTTATTTGATTATCCTACAGCATCTCTCTCCCTCTCTTTTAATAAAATTGTATAAATCTAAAAAAATCTTGTATGTATACTGTATATATTATACTAGCAACTAGTAGACTGTTATCACTCACCACAATGAGTCTGTCAGTAGTGAGAATTCTAGCCTTTGTGGACCTCTATAGTATCAGACAGAATTAGCTGGGTGCTAGTGCCATCTAACGGTCAACGTGTCAATTTATTAGTCAAAAAAGATCAAGTTAATCAAATACAATTAGAAAAGTTTGGGTGGAATATAAGAAACATTTTTTTGGCACTTACATTAGTGCAGCTTTAATTTGCTGAAGAAAAAAAAACTATTGTGTGCGTTTCTATGTGCAACAAAGTGCGTAACTACTGCGCGAGCCACAGTATCACGCGCATTCATGTGACGTGGTTTTTTTTGAGTACTTTATTTATAGACATTTTATTTATATAAAAATATGCAAAATAAAGACAATTGCAACAAAAAGAGACATTATAACACTGTAAAGAATTTACTGTAAAATGTACAATAACTTACTGGCAATTTTGCTTGCCAGTAAGACTGTAAATTTACAAGAGTACTGTAAATCATTAATTACAATTGTACTGTAAAAATACAGCGCACTACTGGATACATACTGTAAAATTATACCCCCCGTTTTTACAGCTGTTACTGTAAAATTACAATTTTGGTTGCCAGTAAGACTGTAAATTTACAAGAGTACTGTAAATCGTTACCTACAATTATACTGTAAAAATACAGTGCACTGCTGTATATATATATATATATATATATATATATATATATATATATATAGGCTGTTAAATTGTTTTTTACATCGGTCACTGTAAAATTACAGTACAAATGTGAGTGAAATTACAAGAGCAGCTGTGAACTTGCAGGTAGAGCATTTGCTGTGAAATTATTTTCTCTAAAATTCTACTACAGTTGAGATTTCACTGCTGTGATAGTGTAATGTTTGCCTGTAAATTTCAGTATTCTTTCCCTTTTTGTAAATTTAATGTGTACTGTGAAAAATACAACTTTCAAAATAACAGGTTTTCATAAATGTAACCAAATTTATTATACAATGATGGCCATTTAATATGAGCACAAATTGTCAAAATATATTTGGAGAAACAAAAAATGGAAATTGCTGAAAAAATGAACGGCACTAGCCTTGGAAATACTCAAAAAAAAAAACAACTACTTCCTTCCTCATCAAGAACCACTGAGAACAGCAGCATTTCAATATCAACAATAAAGGGAACACATCCCAACAGTGTTACAATGTTCTGAACTGAGCTGCCTTTAAACTGCCAAATCTATGCAAAAGCAAACCATTGCATGTACTTTACCTTGACCATTAATCATGAACTTGAGCATCAGGTTAGAGAATACTTTTTTCTTTTAAATGACAAGCCATTCAAAAATCCATTAGCTTTCGTAGCAGTGTGCATACATGAGGGTTCATTCCATGCATTTTCTTTCCATGCATTGTCTCGCTTTCCAGCTGCAACTTTTGAACCATAACTTCCTGCGAACAAGGTCAAAATACCAGCGCGATCATAGAAATATATACGTAGATTACACATTCGACCGATTCGCGCAGGCACTAATGAGGTATCTATGTATATAGATATATATATCTATGACCGTGCCGGTATTTTGACCTTATTCGCAGGAAGTTATGGCGGTCTGGAGAGCTGATGACATTCGTCTGATATGAGGTGAAATAATAGCATAAATACCGCTCGGTTTCTCGCAGAAAGAGAATGGTTCAGAGACAATAACAAAAAAACAGCGCACTTGGAGAGCTAAATGTGGAAGGAATATAGGAGTGAGAATAGAACTGTAAAATAGAATACAGGAACAGAGGCAATTTTTTTTTTTAAATGGATCATAAAAGTGAGGAAAAAAACATTACAGGACAAAGTGGTATCCATATAAAGAGCTAGAAAGCAAAGAATAGTGTGTAAATAATGGAGACACTGAGACACAAAGTAAAGCAATGACCTTGGATGATCAGTGCAGGTGAATCTGGTAATCCATCTTTTTCGACGTCGGCTGCCGTTTCTGCTAGCAAAAAAAAACAAAAAAAAAGGTGAATAAATTATTCAGCATTATAGTTTAAACCTTAAAGGGATAGTTCACCCAAAAATGAAAATTCTGTCATAATTTACTCACCCTCACGTTGTTCCAAACCTGTATGAGTTCCTTTGTTCTGCTGAACACAAAAGAAGATATTTTGAAGAATGTTTGTAACAAAGCAGAGAGAGCAACCATTGATTACCATAGTACTTTTCCCCTACTATGGTAGCCAATGGTTGCTCTATCTGCTTTGTTACAAACATTCTTCAAAATATCTTCTTTTGTGTTCAGCAGAACAAAGGAACTCATACAGGTTTGGAACAACGTGAGGGTGAGTAAATTATGACAGAATTTTCATTTTTGGGTGAACTATCCCTTTAAGACATAATATCAAAATGTTACTTACATCAGCTTCAATTAGAAGGGATTCTGTTCTCTCTTTAAAGTGGGCCATTAAGAGTTGCAGGATGCACAGGACCAGAGAATTTCCCTCTTGATACTTTGACAGAACAGCACGCACCTCATTGTTTGTTGGCTTTTCTTGAAAAAATCTAAGAATCCTCTTCCCTTTGCCTTCAATACTCTCCTTGATTTTTGGAGCAGTGAGATGTCAGTAAGCAAATTGAAGTGTAAAAAGATCCCTTTGAGGGAAAACAGGTATGGCCATGAGCTCTTTAGCTCTGACAGTGGCGGAGCTGGAGTGGCATTATTATTGCGGCGCTGGCGTTAATATGTGACCTCCATCAACCTGTGAAGTTCTTCTCTATTGGCTCCAGACATTCCTTCAGTAGAATGCAGAAGTACCATTTGCTTGCGCTTCTCTTCTAGAGTTTCTTTATTTTCCCCTGCAGGAAGCTCCCCTGGCTGCCAACTGACACAACCATATTGATCAGCCGGCCTTCTTGAGCTCTGATTTATGGTTCTGCATGATGATTGAAGCCGTTCTTTTCTTCTACGTGCTAATGTGTTGTTTCTGTTAACATGTTCAACACGTGTTTTGACTTGCAAGAGCAAAGAAGCATATCCCAGCCTATTTTGGTTCCATCAGCCAGAACATCAGCAAAGCTCTCCGGATATTGTTTTACAATATTTTGCACTATAATCTTACACTGCGCCTTTGATGGGTTCACTTCATGTTTTTGCATGTTAGTTTGAACAAAAAAACAAAAAAGTTTGAACACGGAACATTTGACATCCTACTCTCACCTATGGTCATGAGCTTTGGGTCATGACTGAAAGGACAAGATCCCGGATACAGGCGGCCGAAATGAGCTTTCTCCGTAGGGTGGCTGGGCGCTCCCTTAGAGATAGGGTGAGAAGCTCAGTCACTCGGGAGGAACTCGGAGTAGAGCCGCTGCTCCTCCACATCGAGAGGGGTCAGCTGAGGTGACTCGGGCATCTGTTCCGGATTCCTCCTGAACGCCTTCCCGGGAAGGTGTTTCGGGCATGTCCAAACGGGAGGAGGCCCCGGGGAAGACCAAGGACACGCTGGAGGGACTATGTCTTCCGGCTGGCCTGGGAATGCCTCGGTGTACCCACGGAAGAGCTAGAGGAAGTGTCTAGGGAGAGGGAAGTCTGGGCGTCTCTGCTTAGACTGCTGCCCCCGCGACCCAGCCCTGGATAAAGCGGAAGAAGATGGATGGATGGATGGACATTTGACTTTTTTTTTTTTTTAAATGGACATTAGTAACTGGTATTTTTTCTGTGTACTTGAATAGCAAATAATTTACCGTTATTTTTCCATGCACTTAGTAATTTACGACATTGTATTGGTCTGAGGTATTCCACGAGGTCTTCTTCATTCACAAAGTGGAGGTCAGCTTTGGTTTCAACTCCAATAGCAGTAAGTCCATGGATCAATTTTTGAAGCGTTTCATCAGGGAGGCCCGGTAACGAAGAGCAGATCACAAGTTTGATCTCCTCTAAATTTGGCATACCTTAAAATGATGGAAAAGAGTGGTGTAACACATTCACAGACAAGCCACATGTTTTGTACTCCTGGAGAGGGTAATAATCTAACAGCTCCTCTTGAAGTACACAGACATTTCTTGGGTCTTCATCTGTTATGCAGTATGCACCCAAATCCACCAACTGCACAGCATGCCGTTTCTCAGACACAAAGTATACCACTGAATTCTGGTGAACAAGAATTAGTTTAATTCTGCTAACCTCCAAACCCTCATCACTACTGGCCAAAAGAACAACCATGCCTTTCCTGTACTTTGTTCCTTTCACAGTGATTTCAGTAGCTACTAATGTATTGTCTGGCTGGAAATCAAAATGATCAACTGATTACTTGATCGCTTCGTTATAATCATCAGAATAAAATTCAGAGCCTTTCTCAATTTGCACAGAAAGCTGAAAGAGGTTTCTAGCACTTAATAGGCTTGGAGAAGCTGGTGCCTTTCTGCAAATGTTGTACATACATTTTTGAAGTTGTGCAATTTTCTAGCACATTGCTTGAAATATGTATGTTTGCTCTCAAACCGCATAGTCCATAAGCGATTGAGCGGTCCAAATTGTTTTATTAGCTCTGGGTAATGGCACAAGTAGTGATGTTTAGGCTTGAGAGGCTTAGAAGGGAAAGTTGCACACCTAAAATGAATGTACTCATCAAATGAGGGCTTTCAGTTAAGCGACCTGATCTGCCAGTATTGCTGGTGCACAAATTAGGTCTACAACTTTTCTGAGGAGTAGAACAAGCTGCCACACTTCTGATTCTGGATCCTTAATCCGGTGTCCAACAATTAGTGGTAAAAGTCTTAGAAGACACCAGTTCTGAACAGCATGACCACAAAGCTTCTCACTCCCTGAGTAAATCTCAGCTGGTTTGTTGGCAGCATCATTTCCTGTGTATTTAAACTGTTTAATACAGCGATTTAGCTCTGTGAAGGTAAATAATTGATTTACCAAGTAATCAATGTACAGCTTAAGATCAGATGCCACAACACCCTCAAAGAGGTCATGGCCAAGGCAGGGGGGCAAGCCAGGCTGACAAACATGAAAAGACTTCAGCTGATTGAAAGGAGAGTTAAATTTGACTCCATCAACTATATTATCGCCACTGGCAGCAAGTTCCTGAATGTTTCTCTCATAAGACTCCACGGTTCGCTTCATTGCAGGCTCTAAAGGTGTAGCATGGAATGTGTTTCTATAAACGGTGCAATACCTGCAGAAATGTTGGCTTCGGCTAAAGTTCTCGACAAAACCACCAATGGTGTGGGATCCCAGGTTGTCACCTACGATGGAACACAAAGTTTTGTCATCATTCACAGCAACACCATTCTCCTCAAGATCTTTGAGATCTTAAATTAGTGATCTAAAAACATGAGCTGTTCCAAATTGCTTAAAATATTGCTCATTACACAAAAGAACAAGTTGCATGTGGTCTATGTTTGATCTGTTGTGAGGTAAAATATCAGATAAGGTAAGATAAACTGCCAGTAATTTGTGTTTCTTTCTAGCAGAGCCTAAAGGATTCACCACCTCAAATGAATCCTGGTAAATTATCAAATCCAGAGATGATGGATCAGTTTGAAACAGAATTTTCAGAAAAATTCTTACCATCCTTTACATCCCGAAATAGATAATTTTCAGCTGTTTGTGAGTGCATCTGTTCATATTGATCCCTCACAGACTGGCACTGAAACAGAGCACTTATGGTCTGCTTAACTGGGACATACTGAGCAAAGCACTCTTTCCCATTTCTTTCACTAACTCCTAGAAAAATAGGGACTGGCTCAACATAGTGGAAATCTTGCTTGAAAGCAGTCTCTCTCCTCTGTGCTGTACTTAGAACACCACTATTACAAGCTGTCAGCAAATTCTCCCTAGACAACTGATCAATCACATCATTAATCCTCTCCTCCGGTAATTCAAGCAAAGCAAGCTTTTCTCTCAGTTTGCTAAGAAAATAAGACTGTCCAATGTCATGGATATTTTGAAACAATGCCTTGAATAGTTGACTCAGGTAATAGCAATTTAGCTTGAAGTTTCAGATAGAAGAGGGTTACATTTCTTAGAAAGAGAGATTCATTCACAACTTCAGGAAAATTGTGCTCTACAGCCTGTGAATTCTCACTCTCAGGCACAACATCAGAAACTGTAGTTTCCATGGTCATAGTAGGCTCCATCAGATGGTTTACAGAGCACATTTTATGTGTCCGTGATACATGTGATGCGAATGTAGATGTGATGCCCACTAAAGTGTTATCACATTTGTGGTAGTTTTCTGTAATTTTATAATTAATATTTTAAATAATTGGTCAGGGGTAATGAACCTGTTTCCACCACCATTCTTTCACAAAATTATTTTATATATAGGGCAGGAGAAATTGTGGAGTTCGCCAGCAGGGGGTAGAGTAGCGCTTATGGTGCTTCAGGGGAGCGTTACGTCAGTTTGGTCCGCTTTGCGGTTGCCCTCTTTCTGCTGAGCGAGATGAAAAACGGATGCTGAGTTTGCCCTGTCTCACTTATTTCTCCTGTTTCCAGGTTGGTGGGATAGTAAATTAAGCTAAATACCTGAAGTGGAATATGCTGACATGTCACTGAATGTTTAAATGTCCGCTAATAAGGCTGTTTTATGGATATGTGGACATATATGTAAATATGGCAGTAGCCGCATTTTCGCGCCGGTTAACGCCACCTGTTGCTGCCAAAGTCACGTCAGAGAGAGTTTTATTTTTAGCTCCTTGAACATTCTTGTAAAGTCTCGATACGTTTGAAATGTATGATGTTGATGTTAAATGTTATCAGCGAATAGTAAAAACTGAGTTTGCATAATGGTTAAAAAGTAAGGTTAAATACAAATGTGATGTATTGTACAAAGTGGTTAAAAAATAAGTTAAAATTCTGTCAGCTCATGCACTTTGGGGAAGAGGAAAAGAAATGACTTTAGCTGGAAATGGAAAATGCATTTGAGAACTATATGTAATTGTTAAATTAAGCCATGTTATATTTTGAGTTGGAAAGAGACAACTTACAGAGTAACATTGGTTATGACAATTGGTTATTGTCATTTTGATTTATGTAATCACCCAAAATGTATAATTCAGTATTTGCTGAAACCTGGGGAAAAAAGGGACAACTTGTATTTTATTTTGAAGTTATGTTTGTTTCATAGTGAACATTGAGTGTTTGTATCAGAGGAGGATTTAAATGGTGAATGTCTAATAAATCCTCTCTGCTCTCTTTCTGCTGAGCGAGATGAAAAACGGATGCTGAGTTTGCCCTGTCTCACTTATTTCTCCTGTTTCCAGAGAGAGCATATAAGCTGTTTATGTGGTACCAGCCGGTACCTGTAACAGTTTATTGGGGGCTCATCCGGGATCACTTCCACCTTGTGGCCGGAGGCTGATCCAGTGATATTGCAACCTTGGACCAAAAGTGACCTGATGCAACCAGCGAGCTGCAGCCAGTGAAAAAGATCTCCAGATACCATCGATGCTGACTACGGATGTAGAGGTTACCTGCAATGAATAAAGAATAATGACTGTGCCGTGCTGAAATCACCACTCATCAAGAACAGCGTGTGAATTGTGATCCTGGACTCTTGTGGCCAAGTGCGAGGAATTGGGAAGCAGTATGGCGGATGGTGAGAGGAAAAGGTTGGTGTGGGCCATCAAAAAGACCCTTCTCACTCTGTCTGTAGATGAACTGTTCCAGATTGCCAAGTCAGTGGGTCCAGTGCCAGGAATGGACGAGTCTCACGTCAAGTCGACAGATGAGGAGGATTGTTTCGAGTACATTTGCAGTTTCATGTCCAGTGAGCCTTTACTGGAGTCAGAGGATTCTGGGATGGCACATTTATTGAACTTAAGGGAGTTGATTGACATAGTCATTCAGGGTCGTGCTTCACAAGTTGTTGTAGTAATTGAGGGATCGGGCAGGGGGGATGTAAGTCATGCTGACGATAATGTTAACCCAACTGATGATAGTGATGCTACCAATATTGGGATGACTAATACAACCCACATGGCACTATCTACTGCTAGTGACACACATGACACAGAGCTGCAGAAAATAGTTACTAGTTATGAGGAGCTGAGTAAAAAAATTATGCAGTACAAACAAACACCTACTCCACAGTCCGTACCTCAGTCATCTATAAAGATAGAACGCACCACACAGAGTAGTAACGAAGCAGGCACCAGAGGTTTAAGTGAACACTCTACACCAATAACACATGACAAGTTGCTCTCCTTAAGAGAGTTGTCTTACCTTCATCGCAGGGAACTGAAGATCCAGGGGGGTCAGATTGGGGACCAGGGGTCAGATCTCAGCTATAACAGTGTCTGTCGGCAGATGGAAGACGGTTTAAAGGAGCAGTTCAGTGATGCAGAGGTTGTAAGAGCCGTCCTCAAAGTCATCAAGCCAGGAACGTTTAAAGACATGCTGATGAATAAGGATGATCTGACTGTAGAAGAGCTAAAAGCCTTCCTCCACTCCCACATGGGTGAGCAAAGTAACACTGAGCTGTTCCAGGAACTCATGTGCACCAAACAGAAAGACAATGAGACACCCCAACAGTTCCTATACAGAGTCATAGGACTTAAGCAGAAGATTATGCTGGCCTCTAAACACGCTGACACAGATGTCAAGTACAGTGCAAGCACAGTGCAGGATGTGTTCCTTCACACCGTGTATCAGGGCCTAGGTCATAAACATGATGATGTCCGCAGAGAGCTGAAGCCATTGCTTGTGGACACCAGAGTATCGGATGAGGCGATCTTAAAACAGATGAAGAAAGTGATGTGTGATGAAAGTGAAAGGCAGCGAAGGCTAGGTCCTGCCACCCGCCAAAGACTAACCAATGTGCACAGTGCTCAGTCTGAAGTCAAGGCTGCGCAGTGTTCCGGTGTAAAGGAGAAGGCGCCAAAAACAGATGTGATCCAGCAGTTAACTGAAAGACTTGAACAGCTTACAAGTACAGTTGAGCTCATGAGACAGTCAATGCAGATACAGGTGGCAGGACAGTTCAACCACAATGGGAAAGGTAGAGGAGAACGCAGGAGAGAGAAACCATATGGCTGTGACAAGTGCGTGGAGCAAGATCGTCCCGACTGCTCTCACTGTTTCCACTGTGGTGAAGAAGGCCACCGGGCAGTGGGCTGTCTAAAGAGACTCACACGTCAGGGAAACTGGAGCCGGTCCCTGCCGGGGGACAAACAGTGACCGGGTCTCAGCGATCGTCCCAACCTGACACATGTCATACTGATCAACCTGGAATTGAAAGACTGAAAAAAGACAAGATAATGGAAAAGAAACGGAAACAATCAAACAAGACAACAAATCCATTAACTTATGACTTACCTCACAGCAAAAGGGAACGTCTAGCCAAACTCATTGGAAGGAGAGCTCTCACCCATTGTAACCTGAATGGATTAGCAGTCAGTGCTCTGCTAGACACTGGGGCTCAAGTCAGTATGATTGATAGAGACTGGAAGAGTAAATATCTACCTGACACTCCTGTTAGGCCACTTAGTGACCTTATAGGTGACGAAGACGAGTTAAGGGTGTATGCAGTGAACGGTGATGTCCTCCCATTTGATGGCTGGGTTGCCCTTACAGTCAATTTGATGGGGAATGAGGACCCTAATCTGTCAATCACTGTGCCTTTTCTTGTCAGCAGTCTTGTTCTGGAGAGACCACTGTTGGGTTTCAACGTGCTGGAAGAGATGATACAAGAACGACCTGAAAAGCTGATTTCAACCCTCGTTGTCCTACTTTGTAATGCCTTGTGTATACCAGCAGAGAAGGCAGAGCTAATGGTGAGCTTCATCCAAGCCAGCAAACCCTCCGTGCAGTTTGGGCGCCTACGGACGGGCAGACAGGACATGGTTATCCCAGCTGGTCAGGTAACCTGGGTCAAGTGCCAAGTTCCTCCCCACATGAGTACATCTGACGTAGTCTTTCTATTTGAGCCTGATGACAACAATGTGCAGTTGAATGAACTGGACGTAGGTGAAGGTCTGTTGGAGGTACAAAATCCAAGAAAACCTTATGTAGCTGTACCTGTGGGTAACAACACTAAACATGCAGTAACTCTGCCAAGGAAGACAGCACTGGGCGGCATCCACAGTGTTGAAAAGGTGATCGCAACAGACCCACTGGAAGCACCCGAGCCCACAGTGACCGTCAACAGTGTGGTATCAACACCTGTTGATGCCCGCCCCTCGTCATGGCAACCTCCCATCGACCTCAGACACCTTGATGATAAACAAAGGGAAAAAGTCAACAAAATGCTGTGTGAAGAAGCCGGGGCTTTCGCACATGACAGTGATGATATTGGATGCATACCAAGCTTACAAATGTCGATCGCCCTCACAGATGAAATCCCTGTACAGAGAGCATACTCAGCAGTCCCGAAGCCACTGTTTAAAGAGGTAAAGGAGTACGTGCAGGAGCTGCTGATGAGAGGCTGGATTGTTAAATCCAAGTCCCCCTATGCTGCCCCAGTTGTCTGTGTTAGGAAGAAGGATGGCAGCCTACGTCTTTGTATCGATTATCGCCTCCTGAACAAAAAGACTGTGCCTGATCGACATCCACTGCCCAGAATACAAGACCTGACAGACACATTGGGGGGCTACACCTGGTTTAGCATCCTGGACCAGGGAAAAGCCTACCATCAGGGTTTCATCGCAGAGGGGTCACGTCACCTAACAGCCTTCGTCACCCCGTGGGGCCTCTATGAATGGGTCCGTATCCCATTCGGACTCTCAAATGCCCCAGCAGCATTTCAGCGGAGCATGGAGGAGGTGCTAGGCACCCTCAGGGATGAATGCTGCATCCCTTATCTGGATGACGTGCTCTGTTACGCGAGATCATTCGATGAACATGTGGAGGCCCTCCGCAAAGTGCTCCAGGCTCTTCAACAGCACGGAGTAAAACTGCGACCTGAGAAATGTGAGCTCTTCAGACAAGAAGTCAGGTATGTGGGGCGCCTTGTATCAGCTGACGGTGTCAAGATAGACCCACGTGACCTTGAGGCAGTCAAAACCTTGACAAGCAAGACACCACAGACAGTTGGTGAAGTAAGGAAGCTGACCGGCTTTTTGGGATATTATCGCTCCTACATCCAGGATTTTTCCAGAATCGCAAAGCCAATCTATGAGCTTCTCCAAACTAAGTCCGGGAAAACCACCAAACGGCCACAGCTGCCTTCCCGACAGCCTGTTGACTGGACCACTCAACATCAGGAAGCTTTAGAGCAACTGGTCACTCTCCTTATAACCCCACCCGTCTTAGCGTATCCTGATTTCAACCTACCGTTCACACTGCATACAGACGCCTCAGACCAGGGCCTGGGGGCTGTCCTCTATCAGCGCCAGAATGGAAAGCTGAGAGTCATTGGCTATGGTTCGAGGACTTTGACACCTGCCGAACGTAACTACCACCTGCACAGTGGAAAACTGGAGTTCCTCGCATTGAAATGGGCTGTGTGTGAAAAGTTCCGGGACTACCTGTATTATGCTCCCCATTTCACAGTGTACACGGACAACAACCCCCTGACCTATATCATGAGTACAGCAAAACTCAATGCTGTTGGACACCGGTGGGTGGGAGAACTCTCAGATTTCCAGTTCGACATCAGGTATAGGCCTGGAAAATCAAACGTGGATGCAGACACACTGTCTCGGCTTCCCTTGGACATGGAGAAATATGAGGTGGCGTGTACAGAGGAGTTCTCGGATGAGGCAGTGCGTACTACATGGGAGTCAGGCAGCAGAACGGAAGGATGTGGCCTGGGTTGCTGCACTTAACATGTGTTCCCCGGATCCTCCACCACAACCTCATTATCACCTACCAGTTATCAGCCATGATGATCTTGTACAGGCTCAAAGAGAGGATCAAGCCATAGGCAAGGTTATTGAATTGAAGGAGTCAAACACCAAGCTAACAGATGACATACGCCAAACTCTAAGTGGAGCCACCCGAAAACTGTTGCATGAGTGGAGTAAGTTGCAACTTGAAGACGGCCTCCTTTACAGAAGGACAAACCAGCAAAAGCAGTTAGTCCTCCCTCAGAAACTCAGGCCGATTGCTCTGAAGTACCTACACAATGAGATGGGTCATGTAGGCACAGAAAGAGTGCTCCATCTTGCTCGTGAAAGATTTTACTGGCCCTTTATGGCTAAAGAAATTGAAGACTATGTCACCCGAAAATGTCCCTGTATCAGGTCTAAGAAACCCACGACCCACACGAGAGCTCCTATGGGCAGCATCACATCTAACTTCCCTTTAGAACTTGTGTGTATTGACTATTTGCATCTGGAAACCAGTTGTGGGGGATATGAATATATTCTAGTAGTACTTGATCACTTCACTAGATTTGCCCAGGCATATCCCACGAAGAACAAAAGCGGGAAAACAGCTGCTGAGCGCATCTTCAATGATTTCATACCTCGGTTCGGATATCCATCCAAGCTACATCATGACCAGGGTCGTGAATTTGAGAACAAACTGTTCCAATCATTACAGCGGTTGTCAGGGGTTGGCCACTCGCGGACGTCGCCCTATCACCCACAAGGCAACCCAGCTGAGCGGTTGAACCGCACCATCCTCCAGATGTTAAGAACATTGACTGATAGTGAGAAACGACGGTGGAAGGATCACCTCCCGCACATTATACACGCATACAATTGCACCAGACATGAATCAACTGGCTACTCACCGTTTTTTCTCCTTTACGGCCGTCACCCGCATCTCCCCGTCGACCTGCTGTTTGGATTGGTTGGAGAAAGGGAACCATACTCACCTAGAGGATTTGCAGAAAAATGGGCTAAAAAGATGTCAGAAGCCTACCACATTGCTGGCGAGAATAGCAAAAAGTCCAGCGCAAGGGGAAAAGTGACATATGATAAGAAAGCAAGAGGGGTTGTACTGCAACCAGGGGACAGAGTTCTGGTCCGGAACCTCAGTGAACGTGGAGGGCCCGGAAAATTGAGGGCATACTGGGAGAAGACTATATACGTAGTCAAATGTCAACTTGCTGAGAATCCAGTGTACGTTGTTTGCCCTGAAACGGGAGACAAACAGAAAAGCAGGACGCTGCACCGTAATCTCCTGTTGCTGGTGAACGACTTACCTATCGATGTCACTCCCCCTGACACCAGATCGATTTCTGAGAAGAAAACACATAACAGACAAAACCAAGAGAGGATGACAGACACTCAAAGACAAGCAGACACAAGTGATGACAGTGAAAATGATTCAGATGATGATTCTGGCTCGGGATACTGGTTAAGGAGACTAACCGAAACTATAGAGGGAAGACCTGTTACCTACCAGGAGCAACTCACCAGGTATCCAGAGATTCAGGGGTTGAAACCAGCACCTGTAAGGGGAGAAAGTCATACTGTACCTGAACACTTATCAAATCCGACTGAGAAGAGACACCAAGCAGATGAAAACCTACCTTTACTCACTGGTCCTGTGGAAGGGGAGGAAAACAATGGACACCAAGACTCTGATCAAGAAGCTCGCCCTTTGACCCCTCCTGTAGAGTACACTCAGTCAGACGTGAGACGGCCTGTTCGTGAGAAAAGGCCACGCCGTTTTCTCACATACGAGTCATTAGGTGAGCCATCAGTCCAGACGCACGCCACAGTTAACTCAGTGACCGGATACACAGCACCCTATATACCTGTCATAGAAGCATCTCAACACACTATACCTGCGCACTCACACTTTCCATACATCCCGCCTTTTGGTATGCCATATTCACGCCCACTCCTTTACTCCCATACACCGTGCATGCCATACCCTTACCAAGCACCAGCCACATACATTTCACCTACCATGCTTGTTTGTTGAACAGTGATTTGAGAATCAAAGTTAAGAGTTAGAAAAGTTAAATTGTTTGGGAATGATTTTTGGAAATGTCGGGAGCCATTCTTCTCTGTCAGGGAGCGTGTGATGCCCACTAAAGTGTTATCACATTTGTGGTAGTTTTCTGTAATTTTATAATTAATATTTTAAATAATTGGTCAGGGGTAATGAACCTGTTTCCACCACCATTCTTTCACAAAATTATTTTATATATAGGGCAGGAGAAATTGTGGAGTTCGCCAGCAGGGGGTAGAGTAGCGCTTATGGTGCTTCAGGGGAGCGTTACGTCAGTTTGGTCCGCTTTGCGGTTGCCCTCTTTCTGCTGAGCGAGATGAAAAACGGATGCTGAGTTTGCCCTGTCTCACTTATTTCTCCTGTTTCCAGGTTGGTGGGATAGTAAATTAAGCTAAATACCTGAAGTGGAATATGCTGACATGTCACTGAATGTTTAAATGTCCGCTAATAAGGCTGTTTTATGGATATGTGGACATATATGTAAATATGGCAGTAGCCGCATTTTCGCGCCGGTTAACGCCACCTGTTGCTGCCAAAGTCACGTCAGAGAGAGTTTTATTTTTAGCTCCTTGAACATTCTTGTAAAGTCTCGATACGTTTGAAATGTATGATGTTGATGTTAAATGTTATCAGCGAATAGTAAAAACTGAGTTTGCATAATGGTTAAAAAGTAAGGTTAAATACAAATGTGATGTATTGTACAAAGTGGTTAAAAAATAAGTTAAAATTCTGTCAGCTCATGCACTTTGGGGAAGAGGAAAAGAAATGACTTTAGCTGGAAATGGAAAATGCATTTGAGAACTATATGTAATTGTTAAATTAAGCCATGTTATATTTTGAGTTGGAAAGAGACAACTTACAGAGTAACATTGGTTATGACAATTGGTTATTGTCATTTTGATTTATGTAATCACCCAAAATGTATAATTCAGTATTTGCTGAAACCTGGGGAAAAAAGGGACAACTTGTATTTTATTTTGAAGTTATGTTTGTTTCATAGTGAACATTGAGTGTTTGTATCAGAGGAGGATTTAAATGGTGAATGTCTAATAAATCCTCTCTGCTCTCTTTCTGCTGAGCGAGATGAAAAACGGATGCTGAGTTTGCCCTGTCTCACTTATTTCTCCTGTTTCCAGAGAGAGCATATAAGCTGTTTATGTGGTACCAGCCGGTACCTGTAACATAGATCTCACCTTAAATTAGAGATGCTCCGATCAGCATTTTTGGGGCCGATCACCGATTACCGATCACCAAGATCATGATCTGCCGATTGCCGATCACAGAATGGCAGGGGAATGGCAATCTTTTATCTATAATCTTGCAGAGTTTGCACCATTTGTAGAAATGAAACTAACTCTAAATTAACTGAGTCAAGATCTTGAAGAACCACCAAGTGTTTATTTTAGAAAATGAGATAACTTAAGGCTACTGTGGGCCATCTTTCCCAAATAAATGTATATAATAAATGTATATAATTATCTCACCTAAATATTTGATCATGCAGTGCATTTTTGTTTTTAAAAACAATTTTTCAGGTAGGTCTAACATTAGTATTGAGGTAAGAAGTACTTAAGACATTTAATAAGAAATCAAATGTAAATTAATATTAGTCTTCCCTGAATAAATTAAATTAGATTAATTGTTACACTTAAGGTTGCAAAAGTAAGTCATTCAAGAGCAGTGAGTGTCATAAAGGTTCATCAAACAATACAAAACAAAGAGAAACTCAGAGACAGCAGCAGTTAATTCGACAGCTGTCACTTTAAGAGCGAACATGGATACATGCAGTTGCACAAACGTTCACTCGCGAGTCAAGACAGGGTTTACGTGCACACTCGTCAAGATGGTAATTTAGTACATACATTTGTGTGTATCTGACCATTTCAGCGCAATTTGTTCTCGCAAGCTTTTTGTGAGATGGCCTGTGTGTGTGTGTGTGTCTCTCCAGACCGTGCGCGCGAGTGCTGAGCGGTTTGAACACTGGCAAGACTTAAAAATAAATGCAAATGATAAACTTTAGTGACGATGCGACACTGCCTCGATTGTGCAAGTGGCAAATCCTGTGTCAACTGTGCAGCTCGATTTTAGTGCACATGCGATGCGCTGATGTGAAGCCATTTGAGCATTTAGAAAGGGAGAGAGAGAGAGAGCGCGCGTATGCGGTGATTCACGCGCGCTGTTTGTGAACTTACTTAATACATTTTTTATTACAGAATTCAATTTATAAACATTCAGTCATCACAGTACGTGAACAAAGATTATACATCAAATAATTACAATAACATAATATAAAAAACAAGTATGAAATTAATAAATGAACACCCCTTATGAAGCTTCGAATCAATCCGACACCCGTCTCTACGGCGACACCTAGTGGTCGCTTGCATGTGTTGATCTGAAATAACCTTTACAATGATCCATGTAAAAAAAAAATTACATCTGTCTGACAACTACATGATCTTGTTTTTTTTAACCTGGAGCCTCATCATTGTGGATAACTATAGTTTTTTTTGGTCATGAAAAATGATAAATGATTGATAACAATTATTAATAAAAATAAATAAAGCCACAATGTGTCACATTTGTTACATAACATTTTTATTC
The DNA here is from genome assembly GCF_949357685.1 of Gobio gobio. Classification (NCBI taxonomy): domain Eukaryota; kingdom Metazoa; phylum Chordata; class Actinopteri; order Cypriniformes; family Gobionidae; genus Gobio; species Gobio gobio. The sequence continues at coordinate 52,329,554 of NC_137101.1, read as the reverse complement.
AAAAATATTATTTTCTCTGCTGTTGAAGGACTTTGCCGACTTCTTTTTTTTTTTACATATAATTTCTCCAGCCTTTGAAAAAATCCTCTCACAGGGACACTTGCTGGCATGCACAAATATATTTTAGCAAGTAACTTACATACAAATGAGGGAAAATGACTGCTCTCTCCTCTCACAAAAACCCACGAGGTGAAGATGGATTAACTTCACTTTTAAACTGTGGGGAATTAGGTTTATAGTAAACCTAATTTACTGTGGGGAATTAGGTTCATTTAGCCATAGTCACGTGACGGGTGTTTCGAATCACAGTTCGGAGCAGTGTTTCGAAACATCTGCGCTTCAGGATCTCCACAAAGCGCCGAAACGTTAGTTTCGCGTCAGCCATCCCTAGTGTTCCTGCCTTGTTGTGTTTGTTAGTTTGGACTGCCTGTCTGTGTTTTGACCTTGCCTGAACTCTTGACTACGATTGTGGATTACCCTTTCAATAAAGCTGCGTTTGGATCCTCGACCTGTGTCTCTCGGAGCAGTTACAAAAGCAAAGAAATAACTCCAACTTCCAGCCATTTTGCTCGAGACCTTACAAATGCCCCTTTAGCCATTTCAATATACATATTATCTATTCACTTTTTTATTTTTTTATTATTGTTCTTCTTCCTCTGAAAGACTATCCTTATTATTATTAAAACATTATTAAAATGTTTAATTTATCCATAATATTTATTTGGGGAAAAAAAAGCTGAAAAAAAAAAAAAAAAAAATCCTGTGTGTTCTGTGTTAGATTAACTGAGACTTGTTACAGCACTTGCATACTGTAGCCTCTGACTGTTGTAGTTGCTTCTATTGCTCTCATTTGTAAGTCGCTTTGGATAAAAGCGTCTGCTAAATGACTAAATGTAAATGTAATGTAAATGTATTAAAAAAAGATTAAGGATGCTTTGTTTAGTTTGAACGTGCTGCGAGTAGGAAGAATTTTTAATTATTTAATACTAAGTTGCCCCCTTTTCATGCATTTTTTTCTTTATTGTATCAATTACACAAACCAAAATGCCTAACACAATAAAACAGAAACATTGTTCCAATAAAACAATTCATCATCATGAAGCAAACGGTCTGACATTACTGAAGTAAATCAAAATGCTTTATTTTGAGTTTTTGTCCACTATATGCTCACGATCCCCTTATAATGTATATTCAGCAGAGCTTACATCTCTCTCTGCTGACTCTCACACAACGTTGATGAACTGCACTAGAACCAGCTTTTGCTCTTGTTTGTCCCAATTTTGTCTGTAGTCTACCGGCCCAGTAAAGGGAAATCTTGAGTGACCATGAACCTGCTCTCAGCATGATTACACACACACACACACACACACACACACACACACACACACACACACACACACACACACACACACACACACACACACACACACACACACACACACACACACACACACACACACACACACACACTCTCTCTCTCACACACGCAAACACTCTCTGACATATCATGGAAAGAGAATGAAACACTCACACAAGAGATGAAATCAAAGTCTTCAAAGTTTATTCAGGACACAAGCAACACTTTCAAACAATATAATTTATTATGATTTATAAGGTTTTTTCTTCATAGGGACCGATAGTTTATCACAATGTCTAAAAATGCAGGTTTTACTTTTGCTTTTGACATTTGGTCCCCACAACAAAAAGAATATCTGGAACACACACAGACAAATATTATACATTATGTTCAACTCATGATGTCACAGGTTAAAAAAACATACCTGCATGTAATTACATCTGTAATTAATTTCTGTAGTTACATTTGTTTTTACACAGTTGACACTTCCCTCACACCAAACCCTACCCTTAAACTTACCCATACCACCACACCTGTCCCTAACCCTACCCTTAAACTTACCCATACCACCACACCTGTCCCTAACCCTACCCTTAAACTGACCCATACCACCACACCTGTCCCTAACCCTACCCTTAAACTTACCCACATCACCACACCTGTCCCTAACCCTACCCTTAAACTTACCCATACCACCACACCTGTCCCTAACCCTACCCTTAAACTGACCCATACCACCACACCTGTCCCTAACCCTACCCTTAAACTGACCCATACCACCACACCTGTCCCTAACCCTACCCTTAAACTGACCCATACCACCACACCTGTCCCTAACCCTACCCTTAAACTGACCCATACCACCACACCTGTCCCTAACCCTACCCTTAAACTGACCCACATCACCACACCTGTCCCTAACCCTACCCTTACACTGACCCATACCACCACACCTGTCCCTAACCCTACCCTTAAACTGACCCACACCACCACACCTGTCCCTAACCCTACCCTTACACTGACCCATACCACCACACCTGTCCCTAACCCTACCCTTAAACTGACCCACATCACCACACCTGTCCCTAACCCTACCCTTACACTGACCCATACCACCACACCTGTCCCTAACCCTACCCTTAAACTGACCCATACCACCACACCTGTCCCTAACCCTACCCTTAAACTGACCCATACCACCACACCTGTCCCTAACTTTACCCTTAAACTGACCCATACCACCACACCTGTCCCTAACTTTACCCTTAAACTTACCCATACCACCACACCTGTCCCTAACCCTACCCTTAAATTGACCCACACCACCACACCTGTCCCTAACCCTACCCTTAAACTGACCCACACCACCACACCTGTCCCTAACCCTACCCTTAAACTGACCCATACCACCACACCTGTCCCTAACCCTACCCTTAAACTGACCCACACCACCACACCTGTCCCTAACCCTACCCTTAAACTGACCCATACCACCACACCTGTCCGTAACCCTACCCTTAAACTAACCCATACCACCACACCTGTCCCTAACTCTACCTGTATCCCACCTCAATATCAGCAAAGGTGTTTTGCAATACAATTTGAACACAGTTAGTACATTGTACTTATTTTTTGATGTAAGTACATAGTAGTTAAGGCCACCTAATATAAAGTGGGGCCATTCAATTTGCAATGCAATATGTCAAGTCAAGTCACCAAGTTATTTATATAGCGCTTTTTTTTTCTAATATGTAAAATGGCAATGCATTTCAGTATTTAAATTTACATTTTGCATACCATGTGTGCAACATTTGGAGCAAAATGATAATTGAAATGGAATAATATAATTTACATTTACTATTTCCTACACTAGTTTTAACATATAATTGAAATACATATTTTAATGCTTTATAAAATACTAAATTAAAATGAAAATGTATTCCAGAAATGTTTAGATGTGTTTAACACATTCAAACAAAAATTGTAGCAAAATTATCATTTAAATGTTATTTTTATATATTGCATTTCCACTCACAGTTAAGATACTTGCGATTACATTTTCATTATATGTCCCGCAATGAATGTAGCAAAATTCAACGTGGAATTGAAAATGCAATCCAAGCCGATCAAGTCTCCGCCCTGTCAATGTGGTGTTGAAGCATGGCGGCAGCAGAGCTGTTAGAGCGAGGCGTTTACTGGCAGATGAAGTGGAGCAAGAACACAGAAATGATCAGATGCGTCTGTCAGTGACTGTTCTGTTACAGTACGTTATTAGAACCAGAGATATTTATGGTTAGAAGAACGTCTCGCCAAGGCCGTAACCATGGGATGGGGGGATGGGGGGGGGGGGGGACACTGGGGTGGACCACATATTTGTATTTTTTATAAAGCATAAAGAAACAGAACAGTGAACAAAATTCTAGGTCTTATTCTAGTTGGGAAATAATCATTTTGGGACTATTTGCAAACAATATTTGCACCAAATATATTATTAGTCCCGAGATTGTTCGCATTAGTGAATAAAAACATAGATCGGCTGTTAACATTTGAGTTCCCTAGTGGTCTGGTGGTAGAGGTTTTGTAAACCGTGTCAAAGGTTTCAGGCTCTAATCCGCTCTCATAAAGACGTTCATCAATGATTGTATATTAAGAGCAGGGACACGCTTGTGTGAATTTTGTTTTGTGATTGTGAAAAAGAATAGAGTCTCTCTCCGCGGCGCCATTAAGTGATAGAATGACCGCTCGTCTGTGTGTGAAGACAGTGTGTAAACCCCGCCACATATTAATGTTTTTCTTTTTCTTTTTTTATGTTAACAAAAAGAGGCAGGGTTGTGTTTTATATTTCGTTTGTTATAAATATACATACAGTGAAGATAATCAATATGCATTGCTTGAACCACATTTGTGTGGCTATTAATGTTTAATATTTTTTTAATGAAAATGAAAAGAGTCAGAGAGGTGTTTTATGACATATTTCGTTTTATTGTAGCCTAAAATATTCATACAGGAGTGAGACCGAGCTGAGTGGCGCTATCAAGAACGCTGCTTTTCCATCAGCAGAGCACCAGACTTGTGTCCTCCCGTCCTCTGGAGTTCGTTCTCCTGAGTCGAACTTAGGCGTGAGAGAGGCGGAAGTACAGCTGAAAGCAGCCGTCATCCAGACACAGCTCCTGGAGCGCCTTGATTTAGACGCGCGTCCAATTCGGTGTGGACGTGTGAGTGGATTCAAAATGTTCAATCGTCCAACTAGACGCGAATTTGACAATCTATTCGCATTCGTTGTGAACGCAGCACAAGACACAGGACACACATGAGCCTCTCCTCCTCGCCAACCACATTAACAGTGAAGCCGAGAGCAAGATATGCCTCATCATATTTTCTGCATTTAGCTTTTGAAAGACCAGCACCTGCCTGGGATGTCTGTGTGACCTCATCTACTGCTTTTCTCTTGCCTTTTATAAACCGATACATCTTCCATGAGAAGTCAGTTAACTTGGCCTTTGTTTTCTTTTTATGTCCCGTGCCCCCACTATGTCATATTCTCGCGCATGCGTCGTGGAGGCACACACGGAAGACAAGAACAAGTTGTATAAAGGTGTTATTTTGATTTTTTTTTGTGCACAAAAACTATTGTCGTCGCATCGTAAAATTATTGTAGAGTCACTGTGGTGAGATGGACTTTGTAACGACATTTTAAGTGCCTTTTATGGGTCTTGGGAGAGTAAATGTACTGAATGCCAATGGAGGCCTATATGAAGCCTTTCTCAGCCATCAGCTTTCAACTAAAATATCTTCATTTGTGTTCCGAAGATGAACGAATGTCTTAAGGGTGTCGAACAACATGAGGGTGAGTAATTAATGACAGAATTTTCATTTTTGGGTGAACTAACCCTTTAAGTAACACACAGAGTGGTTGTACAGGTGCTACACATTTTGTTATGTTCTTTTCATCAGTAGTCTGTGTATTCAAGCCCTCATGTGTGCCATGTGTCTTTGGCCCTGTCCACACAAACACGGGTATTTTCAAAACTGAACAGCCATACAGTGACCAAAAGAGATGTCTGGCCTAGGAAAATTGGCATCTTCACATTTAGTTCAAATATTTGAACTAAAGGTGAAGATGCCAATTAAAAAAAAAAAAATTTATTTATAAAAAAAAATTAGAAATATGTGTGTGTATATATATATATATATATATATATATATATATATATATATATATATATATATATATATATATATATATATATATATATATATATATATATATATAAAATATATGTGTGTGTGTGTGTGTGTGTGTGTGTGTGTGTGTGTGTGTGTGTGTGTGTGTGTGTGTGTGTGTGTGTGTGTGTGTGTGTGTGTGTGTGTGTGTGTGTGTGTGTGTGTGTGTGTGTGTGTGTGTGTGTGTGTGTGTGTGTGTGTGTGTTAAATGCAATGAAACATGAAATTGTGCAGACATTACTTTTGGCCAGGCTGTCATTCAAAGAAATTACGAACCCATGCAAAAACAAGAGGACCAATGAAATGTGTGCTTTGTTCCCTGAAACTTGTAGCTGTTGTTTGCTTTTTTTGCCAAAAGATTTGGTCAGATAAATACCTTCGCTTAGTTTAGTGTTTTATTCTTCCCAAATATATTCTAAACATTTTGTGTTCAACAGAAGAAAGAAACTCCTACAGGTTTGGAACAACTTGAGAGTGAGTAAATGATGACAGAATGGACATTCTTGGGTGGACTATTATGGAGGACCAAACCTGCAGAGATTAAAAATAAATAAATTAATGAATAAGTAAATAAATAAATAAATGTACAAATATGTAAATGAATAAATAGATACATAAATGTGATAATAGGAAAATAAATAACAGAATAAACCATTTAATAAAATATGATTCATTTTTAATCAAAATAAATGTTGTATTATCGTTCCCTTAATTTATTATTTTCTGCTTTTATTAAAATATATTTAACCTTTTAATTCATTTGTTAATAAATTGTACTACTTATTATTTTACATTTATTCTTATATTTATGTATTTATGCATTCATTCTTTTTATATTTATTTATTCCCACATGTATTTATTTTTCTATTTGGTTCCAGCAGCTTCCTCCTCATTTCCATGTTGCACACGGAAAAGTACAAACAAATGGATCAATAAATAAATCTAAAAATAAATACATGTGAGTCAGATTTATATTAATAATAAATAAATATAAAAATAAATGAATGCATAAATATATAAATATAAAAATGTACTAACAAATAAATACATTTAAAAATAAATATATAAAAGCAGAAAATAATAAATTAAGGGAAAGATAATACACAATTTAATATTGTTTTTTTACAATTGTTGTTTATTCTGTTATTTATTTTCCTATTATCACATTTATTTATCCATTTACGTATTTGTATATTTATTTTATTATTCATTTATTTATTTACTTGTTCATTAATGAATGTATTTTTAATCTCTGCAGGTTTGGTCCTCCATAAACTAACCCTGCTCTGAGCGGCGTTATACATATGGCACCTGAAGGCAAAACCAAAAACTTTTAATAAAAAAACATAATTTAGTAATAGTAGAGTAAGTAAAACAGATTAAAATATATTATTGTGAATAAGGACCCAAGAATAACAATAAACACAATAATAACATTAAACACAATGAAAATAATCATTGTGTTGTAAAAGTTAAATAGACGAATGTAAGGATTGTAGCTCTTTCACAGCGACACACACACACACACACACACACACACACACACACACACACACACACACACACACACACAGGCGAGTTCATTAACACAGGCGTTTATTCCTTTGGCCAATCCGGTTCACGTCCTGAGAACTTCATGCACATGAAAACAGAACAAAATACAACAAACTCAAAATGGCGATTGTGGTGGTCGAGGCCAAGAACAGGCAGGACAGGAAGTGATTTGAGTGATGATGGATATTATGGGATGGCTTGATGCAGGACATGCAGAGAACTTGATCTTGACCCTTAAGAAACGTTAATGAATGCTGTCATGCAAAAAATCTGCTACAAAGATAAAATAGTAAATGAGTTGCTACAACATTGAAATAAAAATGTAAAGCCTGTACAAATACTAGAAATCGTGAATATAAATAATTGGGGTATTTGTGTGTTTTTTTTAACTGTGCACATTTATTTATCTATCGTTGTAACGGTTGATTATTTTTTCATATGGTTCACATCATTGTTAGCTTCATCTTTAGTAGATGAAGATGAAATAAAGTCACAGGCGATGTTGTGGCCACTCCACCAGTGGACACGTCACACACACACACAGACCCTGATCCGCTCTGGAGCGCCATCTTCAGGCCTCCAGGAGAATCCCTGCATGTTCCCGACTGCTGGACTTACACTGCTCTATATATAAGGACATGAGATTAGCCTTTGAGCTACTGCTACATTACATACTGGATTCAGAAAAATACACTTCTTAGTTCTTAATCTACCATTTTAGAGACAAAAACTGTACATTAAATGAAAACTACATCTCATGAATTACATGACAGCGCCATTATTATACCACATGATATCATGACCTCAAAACAAATACTGTTGAAAAGAAAATACCACAATGTCTCTTTATTCTCTTATTTATTTATGCAGGATGAAGATACAGATCCAGGATCAGCAACAAGATACACTTCAAAAGATATGATTCAACATTTATAGATTTACTGCTTTAACAAAACAGTCATGTGATATTCATGAGTCCTGTCTGTCTCAGTGATGAAACTCTTTATATAATGTGACATGTAGAGACAGCTCAGAGCTTATGAATATAGTGTCTCATACTGACTTTATACAGTAATCTATAGCAAACATCAAACACACATTATTCCTCATTAATACAGGTTCATATGTTAATGATTCGTCATGATTATCATCTTAAATCATTCGCTGAAGGTTCAGAGTTACTGGAATCACATTCTGCAAAGCTCATCTTCTCTTAAGGGGAACAGCAGGAAACCACTGAAAGTGTTGCAGTTATTCTGGCTATGATCATATAACCTCCTGCCAGACCAAAGCCTCACATAGACAACATCTCCAACCTCCAGGAGCAACACAACTCCATTTGAGGAGTTTAAATCACCCTGAGTCTGATAACCATCTGCAATAACCACCAGCTCTCCATTCTTATCAATAGATGCAGATGCTGCAGTTCCGCCATGACCATAAAGAGAGACTCTGAACATGTAGGCTCCTCTCAGTGGGGCTGTGAAAACACCTGAATCAAACAACAAGAGACACAGAATCAGCTTCACACAGTTTAATGACCAAACACACTGTGTTATAGTTTTAAAAGATGAAGATCATTTCATTAATTCTCTTACACACATTACACAACATCAGATCTGAAGATTTTCAAAAGCAATCTGTGATCAATCCTACATACAGGTTTATTTACTGTGTTTTCTTTTATATGATGTAATTTTATAATCATTAGTCGTTTATGTAGATTTATATCAATAGTGGTGCTTACGAAGCCCGGCGGGGGGCGAAAAAGTCAAAAATCCCGACTTAACATTGCAGCGAACTTATCAAGCCACGCCCTAGCAACCATTTAGAGCTCCCTAGCAACTGATCCCATAGACTTCCATTGAAAGAGATCAAAGGGATATCTTTGGTAGAAGTGTCATAGAAACACGAGGGTGGGTTTGTGTAACTCAGGGCATCAACAGCCAATCACAAATCACCTTCAACACTTCCTAGCCATGCCCTAGCAACCATTATCAAGCACCCTAGCAACCCAAATCCACAGAGGGATATCTTCACATCTGAATGTCATGAGGCATGGGGGTTGGTTTATATCATTCATACTGACAAGCAGCCTTTGGAGGATCATCATTGGCAGCTGCCAATCCATAGCAACCAAACAGAGTACCCTAGCAACCGTTTAGCAATACCTATATCTCTGCATCAGAACATCATAGAGACATGAGGGTTGGGTCTTTTGACTCGTTACATATGCTAACAGTGAATAGCTACATGCTAATAGCAATTAGCTTGGAGTTATAACATGAAAAAAACATGTCAAAATGTGCTATCAAAATGCTAATTGTGTTAACATCATGCTCGCAACATGCTAATCGTGTTAGCATCGTGCTAGCAAAATGTTAATTGTGTTAACATCATGCTAGCAAAACATGCTAATTATGTTAGAAACAGGCTAATCATGTTAGTTAATAAAGCTAACAACATGCTAATCGTGTTAGCATTATGATAATAACATTCTAATCGTGTTAACATCATGCTAGCAAAATGCTAACTGTGTTTTTTTGCCACTGCAAGCAACACTCAGATTTTCTTTAGGAAATTTACATTCTAGTTTATTCATTTAATAATTTTATTTCATTTATATAATTGATTATTTTATTATTATTAATTTGTCTTTATATTTTATATTCCTTTTTATTTTAGTATTATTCGTTTATTAGTTTATTCATATTATTCATTTAATAATTTTATTTCATTTATATCATGTATTATTATTCATTTATGTTTTTATATTTTATATTCCTTATTTATTTTGTATTGTTGTTTAATCTTATGACTGTGGTCTGAAGGGATGTTTGCTTCATGAGTAGGAGATCAGAGAAAGTCTCCATTTCAAGGTTTGTATCGTCACAGGACGATGTTGTGAAGCAGTGATTTTCCATTTCCCCCCCTTGGTATAACAACACTTGTTGAAATTGTTCTGGCCAGACGAAGTCTGAGCATTGAGACTTACGCAACTAAGATTATTCAATAAACTTTGCTCTTTTTATCATCATCACTTCGTCTCCTGCTCCTGCTCTTCTCTGAGTCAAACTCTCAGGCTGATAGAAAACTGTTAACAGAGTCTTGAGGAACCAGACCAGACTTTCTGTTGACAGGTTTGCTCCACACACACCAGACAAACGGATATCTTTAGACAAGATCCGGGGCTGGATTTGATATTTCTGACGTGAAGATTCCTCTGATCTAACACTATAATATTCATGACTCATTTCATTGATAATTACCTGTGATTGGGTTGTAGGCGTTCCCTATGTTTGTGATGACGTTCTTGTAGGTTAATGTGATCTCAGTGGTAAAAGGACCAACATATCCTTCGCCAGATTCCATCAGTGAAGCTGAAAAAGCAATCTCTCTGTCTGTTGTTGAAAACATAAGCAATATTGTGATATATTACTGTATTACACTGAGAATGTATTCACTGAATTTAACATCACTCAAGCTAATATTAACCTCTGTTCTCTTTCCTCAACTCCTCCACTTGACTCAGAGTAAGATCTGAAGTTTCTGTGAAGGAATAAAGATTCTGTTAAATCACATTCACACTGATTATTGTAATAGAAAACACAATTTACACAGTATACACTCAACTTTACACTGACATTTACACTGCAATGAATTGCACTGGTGTTTTACTCTGAGGATCATTGATAAAAGAGTGAATGTTTTGTTGAGGTACCGTCAGTTTTCTTCTCCAGCTCTTCCAGGCTAATCGTCTGTTGTTCTGCAGCCTGTTCAGCATCTCTCAGTCGCGTCTCTAAAGCTCTGATGTTTGCTTTCTGCTCTGTGACCGTGGCGGTCAGTTCTCTGATGTTTTCTTTCTGCTCTGTGACTGTGGCGGTCAGTTCTCTGATGTTTTCTTTCTGCTCTCTGTTGATTTCTTTCTGCTCTGTGACCGTGGCGGTCAGTTCTCTGATGTTTGCTTTCTGCTCTGTGACCGTGGCGGTCAGTTCTCTCAGGGCTGCATGGATGTCAGGGAAGCACAGATGGCAGTATTGTTGGCTGTCAGTTGAAGCTTCAGCTCTCAAAGTGTCTGTTTGAGGTGGATTCTGTCTTCTGTCCTCAGAGCTGAGCTGTTGACTGATCTCGTTCTCATTGAGTCCTCCATTGACAAACACAAAGGTTTCCAACAGCAGCAGTAAACACACTAAACCCTTCATTCTTCACTGATGTGTGTTTCCAGCTCTTGCTCTGTCATCCCCACAGCCTCTCATGTGCCTTTATACCCCTGTTGTTTACCGCTCAAGTTAGGTTCTAATCTTTTTTTATATTGACACAAGTTGTAACTTTCCCAAAGTTTCCAAGATCCTTCTCAAGGTCTCACAGGTGTTCGCTGTCTGCCTTTTCATGTCCTTGAACTCCAGCAAACTCCAGCAAGATGGCTGATTTTCTTTTAAGGTTCTAGGAATAAAACCACAGTAGAATCACAGGTTCTGCCAGAGAGTGCAACCAGTTTAACATTTATACATTTGGCAGATGCTTTGATCCAAAGCAATAGATGTTACAATTCAGTTCATTTGTGCATCACCTTTTGAACATTGTTGCACAGCTTTACAGAACACAGAGAAGAACATATAAAGAAAAGACAATAGTCTTCTAAAGCATTAGCAGCAAATGGAAAAAGTGCCATGGAAAAACCTTAAGATATTTACAAAATGAATAATATTGCAATTTCCATCTTGAGTTGTTGTCAGCATTAGCAATGTAAATAAATGAGTGTACGTATCATTTGGTGGAAGTGAACTGTTGCAGTGAGTTTATTATTGCGTATGGTAAGCATTTATCTTGATAAAGATTGGAAGTATTGTGTTTTTATAGAGTGCTTCTGTAAAAGTTCTGTTCTGGTTCATATGTAGAGTAGTCTGTCTAAAAGCTGTAATGCTACTGTTTGAGTGTGCTCGTCTATTTCATATTCTCGTTTTACCCTTTGTTTGTCATTGCTGTGTATTTAGATTCTAGTCAAATTTGTGCAAAATCACTAAGTGGTTTTATTTGTTTTTAACTCTGTCACTCACACACACACACACACACCGGTGCGTGATCTCAACACGACAATCAAAACACAGCAAAAACATGACATGAACAGCTGTATTTTTATGAGCTAACGTTAACAAAGATGAACAAATGTATTGCTCATGGCTAGTTCATGTTAGTTAATACATTAACTAATGTTAACTAATGAAACCAAAATAAGTTATTTTAAAAATATTTCACAATATATAAATACACACAGTTTTTGCTGTATTTTGGATCAAATAAATGCAGCCTTGGTGAGCAGAAGTACACCAAGTACAGTACAAAATAGTACAGTTTCCAAACTTTTGACTGGTAGTGTATATGGAATAAAACAAAACTAGAGGCGTTTGCAGACTTTCTGTCTTAGCACTGAGTCTGATAGAAAATCAGCAAATTCTGTGATAAAGTCTGTATGGTGTCCTGGTGGCCTGTATACAGTAGCTAACACAAAGTCAAATGGGATTTATCATCTACACTAGAAGCACCAACGCTTAAAAATAATTATATTTGAAACTAGACCTCTGAGTAATACTAAATATATGATTATAAATTACAGCAACACCTCCGCCTTTGCCTTTCAGATGGGGCTCATGTTTATAACAGTAATCTTGGGGGTGGACTTTACCGTTAAAGAATAAGAGGTTAAAGAACAACAACTTTAATGGAGTCAGATAAATTATATTAAACTGAATTATGCACATCATCCTTCAACTGCTTTTGTTCTGATTATTGGTTAAAAACAGCAGCGTAAGCTCCAGCCTTGAGCCACTGATGTGTGCTCGTATCATTCGGTGGACTGAGTTAATCATTATATGTGTGCTTTTCCTTCACATGCTAAAATATCCTGAGTTATGGGAAAGTGCAAGAATCTGCACTTCTGATAATGTGTTCATGGACATCTGCTAGACTGAAACGTCTGAATTTGTTGTGGTAAGATTATGTTTTTATCTGTTTTTCTTCATCATAGGCTCGCCAGGGTGTGTAAACCACCATAAAGTACATAGTGGTTCATCAATAATGAAAGGATATTTTAGACACATGTCACACACACACACACACACACACACACACACACACACACACACACACACACACACACACACACACACACACACACACACACACACACACACACACACACACACACACACACACACACACACACACACACACACACACACACACACACACACACACACACACACACACACACACACAGATTCATATCACACACAGAACAACTGTGCAAAGAAATAAATAGTTCATTATTTCTGAATCTGGATTTATTCCGATAAGGAACCACATAAATAAATGATATTTTGCCTGTAATTATGGTCACATTAACTAAATGATCCTTCTCATAATCTTACAGATGGAACAAAGACACTTGTGTAATAATTTCAGACAGACTTTGGACTGAACACTGAACTGAAGCATTTAGAGTAAGAGCTCATGGGGTCTTTAATCTTCTCTCAAATTAAGATCAACAGCATTTTGAAGGATTATATAAACACACATAAACTGATAATGTACTGAGAATAAAAACTCCAGTGATACATGTCCAATAAACTGATGTTCAGTTTCCAAAAGCAATATTCCAACACACAGAAATACATACTAGACATGAAACTGCAGAGAATGTACATAATGTATAATATTTGTCTGTGTGTGTTCCAGATATTCTTTTTGTTGTGGGGACCAAATGTCAAAAGCATAGTAAAACCTGAATTTTTTGACATTGTGATAAGAAACTATCGGTCCCCATGAAGAAAACACCTTATAAATCATAATAAATTATATTTTTTGAAAGTGTTGCTTGTGTCCTGGATAAACTTTGAAGACTTTGATTTCATCTCTTGTGTGAGACATGATATGTCAGAGAGTGTCTGTGTGTGTGTGTGTGTGTGTGTGTGTGTGTGTGTGTGTGTGTGTGTGTGTGTGTGTGTGTGTGTGTGTGTGTGTGTGTGTGTGTGTGTGTGTGTGTGTGTGTGTGTGTGTGTGTGTGTGTGCGTGTGTGTGGGTGTGTGTGCGTGTGTGTGCGTGTGTGTGTGTGTGTGTGTGTGTGTGTGTAATCACGCTGAGAGCAGGTTCATGGTCACTCAAGATTTCCCTTTACTGGGCCGGTAGACTACAGACAAAATTGGGACAATCAAGAGCAAAAGCTGGTTCTAGTGCAGTTCATCAACGTTGTATGAGAGTCAGCAGAGAGAGATGTAAGCTCTGCTGAATATACATTATAAGGGGATCGTGAGCATATAGTGGACAAAAACTCAAAATAAAGCATTTTGATTTACTTCAGTAATGTCAGACCGTTTGCTTCATGATGATGAATTGTTTTATTGGAACAATGTTTCTGTTTTATTGTGTTTTATTGGGTTTGTGTAATTGATTAAATAAAGAAAAAAATGCATAAAAAGGGGGCAAGTATTAAATACGTTCAAACTAAACAAACCATCCTTAATCTTTTTTAAAAAAAATGTTTTATTACAGAATTCAATTTACAAACATTCAGCCATCGCTTTGTTAATAATAAGGAACAGGAATTTTTCATTAAAAAAATGTGAGTATATATCATAACATATTAACATAGCTTTCTTGTTTTTTTTGTGTTTGTTTTTTTACCAAATTAAGAGACTCAAAATATATGTCAGTTTCAATTCGGAATAATTTAAAACATGGTCTTGATTTGGAAAATTGATAAAGCATTATGAATATGGAACTTACCTAACAAAATAAAGAGATTTACAATATTACATAAACTCCTATCTTTACAATCAAAGTAGGTAATAATCTGTTTCCTTCAAGTGTGATTGTATGTGTTGTTTTAGATGCCAAATAATGTTCAACACTTTTCCAGAATGTAAAACAAAATGAACAACCATAAAAGAGATGGGTTAATGATTCTTGTTCTGTCTTACAAAAACTACAATAATTATCAACAGGCGTGAATTTTGAGATAAACACGTTTGTGGGATATGTATTATGCAGTATTTTCACATGTAATTCCCTAACTTTGTTCATGATACAAAATCTAAAAGGAACAAGCCCCGCTCCACACCAATGAATCTCAGTAAAATGACAACTCCAGAAAAATGTCCCATGAGGTGTTATTTTCTTTAAGTTTAGAAAGCATTTTCTGATATGCTTATTAGTACAATTGCTGTTCATAATATCCATACCTTTTATATAAAGAGTCAAATTAAAACCAGGAACTTCACTTTGTTTTTATAACTTTTCATTAGTTCTAATATGCCATTAGGTATAGATTTGAAAACTGAGTTATATTCTTTGAACGTTATCGGGAATGCCTTCTCTCTGAGATAGGATTCATAGTTAAGTAATTAAAGTAATTAAAAATAATATCTCTATCGATCCATTTCTGCAAATAGAGTGACTTGTTCCCTTTAGTGATGCATTCATTACTCCATAATATGGATTTGTGTGGAGAAAAGTTGTGAGAATGAGCTTGTTGATAAAATCGGGATAGTTTTAGTGGCAATCTTGTAATATTGTAGTTCCATTTCAATAAGAACTGAAGGCCTCCTACACTATTCAAATGTTGTTTGGGGTTAAAGTACCATAAGGACTCTGGTGCTCTCAAACATTCCTTTAACCATTTCACCTTAAAGCTATAATTCAAGTCCCAAAAGTTGGTATTTATTAGCCTGGTTAAAACCAGACCATTCTCAGTAGTAACTGAGTTATGGTCTGGCAAAGCTTCATAGACAAATCATTTCCAAAGGGGCGTCACCAACGGGCGTCGCTCAAATGCCTCTCGGCGCAATTGGATAGACCTAAAACCAATCAGGGGTGCGTTTCCCGAAAGCATCGTTGGCCAACTATGGTCGCAAGTTCCGTCGTTATCAGCATAGTTCAACGATTTGGTGTTTCCCGAAACCATCGTTCCAACGAACGTTCGCAAACTGCATCGCAAACTTGTGTGGTTGGAACGACAGCTCTTGACCTGTGGTTAGAAGTATAGTTCCTTGTTAGTTTGTCGTATCGACGTCATTGATTTCGCAGCAGCTGGGATGTGTTCTATTCAGAGCTATCGACCCTATAGCCTATTTCTTTCGAAGGTTTTACCATCTACTTTAAGTAATTTGGATGACTTAAAGTCGAGGTGCCTAGGTTTAACACAATTTGCTTTCTTCATTACAAATTATTTGAAACGATATAATAGCGTGACGATCGCAATTATTCTCCCTTCGAAGTGCCCTCCGAAAGGATTATTTATGCTGGTTGGGACGCAGTCTTGGTTTCGTTTGTGCGAAGAAACGGTGAGTGTGCAAGTAAGTAGCTTTGTTAAATTCCCAAAGACAAATTGTTATATAACAATATTTAACAAAAAGGGGTTTACCCTTAAATATTAAATTGTATCTGTAATGTAGCATTACACATATACGCAACACATGCAGTGCTTAGCGCTAAGGAAACGTAGGCAGATTCAGATTTATTTTATTCTGACATTTAAACATTTAACAAATGATGACATAAATCAACATAAAGTCTGAAAAGGAATAGGTAGAAGCAAAAGCTTATTGCGCCTATCCTAAATTAGCCAATAGGCTATAGGCTAATTTACATACGTTAACATAGGCTATTTAAAATATTACACACTCAAACCACAATATTGTTTGTCAATGAATGAAGAATTTTTTTATAAATAAGCAGTTTTGTGTAGTAGAATATAATATTCTCATGGTGTTATAAGAAACAAATACATATTTATTGTTTGCAAAAGTATTTAAGTGAAGTCTGCTGGGGGAAAACATAGGCAAATAAACAACATTATTTATTAACACAAGTTATGTCACATTAAATTAAACAAATAATAGAAAACCCAGTATCCAAACTGTAAAATACTGTATTAGCCTACCATCCAAACATATTCTGAATTAAAAGTTCTCTGACTTCTGCTCCTGCAGGATGCATTCTGCCTTGATGTGGGTTCAAAGGATCATCATCATCGTCATCATCATCAGAAACAGCATCTTCCTCACCATCGGCTCCAACGGCATCAACTTCCTCCTCAGGAAGCTGGACATGTTCCCTGACTGCAATGTTGTGGAGAATTGCAGTAACCACAATAACAGAACAGCTTTTGGTGGGGTTTAGCTTCAGGCCACCACTGGACTTGCTGATGCAGCGAAAACGTTGTTTCCACAGTCCTATAGCCCTCTCCACTATAGAGCGTGTCCTTCCATGGGCCTGATTAAACCTTTCCTCTGCAATGGTGGCTGGATGCTGCACAGGTGTCAATAGGTAGGGGCGAAGAGGATATCCACTGTCTCCCAGGAGCCAGCTATCACCAAAGCCACCTTCTTCAGCCATCTGGCAAATTGCCGAATTGGCCCATGCAAAAGAGTCATGTGTGCTTCCAGGCCATTTTGCCACAATGTCAGTGAACATTCCCTGGTGATCACACACTACTTGAACATTAATGGCTGGATAGCCCTTCCTGCAAATGTACAAGGGCTCATTTACCTTAGGGCTTAATACTGGGATTAGGGTGCCGTCAATGATGCCAATCACTCTGGGGATGTTGTCAAGATCATAGAATTGTTGATTGGCCAGCTGTATTTCCTCGGGAGTTTTGGGGAAAACCAGGATGCTCTTCATCAGCTGTAAAAGCAAAGGTGTTACTGTTGTAACAGTTTTGCTGACTGAAGACTTGCTGAGCCCCAGGCCATCACCCACCACCTCCATAAAACTTCCAACAGCAAAATAACGCAGTGTAGCTAACAACTGCACCTCTGGACTTAAGGCGTAGTTCCTTCTTGTTGCCCTCTGAAGGTGTGGTTTTACTATCTGAAATAATTCAAGGATCTTGGTCCTTGGAAGACGGAATTTTCTTAAAATTGCATTGCATAAATGCATGAATTGCATAAAATTGCAAAATTGCATCACTTTCTGTTTATAGTAATAGCCATCTGTATATTATATTCTAGTACATATTCACCTGTAAATTCTGTTTATAGTAATAGCCATCTGTATATTTATTCACTGTATATATTCATCTGTAAATTCAGTTCTGCTTATAGTAATAACCATCTCTCTACTTATACATATTTATATATATTCAGAACATTTTTATGTCCTGCACTTACGCAACCATTGTATATCCTGCACTTGCTGCTATTGCACTTCTGGTTAGACCTAAACTGCATTTCGTTGCCTTGTACTTGTACTTGTGTAATGACAATAAAGTTGAATCTAATCTAATCTAATCATCAGATAGTGAGTCAAGAGGGGTAAAATTTGTCCTTATGTGGGCATTTATATAAACTGATTGACTTCTCAGTCGCCTTCTGTGCTCCAGCTGTAAGAATCTTTGTAAAACTGCCATTGTTGAGCACTTGAAAGACACATACACACAGTTTTATTAGGAAAGCCATTAGTACACCTGCTTTTGAGTTAATAGAAACACCATGGCTAATAATCATTCTAAATTAATTAAATTACTACAATTAATTATTACCATCTTTGATTTGTTATAGTAATAAGGTACAACATTAATATATTGTTGATTTGCTTTAAAATAGACTGTTGTCATTCTGTTATTTCATAATTTTCATTCTTCTCTTAAGAATAGTCTTAGTACTTAAGAGTGTTTTGTGTTATGTTTGGCTTATATTGTCATTGATGATATTAATGTTGTGAATGAACAACATTTTCATTTACTTTATGGTCTATGTGATGGTGGCTCACCACTAAAATATAATCAAAGTTCCATTTCATATGTTTCATTATCAGGCTTGGTCACGTTATTCAGTTATTTAAGAAATGATGACATGGCATGGTAAACATGCTTCAGCTTCACTCAGTAATGCCTGCATTTTTATATGGTATTAATATAGTACTTTGAGTCAAGTTACAATAGTATGCTCTTTTCCTCATATTAAACTGAATGCCCAGTGTATTAGAAAAGCACTTGAAATACATATTACAAAAGAGTATATTTGGCCATAACATTTTTTATGTATTTGTATTTCAGTTCAACTGCTGAAGGGTTTTAACTTCATCACTCAAAAACAAATTGAATGCCATGCACCACACAGCTTCACCAGAGCCCCATTTGCCAGAAGTGAGGCATGATGGCCAACAATGTAGCAAAAAAAAAAAAGAGGGTTACATCTGTGGATCTGAAAAAAAAGAAAAAAGATTACATGGCTGTCAGCCACACATGATTTGACTTTCCATACTGAGTAAATAACACAATTTTCACTTACTGTCGGTTGGTAGAAACATGGTTAAAGAGGGCTTGCTGGCTTGTTGTTGCAGGAGTTCCAATTTAGCCCTCCTATAGGCCATAACCTCCTGATGATGTTGGCCTTTCTGCTCCTTCAGGGCCCTCAGTTCTCTCCTGATTCCCTGGAGTTCAGATAATTTCTTCTTCTCCGACTGAAGCAGCTTCTCACTGCAGCCACAACGTCCCCTGTTTCTCCTTTGGCGGAAGATTAATGGCTGGTTTTCTGGAATGCCAGAACGACGTTGCTCAGCACATGAGGAGGCCTCAGACTGATGGGAGTCAGAAGAAGGAAGCAATAGCCCAAGACCAGGACTCATTGCTGATGTTCCAGGGGCAGGTTGGAGGGGGCCTGATGTTCCAGGGGAAGGCTGGAGGGGTTCTGATGTTCCAGGACCAGGGTGGAGGGGGCCTGATGTTCCAGGGGAAGGCTGGAGGGGTTCTGATGTTCCAGGGGCAGGTTGGAGGGGGCCTGATGTTCCAGGGGAAGGCTGGAGGGGTTCTGATGTTCCAGGACCAGGGTGGAGGGGGCCTGATGTTCCAGGGGAAGGCTGGAGGGGTTCTGATGTTCCAGGACCAGGGTGGAGGGGGCCTGATGTTCCAGGGGAAGGCTGGAGGGGTTCTGATGTTCCAGGACCAGGGTGGAGGGGGCCTGATGTTCCAGGGGAAGGCTGGAGGGGTTCTGATGTTCCAGGACCAGGGTGGAGGGGGCCTGATGTTCCAGGGGAAGGCTGGAGGGGTTCTGATGTTCCAGGACCAGGGTGGAGGGGGCCTGATGTTCCAGGGGAAGGCTGGAGGGGTTCTGATGTTCCAGGACCAGGGTGGAGGGGGCCTGATGTTCCAGGGGAAGGCTGGAGGGGTTCTGATGTTCCAGGACCAGGGTGGAGGGGGCCTGATGTTCCAGGGGAAGGCTGGAGGGGTTCTGATGTTCCAGGGCTCAACTTTGAATTCAAAGGCCTGGTTGACGCACATGCATCTATGCCTCCAGGGATCCCTTCCAAGGCCTCAGGCCCCAGAATGGCCAAAACTCTCTCTTCCTCTGCAGTCAGAGGAGGAACGGAGTTGATACCCCCACCAGTCTTTTTTGCTTCCCTTCTACGTGCTGCAGCCCTCCGTTTTGACACACTTGCAAAGTCCGTCCACTTTTTTCTAACTTCTTCTGGGCTTCGCTCATAACCATAGCCATCAGCATTTATTTTTTGGGTGATTTCTGCCCAGGATTTTTTTTTATCAGCATTTGTTACACAATTTTTCAGCTTTGAAAATAGCAGTTTTTTTTTATTCTCCACCTCTTCCAAAAGAACTGTAACTTCATTTTTTGAAAATGGTGGTTTTCGCGTCATTTTCATATAGGTCATATGAACACATAGCTGTATGGCAAGGGGACTTAAATAGGTAGGCTAATGATCTTAAGCAAAATATGCAACAGGTGTACACAATAGTATAACAATCACAGTGATCATTGATCAACAGTAAAACCCATAATTTATTTTCATTTTAATTGTGCTGATCTAGCAATATTCAATAAGAAATTAATAAATATGAAATTGTGAAATTAATAGTTATAGATTTTTGGGATCAGAGAAGACAACATTGTGTTTATATATGTTTATATTTCATTGTGCAAAGAATGAATGTTGAGTTGTTAACGTAATTACTCCACATCGTCACTAAGAAAGCGCAGTCGAAAAGAGAAAAAAAACAAATTTACAGCAGGTGGCGATATGTGCTCATAGCACCAGTCCGCCAGTAGATCGAAGAAGAAGAAGAAGAACGTCATAACGACAGCTCCAACCAATGTGGTTCAAACCATGGTTTTGCGACACAGGTACCATGGTTTCGGGAAACAGTAGTGACTAGCTAGTTGATTTCTTTAAAGATGCATCGTACCATGGTAGTTAAACCAGCGAGTTGCATCGTTGTACGGGAAACGCACCCCAGAGCGATGAGGGAGATGACGTATGCAGAGCGACGGAGAAACATCTGACTGGCCGTTTCTCAATATGCGTTCTTGTCTGTACTTGTGTTCTCAAATAGGAAATGTCCCCGGTTTCCATTTCAGAAATCTGGTCACCTTACCTAAACCACATATTAATGTTTAATATATTATTTTTAAAATGTAAACGAAAAGAGGCAGGGTGTTTTATACTTCATTTTATTATAAATATATAAGATAATCAATGTAGGCCTAGCTACGCGTTGCCTGAACCACATTCGTGTGGCTATTATTATTATTATGTTTAATTTTTATTTTTTTATGAAATGAGGCAGTGGTGTTTTATGACATATTTACGCAAACTTCTGACTTGCGTCCGTGACTTACCAAGTTTGACTCCGGAGAACGAACTCCCGAGGACGGGAGGACACTAGTCCGCCTACTATGCTCTTGACAGCATCACTCGCAATGCACGCAATGCATATTATCTTCAATCCATGTTTATAACAAAACGAAATATAAAAAACCCAGCCTCTTTTCGTTTACATTTAAAAAAACACACACACATAATATAGGCTATGATTATCAGTGTAATAAATTAAATATGACACAAAACACAACCCAGTCTCTTTTTGTTAAATGTCAGTTTATGTGTGATCATCAATAGCAATTATAAAAGTATAAGTAAAAGGTATAAGAAGCTATACAATAAATAAAGCAATTCAGTCAAAGTCAGTGCTAGGAGACTAAAACGGTAAAGTTTAATATCTTAAAAATATTAAGTTATGAAACTTCACTTTGCCCTCAGACAAAACGATCTGTCTAGGAACGAATTATAGATTAATGAGAGCAAAGACCAGCCGTTAGATCTACACAAGACGAGACGGTTTAACCACTACAGAGACATCAGAGCCAGCGGCAGACGGCAGAAGGACTGGCCGAGGAAAGGCGCCTCTCGTGGGGTTAATGATCGATTGAGCGCCGCTGAACCACTGGAACTCACAACTCCGAAGACGGCAGATCAAATTTTAAAAAAGGCGCTCTCTTTTTTAAATAAACCACAGATTTGAGCTTTAAACAACTTAATTCACTCCTGAAAAGGACTTAAAACTATATTTTGTAAAACATTAACACTACCAGAGGACTCCCGCTAAGACCCATTCGTTTAGCCACCAAAGGGCCAAGCTGGTATCAGACTTTTGCCGAATCCAGTCGGTAAGACAGCGATAACATCTTTTTTAGATATAAAGGCTTCGAGTGTTGTTCTTTGCTCGGGTTTTAACGAAAAGGAGAAGTTTAAATCGCTTAAAACAGACGCGATAGCTGATTCGAACGAGTGATGCTCCACAGCAGCGGCAAATAATCTGCTTCAACGTCGCTGCGCTGCCTGTCGTCATCGTGTAAAGCCCGCCCCAACGTTTCTAATTGGTGCCACGATTTCTAGGGTTTAGAAATGGGTTTGAATGGACTCTTTGCCAGACTACTTGCAGAGCAAATCTAAATTTGCCGGAAGTTGTCTGGGTTTTCCCAGGCTAGGTATTTATGTCTTTACATGTTGAATCGTGGACATTAAGAGAGAAGAGGGCAGGGTAGACAAATCTTGAAATGCCTTCTGCTTTAGTCAAAAGAATTCTCCCTAAAATAGAAATGTCTCTTTGAAGCCATAAATTCAGTAATGTTTTGATTTTATTCAATTTAGGCGAAAAAATTAAGTTGTTGACGTTCCTTGTGATCCTTGCAGATATGAATACCTAAGTATTTTACACTGAAGGAATTGAAAATAATCAAAGAAATTTGATATTTGAAATCCAACAAAGAAATTTGCTTTACTGTTGTCAACCCCCATTTGCTTATCAGAAGGGCCATCTGGAAGACGATAGAGAGGCCTGTAGGCCACATGGGTGCCACACCTTTACAGTGGGGGAAGTTTGGTCTGATTGGTCAGTTTAAATATCTCACATTTGGTTTCAGTCACATGGTCAAGGAATAGATAAAAGATTGTAACTGTTGCTCCCTCTCTTTTTTTTCTCTGGCTCTCTTTTTCTCTGGCTCTTGAGGTCATTGGGGCTTCTCTTCTTTGCTCTCTTCTTCTCTCTCTCTCTCTCTCTATCCCTCAGGTAACATTGTATTCATGCTGTGTACGATTAATGGTATAAGTTTATCATCTCATACATCCATTTTGAAACTATTTTAAGTGTAACCATAACCAGATTTTGTCATTAAATCCCACATATTTTGCTATTGTAACTGCGCTTATCTCTGTCGTTGGTATAAGTTGCAGTGGGTGGAAATAGACGTGAAATGTACAGTTTTCTTCCATCTTTCTTATAACGTTTCTTTAGTCTTCTGGCAACCCTGCAGATTGAACCATCTGCAGGAGTCCACTCTTACAACACATTTCTTAACAGGTATATTAAACATATTTTCCTCTTCAGTCTGATACAGACATAAGATTTCACATTTAGATTTGTTAAGCGTCAAACCCGAAGCAGCTGAAAATTGGTCAATTAGGGTTATAGCATATCAATCTGATGTTTGAGATCATGTATAGCATTATCAATCGGCCGAAACTTTACTTGATAAAGTTTTAAATATGGATATTTTTCTTACACAAACGGATCGATTCGCTTCAGAAGGCCTTTATTAACACCCCAGAGCCGTGTGGAGCAGTTATATGATGGACAGATGCATTTTTTATGGACTTCAAAAACAGAGCAACTATTACTGCCATTATAATGCTTGGATTAACCTGGACTTTTTTAATATAACTCAGATTGTATTTGTCTGAAAGAAGAATGTCATACACACCTCGGATGACTTGAGGGAGAGTAAATCATGGGCTAATTTTAATTTTTGGGTGAACTATCCCTTTAATACTGACAAAATTTATTTTATTTATTTTTTAATAAAACTATAACTTTTTTTGGTCGATTTTTCTGAGTTTGTCTATCTTTTCTAAATGGTCAGACTTACTTTCCCAAAAAATCCCATTGATCTGCGTTATCTGAGCACTGAGGGCCGTAACACTTAATGCTGTCCACTAGAGGGGCGACAGGATAATAAGGGTCTGGGTCAGCTCCTCTGGTCAGTAGTCAGGACACTGATCAGGGATCAGTCAGCCCATTGACTTCTGAACTAGGGAGCTGATTGAGACGCATGCTAAGTCTTTTCTACTCTCTCTCCTTTTTGCATCAGTTTAAATGACAAATAAATGCAAGAATTGTATTCATAAATAGGCCATATCTGTGTATGAGAAGCTGTACAACTCATTCAAACTTCAACCCTACTTCAAAGTTTGCCACTCCCTAGTTTCTTTTAAGATATTATTATATATTTTTTTTTTTGCATTTAATGTTTGTCCATCTGGAACTTTTATTTGTCATGAGCTCTATATTTTAAGATGTACTAGCTGTTGATGAATCACATTCAATGAATGTAACAAGCTAATGTCAGGGCAAATGTCCTGCAAAGTTTAGCTAGGCTAGTTAAACACACCCGAACCCGCTAAGCAAGGTCTTCAGGATATCTAGAAATGTCCAGGAAAGTGTGTTGGGACTGGCTGGAGCTGAACTCTGCAGAACATGATCCTCCAGGGTCAGGACTGGGTGATATAGTATGTTATTTCTGTCATGCCTCTCAACAAACAGCAGGTGTCGCCATTCTACTTAATCATTTTAAAGGAGATATAATTGAATCAGTGACTTTAAATGAGGGTAGATGGATAATCTTGGTTTTCAAATTATACAATTCCTTCTTTATAGTTTACAATTTATATAACTATAACAATACAGCTCTAGTGTAGCCGGCACGCTCTGCACGTCGCCGACTATTGCGTTGTGTTCTGGTGCATTAAAGACAGGACGCTGATATTCCTCAAGGCGCTTTATTCTGTACAAATTTCAAAGAGAGCAAAAGATCAGGATTCTATCTTCGATCAGAATCAGCCTCTCTCAGTCAAGTGGAATGCAAAACTTCTGAATATTTAAATCACATTCAAAAATCAGAAAATATAATACAGATTAATTATCATGTGTATGTCATATTGCATACTATTCCTACCATCAACTATTGGCTTTTAGCTTTTACATTAACAATATGCAACATAAAATAAACCATCTTCCTTTCAATAGTTACTGCATACAATAATATGCAAGAAACAAAATGTAAATGTTTTGTTCAGTGAACATCAATCAATACAAGAAAACTATTCAATGAACACATATTTTAAACCTGGTATTGGGAGTACATACCTGTACAAATTTCAAAGAGAGCAAAAGATCAGGATTCTATCTTCGATCAGAATCAGCCTAACGTAAGAAATAGGACAACTGAAACATCACAAAATGATAGAATGGCGAGCGCTAGCATACAACAAAACAACACACAAGGTTAGCTATGTTAGCAATCTCTTAAGCTCTCAAAACAACAAAGTTCTCAACACATCTCAAATAAATGTATATGCCTTCATCATAAAATACACGTACAAGTTACCATGTGCATTTAACTAAAGTCAGAACAGGTATATTTCAAATTTACATCGCACTGAAATGAGCACGTACCTCTCTCAGTCAAGTGGAATGCAAACTGAGAAAGGAAAATTCAATATATGACCATCGTTCCAGCCTCTATCCAATAGAGGGCGCACTTACACAACAAATAATTCCCCCAATACCTATAAACGACTATAAAATGAATGAACAATACAACATTTTGGTGAAATAAACTCACATAACTACAAAATAGAAAATGAAAGGTTACAAAAAAATATATCTCATTCTTTAACCTGTTACACTAGCACAAATAATGTTTTCACAACTTTGTATGAAACTTGAAGCCTTTAAAAACAAATCCTGACATTAAACCCTGACATTAACAAATTTACCTGGAGCAATGTCAGTCTAGAATTGATCTATGGCTTATATCTCCCTCTTGTCTGCAATTTGTGTCAGAATCATCACAGCTATGCCCCATTTTCTGATCAGAAATTAATTTCAATCCAATTAGCAGGAACCAAACAACAAAATGGTAATAGATGTGGTTATTGGAAACTAAATAATTATTAAAAGATGATGAGTTTTGTGGTTTAGTTAAAAACAAAAAAAAACAAAAAAAAAACAGCAAAAGCATTTTTGATAATAATGAAGTGAATTGCATACAAAGATGGGAATTTTTCAAGTTTAAAATGAGAAACAGACATGAAGGTGCTTCCAAAAGTTACCTGAAAGGTATATATCGGTGGAGTTTTCTGAGCCCCCTCTTTTTGAGAACCATCATTTCCAGTGCCTTGTGAGCTTTGGAACCGCTCTCCAGCCATTGCTTGTCTTGTATTTCTGGCAGGCTATCGTGCATGCAGTGACCAAGGCACCATTCGTGCTCAATTGTGACATGGTGAAGCACTGCTCCATAGTTTCTAAAATACAGATCTTGTAATCAGAACCATACAGTCGAAGAACAAATAAAGCATAGATTGTAGGAATTGTAATGTGTGTTCTAATGAGTATGCTGTGCACAAAGATAATCTGAACCTAAAACACTGAATCTCATTTCACATAGTGCAAAGATGTTAGAAACATGTAAATGTTGTTGTATTTAGTCTCAGGAAGAGATGACCACAACTGGGAGGAATATTACTTACAAGGAACTGCTGTACCAGGTCTGCCTTCTTACAACAGAACCAGAAGTCATTCATAATGTCTTTGACCCAGTGCAGCAGGATCTTTTGTCCAGATTGCTGTGCCGCCTAAGTATGCACAACAGAATAAAAACATTATCATCATAAACATGCAAAAGAAATCGATTCAAGTTAAAAAAAATAAAAAAATAAAAACATACTGCAGTAATCATCTTGGCTAAATTCTTTGAGTGCAGAACTCCTGTGTCCTTATATCGCCCAGTCATTTGATCTTGGCATTAAAACAACAACAACAACTGACAATTCATACACAACTGCTGAATATCAAATACAAATTTTCTTGTATATGATACAGCAAGTACTACCAACTTACTCATAATAGAGGCAATTTGTGAGTGAGCATCAGTGCATATTTCTGAAATCTTCACTTCGTTAAGAAGCTTGTCCATTGTGGTTACAAAAGCCTCTTTCTCCATGATGACAGAATTACGCCCGGTCTGCCTTTTATCTACAGTCTCAACAGAGATGATTTCCTTAGAATCATTCTCCATTGCGGTGTACGAGCAATACTGGGCACAGTATCCGGGGCTATCCATTCGTCCATCAGCTGTATAGGGCACAATATATCAACAAATGAGAAATAACAAAAGGCTAAAAAATATAGGAATGTTATAATTTTGTTTAAAATACAGGCCCCACTTTATATGAGGGTGGCCTTAACTACTATGTACTTACATCAAAAAATAATTACAATGTACTTATTGTGCTCATATTGTATTGCAAAACACTTTTGCTGATTTTGAGGTGGGATATGGACAGGTGTGGTGGTGTGGGTAAGTTTAAGGGTAGGGTTAGGGACAGGTGTGGTGGTATGGGTAAGTTTAAGGGTAGAGTTAGGGACAGGTGTGGTGGTATGGGTAAGTTTAAGGGTAGAGTTAGGGACAGGTGTGGTGGTATGGGTCAGTTTAAGGGTAGGGTTAGGGACAGGTGTGGTGGTATGGGTCAGTTTAAGGGTAGAGTTAGGGACAGGTGTGGTGGTATGGGTCAGTTTAAGGGTAGAGTTAGGGACAGGTGTGGTGGTATGGGTCAGTTTAAGGGTAGGGTTAGGGACAGGTGTGGTGGTATGGGTCAGTTTAAGGGTAGGGTTAGGGACAGGTGTGGTGGTATGGGTCAGTTTAAGGGTAGAGTTAGGGACAGGTGTGGTGGTATGGGTCAGTTTAAGGGTAGAGTTAGGGACAGGTGTGGTGGTATGGGTCAGTTTAAGGGTAGAGTTAGGGACAGGTGTGGTGGTATGGGTCAGTTTAAGGGTAGAGTTAGGGACAGGTGTGGTGGTATGGGTCAGTTTAAGGGTAGGGTTAGGGGCAGGTGTGGTGGTATGGGTCAGTTTAAGGGTAGGGTTAGGGACAGGTGTGGTGGTATGGGTCAGTTTAAGGGTAGAGTTAGGGACAGGTGTGGTGGTATGGGTCAGTTTAAGGGTAGAGTTAGGGACAGGTGTGGTGGTATGGGTCAGTTTAAGGGTAGGGTTAGGGACAGGTGTGGTGGTATGGGTCAGTTTAAGGGTAGAGTTAGGGACAGGTGTGGTGGTATGGGTCAGTTTAAGGGTAGGGTTAGGGACAGGTGTGGTGGTATGGGTAAGTTTAAGGGTAGAGTTAGGGACAGGTGTGGTGGTATGGGTCAGTTTAAGGGTAGAGTTAGGGACAGGTGTGGTGGTATGGGTCAGTTTAAGGGTAGGGTTAGGGACAGGTGTGGTGGTATGGGTAAGTTTAAGGGTAGAGTTAGGGACAGGTGTGGTGGTATGGGTCAGTTTATGGGTAGAGTTAGGGACAGGTGTGGTGGTATGGGTAAGTTTAAGGGTAGAGTTAGGGACAGGTGTGGTGGTATGGGTAAGTTTAAGGGTAGAGTTAGGGACAGGTGTGGTGGTATGGGTCAGTTTAAGGGTAGGGATATGGACAGGTGTGGTGGTGTGGGTAAGTTTAAGGGTAGGGTTAGGGACAGGTGTGGTGGTATGGGTAAGTTTAAGGGTAGAGTTAGGGACAGGTGTGGTGGTATGGGTCAGTTTATGGGTAGAGTTAGGGACAGGTGTGGTGGTATGGGTAAGTTTAAGGGTAGAGTTAGGGACAGGTGTGGTGGTATGGGTAAGTTTAAGGGTAGGGTTAGGGACAGGTGTGGTGGTATGGGTAAGTTTAAGGGTAGAGTTAGGGACAGGTGTGGTGGTATGGGTAAGTTTAAGGGTAGAGTTAGGGACAGGTGTGGTGGTATGGGTAAGTTTAAGGGTAGAGTTAGGGACAGGTGTGGTGGTATGGGTAAGTTTAAGGGTAGGGTTAGGAACAGGTGTGGTGGTATGGGTCAGTTTAAGGGTAGGGTTAGAGACAGGTGTGGTGGTATGGGTAAGTTTAAGGGTAGGGTTAGGGACAGGTGTGGTGGTATGGGTAAGTTTAAGGGTAGAGTTAGGGACAGGTGTGGTGGTATGGGTAAGTTTAAGGGTAGAGTTAGGGACAGGTGTGGTGGTATGGGTAAGTTTAAGGGTAGAGTTAGGGACAGGTGTGGTGGTGTGGGTCAGTTTAAGGGTAGGGTTAGGGACAGGTGTGGTGGTATGGGTCAGTTTAAGGGTAGGGTTAGGGACAGGTGTGGTGGTGTGGGTAAGTTTAAGGGTAGGGTTAGGGACAGGTGTGGTGGTATGGGTAAGTTTAAGGGTAGAGTTAGGGACAGGTGTGGTGGTATGGGTCAGTTTAAGGGTAGAGTTAGGGACAGGTGTGGTGGTATGGGTAAGTTTAAGGGTAGAGTTAGGGACAGGTGTGGTGGTGTGGGTCAGTTTAAGGGTAGGGTTAGGGACAGGTGTGGTGGTATGGGTCAGTTTAAGGGTAGGGTTAGAGACAGGTGTGGTGGTATGGGTAAGTTTAAGGGTAGGGTTAGGGACAGGTGTGGTGGTATGGGTAAGTTTAAGGGTAGAGTTAGGGACAGGTGTGGTGGTATGGGTAAGTTTAAGGGTAGAGTTAGGGACAGGTGTGGTGGTATGGGTAAGTTTAAGGGTAGGGTTAGGTTTAAGGGAAGTGTCAATAGTGTAATTACAAATGTAACTACAGACATTAATTACAGACAGTGCTTTAAGTGGAAAAAATAAAGTGCCGGTACTCACCAGAGGGGGCGGGGCTTTGTTGGGGGCGTGGTTATGGGGGGATTGTTTAGTCAATAATTCAAGAAGGTCCGTATTTTAAAGCTCTTTCTAACTTGTTCTCAGCCTTAGAACTAACATATAGTTCTTGTAATTGTGTAAATATATCATTTGTTACAATAAGGGTTTATTTACAAAGCAAGACCATTGACGGCACCTCATTAGGCTACCATGCAGGCCAATGTTAACTTTCTTTTTTCTAATCAAATAGCAACACAGTTAGAAACTATAGCTGGGTCATTCCTGGTATGCGGTAACATTTTGGCTTCATAAATGTTTGAAAAAAAAGTACATGATTTTCATGTTTTTAGCATTCTACCAAAATGGTGACATGTTTAACTAGTCGGAATACATATTGGTCAAGGGACTAAAAAAATTATAATTATGGGTAGATTCATTGTTCAGACACGGGCCGTGAAGGTGTTTCACCCTGTTAGGGACATTTACATAGTTATCACAAAATGTTAATAATGTAAATGTTAAACAATAACAAGTTTTTCTTGGATAGTATATGTCCCTTATGCCATCATGGTATTTTTTTAAATTCTTGAAACAATAACAAAACTATTATTGATGAATAGAATGTCTTGATTATTAAGAACAGGTACTTTTTGTACCCATTTTTGCCAACAGGATGGTAAATAATAAAAAAATGTGTTTAAAAACATATATTGTATATGCTTTGATCCTCACCTCCCAAAATGAAACATAAGTATGCAAAACATTTAACGTTGCTGTCAAATTATTATTTAAAAATGACTCGCCTAACAGGGTGGAAGACCATAACAGTGGAGGAGTTTTCATCATTTATATTTTGAGATTTTCATCATTTCATGGTTTATAGTTCTTGTGGAAGTTGATTACTTTGCACTGAGGACATGATAAAATTGAATGCATATATCAATAAAAAGGTGTGCAAAATACAAAATAGTATTTTTAATACCTATTATATCTGTTTAAGTGATAAAGAAGACCTATGTTTATAATTTAAGCCATTTCTTATGTGACTCATTTTATAGAAAATATGAGTAAGTAAATCATAAAGACAGAAAAGTCACTGTATGACAGGAACGACCCAGCTACAATGCGGCTGTTGTCATCGGTAGAAGTGGTGCCACTCTCGTCCTCGTCCGCGGCACAAGTGCTTTGTATTTTAACCATATATTTTAAACGAGCAGCTGGTTGCGCGTTTCCAACCCAGTCTCACGTGGCGTTTCACACACCCTCTCCGGACCACTTTGAGTTGTTGACACTGACAGCGGCAAAAGCGACGCATGCGCTTTTCACTTGTAAAACTCAAGGGTGTATGGGTAATGTACAGGGCCGTGCAGAGAGTTCTTCAGAGGCAGGGGCTCAAATGTAAAAAAGGGGCAATATGTAAATATATATATTTTAGGGGTGTAACTGTACACAAAACTGACTGCTCGGTACGTACCTCGGTTTTGAAGTCACGGTTCCGTACGGATTCGGTACAGCAGTTTTACAAAATTGCTTTTTATTATTTTTTATTCAACAGTGGCAGCAGTCCTACCTCCATTCATTGACAGTTTTCCAGCATGGATGGCATTTCCGGCAGTTCGCCCCGCCCGCCCACGCTGTCTGCACGGCTCGAAGCAACTCTACAATACTAAAATATTTTCCTTACAAATTTATAAGCTATCTAAAAACCCCTTTCGGCCGCTTCCATCAGCATTCACGAGCCAACCGCGAGAGCAGTGCTCGGACAGTGTAAAGGAGTGCACACAGCAGACTTGCAATAGGGAGAACTTCAACAGTTCCTGTCTTAAGATAATGTATTACAGCTCTTTTACTTTTCTTTTCTTGCGATCTTTCCGCCTCTGTGTACTACAGTACAGACAGATACTTTTCGCACAGGAGAAATGCGTTCATCATGTACGCGCATGCGGTCGCCGTGGTGATGAACGATCAATTTACTTGCTGCTGGTAAAGCGAGCGAACGTATTGTGAGGCTAAATCACTAAAATGCTGTCAATGCAACAGTGCATATTATGCCAAACAATCAGCTACCAGTTGGACTCAGCTGATAAATCACCGCCTTGATTCAATACTTCTCAACTTGACGCTCACATAAGCTCACAGGGCTCAACACAGTGCGACCATACTCGCTTTTGTGACTATAAATAGATGTGTGCGAACTGAACAATGTATTTGGGAGCACACGCTTTCTTAAATGTAACATCAATACCTTATAGTAGGGCAGGCTATCGTATAACAAGCGTATCAATGATTGTTATACCATCATATATATATATATATATATATATATATATATATATATATATATATATATATATATATATATATATATATATATATATATATATATATATATATATTATATATTTTATGAAACAGAAAAAATTCAAAGGCTATGATTTCATTGAATTAATGTGAGCGATCACGTTTCTGAATGTGGCACCGTTGTGCGTTTCTACTGGCTTGAACAATGCTTCAGAATGCTTCAGTTCAGAGCATTTCACAATCAATGAATAGCATACATTTATGCAAAGCGAATTCATATCAACAATGACAACATATGATATAAATCACAGTAAAGAAACGGTGTATACAGTTGTAAGACTGTGTTTTCTCTGTGGCTGCGCCACGCCTCCGGAATAGCCTCCCTCGGCATATCAGATCTTGTGAATCCTTAGGATGTTTCAAATCTGTGTCGAAAACACATCTCTTCTCTCTTGCTTACAACTGCCCATAAGAACTGGGAGTTTGAGATGTGTGTTTGTGTTTTGTGTGTTTTTATATCGGGGCGTTTTGTCAATGTTTTATTAATACTGTTGAGAGAGTAAAGCACTTTGGTCAACTTATGTTGTTTTTAACGTGCTATAGAAATAAAGGTTGTTGTTGTTGTTGTTGTTTTATCTTTCATATGATTTTGAATGAGCATCCTGCAATAATAAGACATAAACACTTCAAAATAAGAGTCCATTCGGTTACACAATGTGTTTCTCCATTTGTCCGTCTAATTTTTTTCTCCCACAGGAGCTTTTGTTTCTCTGGCTAATTTTCTCCTACTACAGCAGTGCTGTTCCCTCTGCTCCCACAGGAGCTTTGTTTCTCTGGCTAATTTTCTCCTACTACAGCAGTGCTGTTCCCTCGGCTCCCACAGGAGCTTTATTTACTCTGGCTAATTTTCTCCTACTACAGCAGTGCTGTTCCCTCTGCTCCCACAGGAGCTTTGTTTCTCTGGCTAATTTTCTCCTACTACAGCAGTGCTGTTCCCTCTGCTCCCACAGGAGCTTCGTTTCTCTGGCTAATTTTCTCCTACTACAGCAGTGCTGTTCCCTCGGCTCCCACAGGAGCTTTGTTTCTCTGGCTAATTTTCTCCTACTACAGCAGTGCTGTTCCCTCTGCTCCCACAGGAGCTTCGTTTCTCTGGCTAATTTTCTCCTACTACAGCAGTGCTGTTCCCTCGGCTCCCACAGGAGCTTTGTTTCTCTAACTAATTTTCTCCTACTACAGCAGTGCTGTTCCCTCGGCTCCCACAGGAGCTTTGTTTCTCTGGCTAATTTTCTCCTACTACAGCAGTGCTGTTCCCTCGGCTCCCACAGGAGCTTTGTTTCTCTGGCTAATTTTCTCCTACTACAGCAGTGCTGTTCCCTCGGCTCCCACAGGAGCTTTATTTTCTCTGGCTAATTTTCTCCTACTACAGCAGTGCTGTTCCCTCTGCTCACACAGGAGCTTCGTTTCTCTGGCTAATTTTCTCCTACTACAGCAGTGCTGTTCCCTCTGCTCACACAGGAGCTTCGTTTCTCTGGCTAATTTTCTCCACTGCATCAGCAGTGCCATTTTCTCTGCTCCCTCAGAAGCTCAGTTTCTCTGGCTAATTTACTCCACTACTACAGCAGTTCTGTCCCTTCTGCTCTCACAGGAGCTCAGTTTCTCTGGCTAATTTTCTCCACTGCCACAGCAGTGCTGTTCCCTCGCCTCCCACAGGACCTTCGTTTCTCTGGCTAATTTTCTCATACTACAGCAGTGCTGTTCTCTCTGCTCCCACAGGAGCTCAGTTTCTCTGGCTAATTTACTGCACTACTACAGTGCTGTGCTGTCCCCTCTGCTCTCACAGGAGCTCAGTTTCTCCGGCTAATTTTCTCCACTACTACAGCAGTGCTGTCCCTTCTGCTCTCACAGGAGCTCAGTTTCTCTGGCTAATTTTCTCCACTGCCAAAGTAGTGATGTTCTTTCCCAGAAACCTCAATCCTACATGACGGCCTGGAGATGTTTAAAGCATTTCACTTCTCTTATAAACATACCGTTCCCCAATTTCTCTCCTTTCAATCACCTAATTTATTTTCTACCTTAATACATCAAAGGTTACTTGAGCTGCATCCAGTTTTCCACAATTGATGTACGGCGATTCCGAGATAAACAATTCACCGACCTCTCTGTGATCAAAGGGATTCAAAGATCCCAGCCCACCCGTCCCGACACTAGACAACCTATAATGCCGGTATCCTCAAAGGTATTGACACCCT
This sequence comes from Gobio gobio, assembly GCF_949357685.1. NCBI lineage: Eukaryota > Metazoa > Chordata > Actinopteri > Cypriniformes > Gobionidae > Gobio > Gobio gobio. The sequence continues at coordinate 52,294,860 of NC_137101.1, read as the reverse complement.
CCGCACAGACTACCAGCCCCTCAATACCACCCGAACACTCAACGCCATGTCCTCCTAGCCTTTTCTGGTTTCCTTAGATGCTTGGATTTCATCTACATTTTCAACCTCTCATCGCCAATCTAATCATATCAGTCAGAATCAAATTCTGCATTATTTTCCTGTTTAACACTGTGAAGCTGCTTTGAACCAATCGGCATCGTAAAAAAGCGCTATAAATAAAGGCGAGATGACTGACCAGTCAGTTCTGGCTTAATTTAAATGGAGAAGTTCTCCCCTGGAAGCCCAGGTTCAGATGAATCTAACAAACCTGTGACACGCTTTTGGTTCCAGAAACACCTCAAATCCGTTCTCCAACCATCAGGGGTCCCAGCAAAGAACTTTTCAAGCAACTCCTTCCGTATTGGGGCAGCAACCTCAGCAGCTCCAAAAGTCCTCTCCCAACAGCAGATTCAAGCTCTCGGGAGATGGTCCTCCGACGCTTTCCAAAGCTATATCAGGACCAATCGGTCCCACTTCAAAAAAGCCCACCAAACCCTTATTGACTAGTCCACAGTGAGAATCTCCTGATCAAACACTCATATTTTTCTCCTTTATGTTCTCAGGTTCCAGTAAGAAATGGAAAGTTTCCATGGACGCAGCACAGCGGGAAGTTCCTTACAGCTTGAAAGAGTTGGAAAGTTTCCACGCAGCACGAAAGAGTGGAAGTTTCCACGCAGCACGAAAGAGTGGAAGTTTCCACGCAGCACGAAAGAGTGGAAGTTTCCACGCAGCACGAAAGAGTGGAAGTTTCCACGCAGCACGAAAGAGTGGAAGTTTCCACGCAGCACGAAAGAGTGGAAGTTCCACGCAGTACGAAAGACTGGAAAGTTTCCACACAGTACGAAAGAGTGGAAAGTTTTCACGCAGTACGAAAGAGTGGAAAGTTTTCACGCAGCACGAAAGAGTGGAAGTTTCCACGCAGCACGAAAGAGTGGAAGTTTCCACGCAGCACGAAAGAGTGGAAGTTCACGCAGTACGAAAGAGTGGAAGTTCACGCAGTACGAAAGAGTGGAAAGTTCACGCAGTACGAAAGAGTGGAAAGTTCACGCAGTACGAAAGAGTGGAAAGTTCACGCAGTACGAAAGAGTGGAAAGTTCACGCAGTACGAAAGAGTGGAAGTTCCACGCAGTACGAAAGAGTGGAAAGTTCCACGCAGTACGAAAGAGTGGAAAGTTCACGCAGTACGAAAGAGTGGAAAGTTCACGCAGTACGAAAGAGTGGAAAGTTCACGCAGTACGAAAGAGTGGAAAGTTCACGCAGTACGAAAGAGTGGAAGTTCCACGCAGTACGAAAGAGTGTAAAGTTCACGCAGTACGAAAGAGTGTAAAGTTTCCATGCAGTATGAAAGAGGGTAAAGTACGAAAGAGTGTAAAGTACGAAATAGTGTAAAGTTTCCATGCAGTATGAAAGAGCGGAAAGTTTCCACGCAGTACGAAAGAGTGGAAAGTTTCCACGTAGTACGAAGAGTTGATGTTTCCACGCAGAGTGGAAGGCTTCCACGCAGCAAGGAAATGTTTTAATAATATTTTTAATATTGTTGTCTCTCCCATGTTTCTCTTTTCCCGTTTTCTCTTGCAGGCAATTCCCCCGGCACGATGCGCCACAACCGCCCTCAGGGGCCTACTGGTCAAGCAACCAGGCCCTTTCTTGAATGCCAGCCCGCCACGCTCTGCACTTCTTGGGGGGTATTTAGCAAGGCGGCTGTCCTATGCTTTAGCATTTTTGGGGGGTACTCTGGGTTCGGGCCAAATTCCGAGCTCGAAGCCCTCCCCCCGGACAGCACGCCAAATACGCATTTAAATTACTCTCCATAAATTATATGTAAGTGTGAACTCGTGAAATGATGTTTTATGAACAAAGTTCGGGAGGAGCACGTTCAGATAATTGACACAGGTGGAGAGCACTCAGCTAATCAACAATAGAGGTATATATACACGCAGCAGTCCTACCTCCATTCATTGACAGTTTTCCAGCATCCCTCCACCACCCCTTCTCCACACTTTTATTTTATCAACCACTTACATACACGGGGGGTACTCTGGGTTCGGGCCAAATTCCGAGCTCGAAGCCCTCCCCCCGGACAGCACGCCAAATACGCATTTAAATTACTCTCCATAAATTATATGTAAGTGTGAACTCGTGAAATGAATTCAGTTATAACTAAAAGTTTCTTAAAGATAATGCTGTAAACTATATAGGGAGCCCTTACATATTGCTATTAAAGATTAACAACAGAGCCCAAACTATTAGCCTAAATTCATTTGCTATTTATTTTTAGATATAAAAATCAACACTCATAAGCTTCACATAAGGCAGTTTTTGCATTAATATCTAAATCTAATTATTATTTTTTTTTTTCCTCCAACTCGTTGTTGAAATATAATCATTGTGGCTGTAATTTTCATGACAGGTTTATTTAAACATACATTAAATAAACAAGACATCACTAACAGGCTAAGTAGTATATAATGAATATATATAGGCTAATATAACGAATATGTAGGCTAATATAGTGCATGTATTCAGTGAAAGAGTTAATCTCTCTAGTGAACTCACAGCTGTGGACACTGAATGACTTCTGAGGTAAATGTGATTCTACATGACATTGTTTGTTTACAAGCTGTTTTATTGTCTTTCCGCGGTTGAAACACCGATGGAGCGATTACACAACATATGATACGTTTCAATAAGTTGTAATGTATCCTCAACATACCTTTAGATATTCATTTCTTTAGGAAGAGATGATCGCGTTCACTCGCGTGCCGCGCGCTGCCGTTTGAAGTTGAACTGATACGCGTCTCTGTCACGTCACATAATAGAGCGTTAAAATGGATAAAATTTATCGTTTGAATTTCGTGATAAAATGGACTGAATACTTAATATGTTCGTGTGGGAACTCGGATTGAAGTGTGTTCCGCGCTTTAAACAAGCCGACTGTTAACTGTTATAGATTACATTCATAACCGTTCGGTACACGCGCGCACCGTACCGAAAGCCCGAAACGTTAGTTCGTCTGTCCATGTAATTTTCAACCGATTTATGAATAAGAACAGAAAATTACCGCTCCACTTCACATGCCCAATGGAATTTGAACTTGCTTTGCCAGATCACGATTGGTTGGTGTATATACATGACAAACGGGCATTGGTGAATTGTGTAATACTTTAAAATATATAATATATAGATTTGTAATTAAATCAACACATTAGCTCTGATTATGGATGAAAAAAAATATTGGTTTACTTTTTTTCCCGTAAGGCCATACACTCTCTGAAAGGACCATATTTGGCTCGAGAGCCGCTTCCGAACAGAGGAAAATCAGCAATCAATCAAAACGCACGCAACCCATAGCAACGCGTTATGGCAACGCCTCAACAGAAATTGTCCGACTTTTGAGCCGTTCGTTACTATTGTATACATTGTCATCAATGTCATGTTATAATAATCACATTTATTTAGTTTTATTGACCATGATATTATCATTGATATTTGTCTGAGAGGGGCACTTTTGATTCATTTTGAAAAAGGGCAGGGGCTCGAGCACCCAAAGCCCCCCCCTCTGCACGTGCCTGGTAATGTAGTCTCTGCTCGCAAATGAGTATCGGTACGCTAAAAGCACGTTCTGGGCGCACGGAGAGGTGGCGGTACGCGCGTACCGGCCCACTTAAAGCACTGATTACAGATGTAATTACATGCAGGTATTTTTAAAAATGTAAGTACAATGTAAAGACATTCGATACAGAGAAAGTCATGTAGGTATTGCATAATTATTTACATTTTTAAAAAGCCATAGGACTTAGACTCTTCAGACGTTGAATGGCAGCACATCTCTTTTCCTCCCACATTTCCCTTATTGCTCCTAAGCAGTAGTTATCCTGAATATTAAAAAAAGCTTTGTGCTTCACTCTGTATTATTCACGTAAAACAGCATTACCATACAAAACACTGACGAAATTATAGTTTTGAAGTAGAAAAGGGTATTTATGTAAAGAGATATATTAAAATAAAAAGTGCACAACTCTTCTTAAGTGAAAGGAAGCTACTTTTTTCCCTCACGTGCAACCTAGCGCGGATGAGTCATTATTTGGGTTAGAAAAATAGCACAATTATATAGTTTTTAAGTAGAAAATAGTATTTATGTAAAGAGATGGTAAAATACAGATATTGTAAATTATATATTTGTATTAATAAAAAAAAAACGACGATATCATCGTCCATCACGATGTTTTACTGTAAACATCGTCAACTGCCAATTTAGGAGACATCGCCCAACCCTAATGTATCGGTTTATAAAAGGCAAGAGAAAAGCAGTAGATGAGGTCACACAGACATCCCAGGCAGGTGCTGGTCTTTCAAAAGCTAAATGCAGAAAATATGATGAGGCGTATCTTCACTGTTAAAGGAGCTGTATGTAGGACTGTGGCCAAAACTGGTACTGCAATCACTTTCAAATGACTGTAGAGCGGTGTATCCCCTCTCCCGCTCCCCCTGATAGGTTGCCAGATAGGCTGCAGGATGCAGCAGGAACTTAGGCTGCTACAAGGAGCTTCCAATGGCAAGTGACGAGTCGTACACAGTAAGTTTTTTTTCTTTCTGTTAATTATGTTTATGCTTCAAGAGTGATGTTTTGTGAAGTAATTATGAATCGCAAAAATGTACTAATGCCGATTAGCCAAATATAATCGTAAATATGAACGCTCGTATGCAGTGATGCCAGTAACGCGTTACTTAGTAACGCGTTACTCTAATTTGACCACTTTTTCCAGTAACGAGTAATCTAACGCGTTACTATTTCCAAACCAGTAATCAGATTAAAGTAACTTATCCAAGTCACTGTGAGTTACTTTTTTTTGTCATTTTCCTTAGTAAAAATATATATTTTTGCTTTCTTGTTTAGTCTCAGCAGGGATTTTCCTGCATAGAGAATTACGAGGCGGCCGCTCCGTCTGTCGACAAAACTCAAGACAGGCAGTCACTTGTTCAGATTAGGCATGTCGTGATAATTAAATAATCATCAGAAATATATATTGTCACATTATCCTTCAGCAATCATTATTAGTATATTATTATTTGCTAGTAGCCTACAAAGTCATCTAAAGCCATAGCTGAATGTCTTTCCTCCGCTGCTCTGTCATTCTCCGTTCAGCATTCAAACTGCGCGTCGTTCGGTTCCAGTCAGCAGCAGCACGGTAAAGCTCACTCCATATGATATATTCCCGTTATAATACTTGATATGTTGATAAAATAATTTATCTTCCTGGAGTTTATCTTGCGGTTTCTGAAAGATGTTGTGCTCGCTACTCAGGTGACAACACAAGGACTATTAATTAGCATCACACGCACAATAACCAGAATTAAAAACTGTGAAGAAACAAATAATCAGTGAATGTTTGGACCGATAGGCTACATAGTAGACTAGGATTTGTGGGCTCGACGCTCATCTTCTCTTTATGCCGTGGACTTTTCAATGTGCACTCGCGCTGCACTGCACACTCTGATTCCATGTTGCTTTAAGCGCATCATTCTGCACCCGGGATGCGCATAAGCGCTTTGTTGCCGCTCTGTTTTGAAGCGTTTCATATATTTTCATAGTTTTGTGCACTTAAAGATTATTAAAAAATATATTGTTCTCACGGATCGATCATATATTTGTTGTCCCTTTACAGAGCTGCACATTACGTTTACAATAAAATATAAATCTTGTAATTTTATATTATTTGTGTAGGCCCATATAATTATTTACATTCATATATAAATATAAATTAAAAATTAAATATAAATTGTTTTTCATAAATGTATTTAATAAAAACAAAGTAATTTGTACCTTTTCATTAACATGTTTAGGGTTTTATGTTTAGTGTTTTATGTTTAGTATAGTGTAACATGTTTTATGTTTAGTGTTGGCAAAAACGGTTGTCATTTTTATGTTGAGGCTGCAGAGGTGTTGTCGGCAACTGATGAATGTAACTAATAAAGTAACTTGTAATCTAACTTAGTTACTTTTAAAATCAAGTAATCTGTAAAGTAACTTAGTTACTTTTAAAATCAAGTAATCTGTAAAGTAACTAAGTTACTTTTTCAAAGTAACTGTGGCAACACTGCTCGTATGTGACAGTACATTCCCACATGAAAAAATACTATAGTAAAATTACAGCAAAGCTAAATAACATTAGCAATGGTCATACAGGTCAACTTGCAGCATGTTTTGTCCACTATATGCGAAGAACGAATGAGGAATAATTTTTACTGAGGTAACGTTAGGCTACAGTCTCAAATACGTTTACACAGTGCTAATAGGCGTGCTAATGTTGTTTTCCTCAGCGTCCCAGCGTAATGACAGAGAAACGGGCTCTGATAATGCATTACTAATGTTAGCAATGACGACTCGCCGTTTTTATTTACCAAACAATTCCTTAACGTTACCTTTTCAATTCAATGACCCACCTCCTCCATCTGCGCTAACCTAACGTTACTTTGCACGAACATGCATAACTTTGTTCGACTGTCATGAATATTTGAAATGTCCATTTACATTAAGTACAAGTTAGCCAAACATATGAACCTTACCTGTCCAGGAGAAAATTAGCAACGTTGGCATCAGTCTTCAAATTATTCTCCGTTTTCAGCCGTCTCTATCTTTCAAAGGCATCTCAAATCCTTGTTTTATTTCGGACACTGTCACAACGTTTTTCTGATTCATAACGAGGTCGTTTAGGTTTCGTCAAGTTAGACATTGTTTATCCAAAAAGTTTGTAGCTGCAGCTGTGGTAACTAGAGCAGAGCTGGCAACCCGAATGCAGAAACACTACTGACTTCGTGATTGGTAGGGATGGCCGACGCGAAACAGACGTTTCGGGGCTTTGCCGAGATCCCGAAGCGCAGATGTTTCGAAACACTGCTCCGAACTGTGATTCGAAACACCCATGTCACGTGACTATGGCTAAATGAAGCTTCAAAGTGTTTCATCAGGTGGCGCCTTCCGAAACTGCGTTGATTAAAGGGGGCGGGAACAAGCCACACAGTCACAAATCTGTATAAACCTAATTCACCACAGTTTAAAAGTGAAGTAAATCCATCTTCACCTCATGGGTTTTTGTGAGAGGAGAGTGATTTTGTGATAGCAGTGATTTTGTGATAGCAGTGAGATTTATAGTGCGCTTTGGTTAGTTAGGCTATATTTAGGCTAGATTTAAATAAGATATAGGCTATTGACTGATAGGTATAGACAGTGACATATAGTTAGGATAGATATAGTGACACATTCATATAGGCTAAGTTAGATAGTGACAGATAGATAGCACAGCATAAGTTAGATAGAATTATATAAATATAGATTCATAGGTGATATATAGATATATATTAATAGAATATATAAAAATGGAGGCTGCTCGCAAGAGATGCCGTACATCTGTGGTGTGGGAGCATTTCCATTTGGAAGCACCAAATAAAGTGAGATGTGTGTATTGTGATAGGCAGCTAGCCTTCTGCAACAATACATCATCCATGTATTTACATCATCCAAAAATATTTGTGCATGCCAGCAACAAATGTCCCTTGTGAGAGGATTTTTTCAAAGGCTGGAGAAATTATATGTAAAAAAAGAAGTCAGCTGAGTCCTTCAACAGCAGAGCAATTCATATTTTTGAATAAAAATGTTTTGTGACAAATGTGACACATTGTGGCTTTATTTATTTTATTAATGTTCATTTTGTATAACAAACAAAATATATATAGTTCTTTACAATGACGAGGCTACAGGTTACAAAACCAAGATCATGTAGTTGTCAGACAGATGTTAAAAACAATTGTTTTTACATGGATCATTGTCAAGGTATTTCAGATCAACACATGGAAATGACCACTAGATGGCGCCGTAGAGACGGGTGTCAGATTGATTCGAAGCTTCGAAACAATATGACACATTTGCTTCAACTGCTTCAGTGCTTCACGAAGCCTCGGTCTGCCCATCACTAGTGATTGGTAGACGGGTGGAGGGTGGCGCTTCAGGCCAAAACACAACATGTCAACATCAACATCAGTTGAGGGCTGCAACTTCACTTTTAAAATGACAATATCTTGGCCGGACAACCGTTGTCAGTGATATAAATATTTGAAATTAACATGATTTCTTAATGTCTAGTGACATATCAGGGCCATTTTATGATTAATTGAAATACATTTCTTACATACAGTTCCTTTAATGTGGTTAGCGAGGAGGAGAGGCCTATGTGTGTCCTATGTCTTGTGCTGCGTTCACAACGAATGCGAATAGATTGTCAAATTCGCGTCTAGTTGGACGATTGAACATTTTGAATCCACTCACACGTCCACACCGAATTGGATGCGCGTCTAAATCAAGGCGCTCCAGGAGCTGTGTCTGGATGATGGCCGCTTTCAGCTGTACTTCCGCCTCTCTCACGCCTAAGTTTGACTCAGGAGAACGAACTCCAGAGGACCGGAGGACACAAGTCTGGTACTCTGCTGATGGAAAAGCAGCGTTCTTGATAGCGCCACTCAGCTCGGTCTCACTCCTGTATGAATATTTTAGGCTACAATAAAACGAAATATGTCATAAAACACCACTCTGACTCTTTTCATTTTCATTAAAATGAGAGAGACTCTATTCTTTCGGTGAAATCACAAAACAAAATTCACACAAGTGTGTCCCTGCTCTTAATATACAATCATTGATGAACATCTTTATGAGAGCGGATTAGAGCCTGAAACCACCAGACCACTAGGGAACTCAAATGTTAACAGCAGATCTATGTTTTTATTCACTAATGTGAATAATCTCAGGACTAATAATATATTTGGTGCAAATATTGTTTGCAAATAGTCCCAAAAGGATTATTTCCCAACTAGAATAAGACCTAGAATTTCGTTCACTGTTCTGTTTCTTTATGCTTTATAAAAAATACAAATATGTGGTCCCCCCCAGTGTTCAAGACATGGTTACGGCCTTGGCGAGACGTTCTAACCATAAATATCTCTGGTTCTAATAACGTACTGTAACAGAACAGTCACTGACTGACGCGCATGATCATTTCTGTGTTCTTGCTCCACTTCATCTGCCAGTGAACCCATCGCTCTAACAGCTCTGCTGCCGCCATGTTTCAACATCTGGCCCCGTCTTGATGTGATGATTGACAGGGGCGGAGACTTGATCGGCTCGGATTGCATTTTCAATTCCACATTGAATTTTGCTACATTCATTGCGGGACATATAATGAAAATGCAATCGCAAGTATCTTAACTGTGAGTGGAAATGCAATAAATAAAAATAAAATTTAAATGATCATTTTGCTACAATTTTTGTTTGAATGTGTTAAACACATCTAAACATTTCTGGAATACATTTTCATTTTAATTTAGTATTTTATAAAGCGTTTTAAAATATGTATTTCAATTATATGTTAAAACTAGTGTAGGAAATAGTAAATGTAAATTATATTATTCAATTTGAATTATCATTTTGCTTCAAATGTTGCACACATGGTATGTAAAATGTAAATTTAAATACTGAAATGCATTGCCATTTTACATATCGCATTGCAAATTGAATATTGCTACACATATGCTTCCATAATATGATGATACGTATTGTCTCATGACTTTAGTATCGTGATCCGTATCGTATCGTGACATTGGCCAATTTAATATATTTGCCTTCAAAGTACATTTTGCCATTGGAATGAATGGGAATTACAGGTTTACTGCTAACACATTTAGCCTATCCCATTAAGCTTATTCCCTCATGAAATTCATATGTCCCACACTCTTTGCTATGTTGCCCATACCTCTCTGTCATTTATCAATCTCTTACTTCTCACTAATGTAGTCTCTTGTTTCCACAGTGTGGGGATGCTGGCCTACATTGGGGGAAGAGATACCAAGCACATCATTTTTAACATTTTGGCACACATTTTTGCAGACAGTGGAGCCGAATCAATACATTGGAAAGGGATTTTCAGTGAGATGGCAACAAGACCATTATGGCTCGTAAGTATTATAATAGATGCCTTTCACTCACTCTCTCATTCATTCACTCACTTCTCACTCCACACCACTTTAGTCACATTTATTATTATTGATTTGTGCAAGCATTTTACTATAAAGTCATGTAATAAAGAGTCTTTGAATATTGAATCTAATATTTACTCTTTGTTCCCTTTCGTTCAGTCACTACGACGTAACGTTAGTGACTAACGAATGGGGGTTTCGCTTAGAAGCCTATCAACTTCGAGTTTTGAGAAAACGCCCAATGGCGTGCCAATGCCATGGGGCATGCGGAATTTGCATACGTAGCTCCGCCTCACTGCGTGAGTATATAAGGAAGTACGAGGCAATATCGCATTATGTTTCTGCTTTCGGAGCCAAGAGTACCTACCTCTTCACTCCTTCAGCTTCTTCGAGACGAGCAGCTTTCCAGTCGGTGTTGGTGTGACGGCGCGTTCCAGTGATCGCATACTTCCTGCCTGCTGATCTGTGCAGTGGTCTGCATCCAGCTGGTGTGTGTTTCCCTGGGCGCTTCGGCATCGACTGCAAAGTTTCCTCTCACAAAAGAGCTTGCACGTGACACGTCCTTTTCAGGATGTTTCGTCCGTGCACTTCTGGGTGCGGTAGATCGCTTTTTTCTTTCGACGGGCACGAGCGCTGTGTGACGTGTTTGGGCTTTCAGCACGCTCAGGCAGCGCTCGTGGATGACTCATGTTCTCTCTGCGGGAACCTGGCCATCTCAGTGCTTCGATCAAGACTCCGTGAATTCCGTGCTGATGCCGGAACGAGAGTCCCCTCCGCCACCCCCCAATCTGCGGTCTCCTCTGGAGGCGGCACTTTGGCTGGTGACCAGGGTGATCTGAGGGTGACGGTGTGGAACAAAGCTCCGACGCTAGTTCCTCGGCCCACACCCCCCTCTCAGGCACTTGACCCGGTCCGCGCTCAGGCGTCTACATCGGGGCCGGCTCCTGCTGTCCCGACTGTGGCGTTTGGCGCGGCGGAGGAGGAAGTGATGTCTATCGCCGCATCACAAGGTGGGCTGGAGTCATCTGAGGATGATGATTCGGCTGTGCTGCCACCTTCGGGTGCGCCAGCATTGCCCGAGTCGGACCCAGAGTTGACAGCCATGCTGTCTCGGGCCGCCGCAGCGCTTGGACTGGAGTGGAACCCTCCGCCTCAGCCCGAGCGTTCGCGGTTGGATGATTGGTTTTTGGGGGCGGCGCGTTCGGACACCCGTCCGGCCGCTCCTCCAATACCTTTCTTCCCTGAGGTGCATGAAGAGGTCGCGCGTTCCTGGAAGGCCCCGTTGTCTTCCCGTGAACGTTTGGCGGCCTCTTCCGCCTTCACCTCTCTCGATGGAGCCGCGGCTCATGGGTACACTGGGGTCCCCCCAGTCGAGCGTTCTGTTGCGATGCAACTGTGTCCACAGAGCGCTTCGTCCTGGCGTGGTGACCCAAAGCACCCCTCCAAGGCCTGTAGGTTTTCGTCATCTCTGGTGGCGAAGTCCTATAGAGCTGCGGGGCAGGCCGCTGCTTCTTTGCATACCATGGCAACTCTTCAGGCTTACCAAGCCAAGTTGCTGTGCGATATGCACGAGAGAGGGGCTGATCCAGGACTCAGCAATGAGTTGCGTGCCGCCACCGACCTCGCTCTCCGGGCGACGAAGGTGACCGCACGCTCCCTGGGTCAGGTGATGTCCACAAATGTGGTCCAGGAGAGACACTTATGGCTCACCCTGTCTGATATGCGCGACGCTGAGCGAACACGTTTCCTCAACGCCCCCATATCACAGGATGGGCTATTCGGCGGAGCGGTCGAGAGCTTCACCCAACAGTTCTCGGCCGCTCAGAAGCAGACTGAGGCTATAAAATACATCCTGCCCCGGCGGTCAGCTGCTGCCTCCACCCCACCGCCCGCGCAGGTGCCTCAGCCTGCTCGCCGCCGAGGACGCCCTCCCGCGGCTTCCTCCGCCTCTGCGCCTCCCAAGCAGCAGCCTCCACCCGGGCCGCGCAGAGGCAGCCGCAGGAAGGCGTCCCAGTCCGCTCCAGCCCCGCAGCCCGCGAAGAAACGCCAGGCTAAGCGGCGCTCCTGATGCGGACGGCTCAGGGATGGGCAGTTCTTTCCAGGAGACGGCGGCAGGGCCGCTCCTTCCCCCGGTGGAGGGCCGGGGGAGAATCTTTTGTTCAGCTGCTGGCCCCCGGGTCAGCAGCACCCTAATGTGGTTAAAGAAAGAACTGACAACCCCATCCCTGAGCCCCCAGAGATCGGTGACGGCAGTGCGCGCCACCCTCGGGTCTCGCCACTCTCGTCCCTCTCTGTCGCCAGCCCCCTGGCAGAGCAGACCCCAGTGGAACGCGAGTCCTTCCCTGGTCTCCTCTGTCAGGGCGCAGCCGTTAACCGTGCTCCGACCCGGGGACGCCCAACAGCCTCCCCTGTCCGCGCCGGTAACGCTGCCTCGCTGCCCCACCCAGGGTACGTCTGTCGTCCGTATGACCCCGTTGGTGCAGTCTCTGGAAGCCTGGCTTCAGCTTCCGGGGCTGTCCCGCTGGGTTGCCCGGACCATCAGGCTCGGCCCATGCCCCCGTCATGCGTGCGGAGATTGCCACTCTACTGGCGAAGGGTGCGATCGAGCCTGTCCCTCCAGCCGAAATGAGGTCGGGGTTCTACAGCCCCTACTTCATTGTACCCAAGAAAACCGGTGGGTTACGGCCAATCCTGGACCTTCGCATCTTGAACCGATCCCTTCACCGGCTTCCGTTCAAGATGTTGACTGCGAAACGCCTTTTCGAATGCGTTCGTCCGGACGATTGGTTTGCAGCGATCGACCTGAAGGACGCCTACTTCCATGTCTCCATCCTTCCTCGACACAGACCGTTCCTACGGTTTGCTTTCGAGGGGCGGGCATACCAGTACGCAGTTCTCCCATTCGGGTTATCTCTGTCCCCTCGCGTCTTCACGAAGATCGCCGAGGCAGCCCTTGCGCCCCTTTGGCAGCACGGGGTCCGCATCCTGAACTACCTCGACGACTGGCTCATACTAGGCCACTCTCGAGAGCAGGTTTGCGGACACAGAGATCTGGTTCTCCACCACTTAACCCGTCTGGGCCTTCGGGTCAACTGGGAGAAGAGCAAACTCTGCCCAGTGCAGAGGATCTCTTTTCTCGGTATGGAGATCGACTCGGTCGCCATGTACGCGCAGCTTTCGAGCGAGCGCGCGCAGTCTCTGCTGACTTGCCTCCGACAAATCGAGAGCAAGAATGCGGTTCCACTGAAACTATTTCAGAGGCTCCTGGGGCATATGGCATCTGCAGCCGCGGTAACGCCGCTCGGATTGCTTCATATGAGACCGCTTCAGCACTGGCTTCGCGATCGAGTACCGAGATGGGCATGGCAGTCTGGCACGCTCCGGGTCCAAGTGACTCGGGCCTGCCTACAGACGCTCACCCCGTGGTCGAACCTCAGCTTTCTACGGGCAGGTGTGCCCTTAGAACGAGTTTCCAGGCATGTTGTCGTATCGACGGATGCCTCTGCCACGGGCTGGGGTGCCATGTGCAATGGACAAGCAGCCGCGGGCTCCTGGACAGGACCCCAGCGCCTCCTGCATGTCAATTGCCTCGAGTTGCTGGCAGTACGGTTCGCCCTGCACCGCTTCCGAGCGCTGCTGAAGGGTCAACATGTGCTTGTCCGGACAGACAACACGGCCGTAGTAGCGTACATCAACCACCAGGGCGGTCTACGCTCCCGCCGCATGTCTCAACTCGCCCGTCATCTCATTTTATGGAGTCAGAAGCGCCTGAGGTCCCTTCGTGCTGTCCATATTCCGGGAGTTCTGAACCACGCAGCCGACGAGCTCTCGCGGTTTCAGCCTCTCCCGGGAGAATGGAGACTCCATCCCCGGACGGTTCAGCTGATTTGGGAACAGTTCGGCGACGCACAGGTAGATCTGTTTGCCTCCCACGACTCTTCCCACTGCAGCCTGTATTATTCCCTGACCGAGGGCACGCTCGGCACGGATGCACTGGTGCACAGCTGGCCGCGGGTCCGCAGCTCCTGTGCAAGATCAGGGAGGACAAGGAGCAGGTCCTTTTGGTCGCCCCGTACTGGCACGGCCGGACTTGGTTCCCCGAACTCATACTCCTTGCGACAGCCCCTCCCTGGCCTATTCCTCTGAGACCGGACCTCCTTACTCAGAGACGGGGCACCCATTGGCACCCGCGTCCCGACCTCTGGAACCTCCACGTGTGGCTCCTAGACGGGACGCGGCAGGTTTGAGTGGCCTACCACCTACTGTGGTCGCCACCATCACTTCCGCTAGGGCAGAGTCCACTCGGCATGCCTATGCGTTGAAGTGGAACCTCTTCGTCACCTGGTGCTCTTCCCGCCAAGAAGACCCCTGGAAATGCCCGATCAGGTCCGTGCTTGAGTTTCTCCAAGAGGGGCTGGAGTAGGGTTGGGTACCGAAATCCGGTTCCAATATGGCACCGGTACTTATATAACCGGTATGTACCGGACCGAATCAGAACGCAGATTTCGGTTCCTCATTTCGGTGCCAAAATTCAAACGTGCTTTCGCGCTTTGGCTGAGCCAGAGACAGACGCTCAGCGCTCGTCACATCACAACTCATGACAACTATTCAGTGTTTTCAACGACATCATGTTTATTTCAGGTTTCAGACATTTAAATGTTCATAAGTACTAGCAAAAAACACACACTGATGTCTATGAAAGCGGCAATGACAATCCTTTCAGACGGTTATAATTTGACTAACGTTACGTGTTTTATTCACATCAGATACATGCACATTATATAGTAACTATATAGTTTACTCTATTCTTCTTCCAGTTCACTGGTCACTTACTTTCATGTATTTCGTGAGACGAGAATGAACTCAAGTGTTGTAAATCTGACAGATCCGATTCTGAGGCGCAAACTAACATGGCGCCGCCCATTGCGCTTTTTTAGATCAACTAACACACATGCACTCACACATTTGAACATCAGATAGTTCGTGACACAGTTAAGAAGTTTGTGAATATTTTGAATAAAAAGAAAAAACGAAATAAACCCGATACAGCTGAGCTGTCAGCGCTATTGCGGCTGCTGTGTGTCGTCATGTGAGAAGCATGACGCGTCGCCATGGAAACATTAAGGCGATGTGTTCTAAAATATTTAGCCAGAGAATATGATCATATTTCAAAATAAAGCTGAAGCTCGAAGCTGGTTTGTAGCTGAGCAAGAATACAGACTACTGCTGTTATTACTGTAACTGTTATTTAGAGTTATATTAGGCTTGTTGTAGTTGGGTGGCTTAGGTTTTACTGTGAATTTGTAAATATGTCAATTATAATTTGTAAATAAGTAAATTGTGTTTTGTATTTATTTATATTCATACATTTAAGTATACATTAAACTTTTAATAAATGGTTCAATTTAAATAATAAATAAATAAATAAATAAAAAGCCATTTAATGTCATCCACCTCGTTTGGTGGCCTTTTAAAAAAAAAAAAGTATCGGTTCAGGCACCGTTTAGGCACCGGAACCGTTTTAAAAGTATCGGTTTGGCACCGGAATCGAAAAAAACCCAAACGATACCCAACCCTAGGCTGGAGCGAAGGCTGTCTCCCTCCACCCTCAAAGTTTATGTGGCTGCAATATCTGCCCACCATGATCTCTTGGAGAACAAAAAGGTAAGTCAGCACGACCTGGTCATCAGGTTCCTTAGGGGAGCCAGGAGACTGAATCCTCCTCGCTCTCCTCTCGTACCCTCTTGGGACCTCGCAGTAGTGTTAACTGCTCTGCAGAGACCTCCCTTTGAGCCTTTGCGGTCGGTTGATATTAAGTTTCTGTCCATGAAGACAGCTCTGCTGACCGCATTGGCCTCCGTTAAGAGGGTCGGGGACCTGCAGGCATTTTCGGTTGACGAAGCGTGCCTGGAGTTCGGGCCGGCTAACTCTCACGTGATCCTGAGACCCCGGCCTGGATATGTGCCCAAGGTTCCCACCACTCCGTTCAAGGACCAGGTGGTGAACCTGCAAGCGCTGCCTTTGGAGGAGGCAGACCCAGCCTTGGCATTGCTCTGTCCAGTACGCGCTCTCCGCGCCTACGTAGACATGACGCAGTGTTTCAGGACCTCAGACCAGCTCTTTGTCTGTTATGGTGGAGAGCGGAAGGGAAGTGCTCTCTCAAAGCAAAGGCTGTCTCACTGGATAGTGGACACCATTGCTTTGGCTTACCAGCAGCAAGGCCGACCATGTCCCCTTGGTGTGAAGGCACACTCCACCCAGAGTGTGGCCTCCTCTTGGGCTCTAGCGCATGGCGCCTCGCTAGCAGACATCTGCAGAGCTGCAGGCTGGGCGACACCCAACACATTCGCCAGATTCTACAATCTCCGAGTGGAGCCAGTGTCCGACTATGTACTCGCCCCCCCGAGGGGCCGGTGATGGGCCAGGCTCAGGTGTCTTCGCTTGCTCGCCACTCCACTCCACGGACTGGATACGTGCGATATTTCCTCAGGTGAGCTCCCCGAGAGCCCTGAGCTCCTCCAGCACTGTTGACGCCGACATCAGTTCAGTCTGCCCTTTCGAGCCCAGACCCTCATGTCCGGCCAGGTGCCCCATGTGCATGGTTCCCTCCGGCGACCCCCACATGTGTATTTCACCGTAAGTCTCCGCAGTGAGCGGGTTTCTTCCCTTGGCGTGTCCCCGCCACCCCTAGGGTTAAAAATCCACCTTCGGCTGGTACCCTAGAGATCTTCCATATGCAGCCCTCAGCGGGTCATATGTGTCTCTTAAGTCCTCCCCACGGGTAGGCATTTTTGGCATTCCCTCACTGGGATATGCTTCCCAGTGTACCTTGGTATTCCTGTGTTAAGTGGGAGTCCTTCGTCCGTACTAGTCTTACGACAGGGATCTCACACTTACGCAGGGCGCTGGAAGACAGCTGAGTGGCGGGATTATATTGGGACCCCCATTCGTTAGTCACTAACGTTACGTCGTAGTGACTGAACGAAAGGGAACGTCTCGGTTACGGATGTAACCCTCGTTCCCTGAGGAGGGAACGGAGACGTAACGTCCCCTTGCCACATCAGCTGTGCTACCTGGAACGCAGGAGTTCAGTCTTGGCTCCTCAAGCAGGTAACATAATGCGATATTGCCTCGTACTTCCTTATATACTCACGCAGTGAGGCGGAGTTACGTATGCAAATTCCGCATGCCCATGGCATTGGCACGCCATTGGGCGTTTTCTCTAAACTCGAAGTTGATAGGCTTCTAAGCGAAACCCCCATTCGTTAGTCACTAACGTTACGTCTCCGTTCCCTCCTCAGGGAACGAGGGTTACATCCGTAACCGAGACGTTCTTTTCAGCACTGCTGGTTTAAAATCAGCTACTGAATGAGTTGAATGATTTCTGGTTTTATGAGCAGCAAATGTTCCATACACATTCGTTTGGAAATCACAACCACTGAAAAAACATTGGACAGTTTCCTTGGATCTCAGATGACGTCTAACATGTGCAAAAACTCATTTTCAGTCGTAAATGTGCTGGATTACAATTTTGACAAGCAAATAACAAGTCATTGCTTGTCTGGTTATCTGCACAGTGGTGCCTTGTCAAATGTGAACGAAGTGCACTCAAAGTCTTAAACGAACATGGACAATCTGAAAACAGACATGGCTGTGAATGGTGTCGTCCTAAACAGTCATGGTCTAATCTGTAATGTTTTAAGAGGTGTCCTTTTCTTGGAACTTCTTTGCAACACAATTTGCATTGCCACTTCATTTCATTCTAAAAAAAGGAAAGTAAAACAACAACAAAAATTTGAAACTTTTTTTCACTTTTCTATTTTTGCACAACATGCTATGCAAAATATTTGGAATTTGGTTCCTTTGAATTGAGGCTTATTTCCCAATGAAAATGAGATTTATACAACTGATTTAAACATTTCCCTGGTGAAAAAAAGTATACTTTATTGTATTTCAAATATATTCTCTTTTTCAATAGTATATTGTAAATATACTAACAAAAATTGTACCATCTTTAAATATATAAAAAGTATATTAGCATCATATTTTCACAATGTAACTTTTAATGCACTTTAAAATAATTGTATTTTAGTATATTTTAGAAAAATATATTTTAGAAAAATATACTTAAAATGAAAGTTCTGTGTACTTTATAAAAGTGTACTTATTTGAACATTAAATATATTTTTAGTATATTTCAAACTGTGCTCAAATTTGTCATTCTAACAATGCACTGAAAGCACATTTTAAAAATACATATTAAATATCATTCATTTGTGGGTCAATATCACCAGAGAGTGCCTTTCAACCCTCACAATACTCACACATTTTGATTTTAATGTACCATTCACTTTATGTCATGTCATAAATAGTAGACACTCAAGTATATAAGAAATATATTATCTGAGCTCCCACACATTTTTTTAGATAATTATGGGGCATTTTTCAGAGCATAAACCATAGGATATGTCCATCCTGTCATGGACATATATATTACTGTTAAATACATTTTCATTGCAATATTAAGATGCAAATTATACTTTCTGAAAGGTATGATGTCCCTTTCCTAAACAGGGTTATTTGTTTGCTTTCAAATTATCAATACATAAAAGATTTTATGTAAAACATGTGTTTTTAAACTAACTCATATCATTCGCACATGTATTTTTTTCTTTTTTGGATAACAAAAATTATATTTGGACGCAATTTTTTGTTTGCATGTTTTTGCCCCCACACCCTAGCTATTGAACACACTGGATTATATAGGTATGATTGAATGATTTATTACCAAGATGACAGGGTGGACGAGCACACGACGGGGTGGACACATAAAGCAGAACACAAAAATCGTGACAAAAAATGGCAATAAAACATTTATTCAACTTAAATAAATTTAAAAAATGACATTCTCAATCACATTGATATAACCAAGAGTTTAGAACGGCCTCTCTGGTTGAGATGAAACCGACAGGGAGTTACAAAACCTGCCCGTCTTTTCAGCAAAATGTGAACATACAGATTTGCTTTCAACTCTTTCAATTCTTTAATAATTTTCTTCTTTCTCGAATCCTTTCTCCTTGAAGGCGTTGCCTAGAATACATAAATTATTGTCAGGTTTTTAGGCCAATCACTGTTGATTAGGCATATTTCATCCCTAACTAAATTATTCAACTATAACCAGGGAAGCTATTTTATAATATAGGTATTATATAGGTGACTATAATTCATGAATTAATAATAAATTAGAGTTATGTTTCCTTTACTACATTTATACTAACCTTGAGGGACCCAGCTGTGGTGGACCGTCCAGCTCCAGTGCTTCTGCAGCTCCACTATTGTCCTGGCTTTAGCTCTGGCAGCTTTCTTTGCCTCTTTTCATTTTTCCTTTGTGAAAGTTTTCCTCTTTCTGTGAGGTCATTAATAGCTTTCTTCTTCCCTGTATCTCTATCTTTCCTCCATCTCTCCCTTTCTTTCTTAAGGTATGCCTCTCTTTGTTCAGGGTTTGCATCCCGGTGTTTTCTGTATTGCCGTGCACTTTCTGCCGCACTCAGAGGCAGGCCCGTCGCAAGGGCTGTGCCAAGTGTGCGACCGCACAGGGCCTCGCGCCTCACTGGGCCTCGCGCAAAGACGACAGCTGACTTGATAATGTAAAGCCAATAGTTAAAGTTCATGTTTTTGTCCTTCAAAATACTATAAAACATAGCTAAAAGTGTGTATCGTGATGCCTTATTATTCTGCTTGTTAAAAATGTATTATGCAGTAACTTGCAATAGCCTATTTCTCTGTGCGTGAGACTGTAGGCTATGTGTGACGGTGATTTAATGCGCATAGCCTACATGTCAGTCAGCGCGGCAGCCCACGTCAAGTTCATAGAGCTTTATTCCCAGTCCATTCAAATTTCAGATTTTGTCCGTGTCTGAAATGGGTCAAACCATAGATATTACCTAAGAAGTTCAAGTAAATACGCTAGAAATGCGCGCTCATTCAAGGATGCATATTTATTGCATGAACGGAGAAAGCGCAGACGCTTGCATTTCATCTGACGGTATGCACAAAAGGTTTTTTATTTAACACTATTAAAGTTAAATAAGCATAACCTAACTATTAGCTACTCACCTGTCGGCGCATCAGTGAGAGCAATGGCACCGCAGAAAGTAGCTAAAGCTACTCTATCTCTAGACGTTTAAAACGTTTTTAAATCTGAAAACTGCAAAAAGCAACGAAATTGTCAGACATCAGTGATGCGCGGGTTGATCCAAAATGAGCGGGTGCCTGCGGCTACGAGTCATACAAAAATATTTTTAATGATATTCGGGTCGCGGCCGGTCGGGTCGTCAATAAATCCTTATTTACCTTTTGAATGTTGAGCATTATTAACTTTTGAATAAATGCTGATTTCCCAACACGTTGAACTGAGCAATGCCATTGTACCATTTTAAACGCATATAGCTCAGTAAAGTCAGTTTTATGTATTTTCTGAGAGGGGGCGGGATTTTTGCTAGGAAAGTCGGGGGAGAGACACACACTTCGATTAGACTGGATAAACACATGCAGCATCTTAATTGTTAAGAAAATGAAACGAAATAAATGAATAAATCAAGCCTATATTACATAACACTAGGCTATATCATACAGCAGAAAAAGAACAGTTTGCCTTCTCTCAGTTGACCTGCTGATGAATTCCTCAAGCAGGGTCGAAACATAAACATCGCATTCATCAATAATATGCATCTAGAGCTGAAATGGAAAATGATGGGCCGCCTCAAGAACTGCCAGCTCTCGCCGCTGCACCACGTCAGGGCCTGAAACATTTTCTCAATGGCCCAATGACGCTACGATGAGCATTTACTACTTTTTAAAAATGCGGGTCGGGTACAATATTTTCTTCTTCTTTTTTGCGGTCCGAGTTGCGGGCGGGTTAGTTGAAAACGTCGGTCGGGTGCGGGTTGATTATACATTGACCCGCGCATCACTGTCAGAGATCCATTTAGCGCATGTTCACAGAGGAAATACTGAAAAACAGCGCTGGTCCTCTGAATAATACTGTCTGTTTATTTTACCGACTGAGAAATCGATTCTGATGATTCAGTGAGAGACCCATTCATAATTTAGAACATAATTTTAGCGTCAAAATGGGCCCAGTTCAGTTACACAGTTTAACTTCTTGAACCTGCTGTTAAACTGAATATACGATTTTTTTTTTTTTAAATATCCACACAAACAACAAATTGTTCGTCACTATAGCAACAGTAGACCCCAGTTAATATACACCCGGGCCTCGCACATCACGTTCGCACAGGGCCTCGCACCCCCCTTGCGACGGGCCTGCTCAGAGGCATGTCCTGATAACAGCAATGATGTTTTTTTAAATTACAAAATATTATCTACAGCAGATGTTTCTATAAAATATAATATAACATTTCTATAAATTACAATATTAACTACAAATGAATGCTATGTCCACCCTGTCATGTGTATGTCCACCCTATCGAGTCTAAGGGGCCGACAGGGTGGACATTTTGAGCTTCAATTAGCATATTAGCTTACAGCAAACTGTGACTAGCTAAATAGTTAGTCTGGTTGTTGAAGAGAATTTGGTATATTTAAACTTACATATTTTGAAAATATTGTATTTTAAACACTTCTAGTATATATTATGCCGACAGGATGGACATGTTAAGCTTAAAAAATATTGTTTTTATTACAAAATGATCAATACACTCAATTTGAGTAATATCTTATTTAACAAAATATTAATAGGAAAATATTTATTTTTTATGATTTGACTATTTTACTCTCATTCAAATTTAATGAGCAGTGCCTGGGACATAGCAAAATAACATACATCCTCTTATACAAAACTAAAAAAAATCTTGAAAATGTATCTAAAGAGCCAAGTAATGCTTCTGTTATGAATAAAAACTTACCCTAATACAACACACCCTTTCATAATCATTTGTATGTTTAGTTATCATGGCAAATTAGTTATTTATGTTCAGGACACCAAAAGGCATCCTACAGTGATATTGACCATATATATATATATATATATATATATATATATATATATATATATATATATATATATATATATATATATATATATATATATATATATATATATATTAGGGATGGGTCGCGATTTTCGAATATTCGATTAGTTATTTAATTATAGAATATCGAATAGTATGTGCGATTATCGTCCAAAAAAAATCCCCATGTTGTCGGTGCTGATGTGGTGCTGACGCGTTCATGTAACCAGAGGCGCTGCCAGTAACGCTCCTAAAGCTGCCAGTCAGCTCTCAGGGTGTTTTATACTGGACACGTTTGCTGCGGTCCGAGTCTGATTGTTCCCTCCGCCTCCGCCTCCGCAGTGTTGGTCTGGTTTCACACTCAACTTGAACCCTGGTGCGTTTGCGTTCATCTTACGTCATCACAAACGTGCACGGGCGTGATAGAAAACAGAACGCGGGTCAATATGGGCTTTTTTAAATTAATTTGGTGCTATTATGTGCAGCTGAGTAAACGACACTTGGGTTTACCGTATGTGTGTCGCTTGAAAGCGGCTTTGCTGCTTGCAAACAGACTCTTTTGAGGAGACGGTGAATTGCCATTAATTTGCTGCCCTGATTGCACTCTATGCGCGAATACACTGCAGGCTCGCTCTCGCGATCGTATCTCAGCTAAATCATCAACACTATCATCTCTTACGTGTATGTTATTGAACTAATGACATTGTAATCAGCTAAAACGCATGCGCTGGTTACTTTCTTCCACAACAAGTGCGAACCCGAGTGCTGTTTGCACATTCACGTGAATCACGGCTCAGCTCCGAGAGCAACCGAACTCCGGTTGTGTGTTCTCGGGTCCGGTACCTCAGTGCACACCAAGCTCTGTAGGGAAGCTTTCACATTAGCAATTTTTCATGCTAACCGTGCCCCATTCCGAACTAAAATGCCAAAGTAAAAACGCCCTGAGACAACAGAAGAAAAACGTCTCACGCGCACGCTGTAGACTTGTGGCATTTATCAGGTAACTTGGGGCGATGTCACATTACAGTCATATGTTTCAGCATGTTACAATAATATGGCTTGAGTTGATATAGCCTATTCCCTAATGAATTAAACAGTTTGTTATCATACAGATTGAGAGTGTGAATGGTCTCTCTCCCTCTCTCTCTCTCTCTCTCTCTCTCTCTCTCTGTTTATGTGTGTAACCTATACATGCGTACATGCGTGCATGCGGGGGAGGAGTTGCGATATATATATATATATGGAGCAGGTGTGAATTGAGTCTGTGTTCACTCATTTGTGTTTAATTAGTATTTGTTTAGTATTTTTAAAATTAGTAATAGTGTTTAATTAGTATTTTTAATATTGGCAAAATACACTGACTCTTGTGTGTTTCAAGTCGGACACATGTATGAACTCATACACTCTTTTTAAGATGTTTGTTTTTATCACATTTGTCACTGTTTTAAGTTTAATATAGGGATTATCTGGTAAAATAGTGGACAGACATTTCTCTGTACTTCAGTGATTATAAGACAGCAGAGTGTGAACGGGACTTTTATTTTGGTGTGGCGATGTGACGTCATAAGGCTGCGCCGCGCTCCTGCATCTGTTGAGATTCGCCTAAAGAAAGGTTTGTTTTAAGCATTTAATCTGTTTAAATCGATAGAAACCGTTCAATGATTCATAATTTATTCACTATTGAATATAACATTGTAATGCTTTATCTAATTTTAATGAAGGCTGTTGTGTGGGACTAAATCGCATCCACACCGGTAAAAGATGCGTCTCATTTCTCTTCCTCTATCGTGAATCAGTTCATCATAAACACGAGTTCAGTCTCTGGCGAGAAGAGATGGAGAAACTGAGCTTTTCGAAACTCCGAGTCAATTGAATCAAAAACTTTGCGAAATGATTCAGTGATTCGAATCGCGACTCGAATAAAACAGTGTAAATGAACGAGAACAAACACTAACATGTGTTATGACAACTTTAACACACTAACTGCTAATGTTTTCATGAAAGTGCAATCCTTAAAATAAAATCTGTAATTCATTAAATATCAAATGTTGATCATAAATGTCACGATGTGTCTGTAATCCCTCTCTGACTCTTACCAGTGACTGAACTACTGAACTGATTGACACACTAAGAAATTGAGATTTGATTTTGCTTTCCTTTCAGTTTTTTTATTTTTATATCATCTTAAACAGGACAAACACAAAGATAAACTCTGGGTGAAGTGACTGAGACGCTATTATAAAGATGGTGTTTATTAAAGAGGAGATTGAAGACATAAAGATGGAGTTCATTAAAGAGGAGAGTGAAGACATGAAGATTGAAGAAACATTGAGAGTGAAAGATGAAGAAACTGAGGAACAAACAGGTTGGTTTCATTCTCAAAGCTGAACTATTAAAATCTCCAGCTCTACAGAAATAGAGAATATACAGAAGTATAATCATACAACGATTTAATACTTAAGTACCCTAAACAAAACAATAATTTAGTGTTTTAAACCCAATATCTACTTGCTATAAACATTTTAATATCCCTGAATAGGGATGGGGCCGATCCAGTATCGGTATCGGGACCGATACCAGCTTAATTCACGTATCGGATTTTCCCGATCCAACCTGCGGAGAAATCCGATACCCATGAGCCACGTCTGCACTTTCCAAAAGTGATTCCCGCCGGCTTGTCTGCTAGCTGGCTGCAAACTATGGAATGGATTTCCTGAACGGAGGTGCGGCTCAATGAGACACAGAGTTATGAGACACGCCCCGCTCAGGAAATCCATTCCGCAGTTTGCAGCAGGATAGCATTGAGCAGCATTGTGGCTAGCCAACATGTCAGATGTGTGGAAATACTTCACACTGGAAACACCGCAGAACAAGACAATGTTTGCAAAACCGTAATTCAGAGAGGTGGAAGCTCCCTCGCGTCGTACAACATAACGAACGCAATCAAACATTTAAAAAAGCAGACAAGACTAGGGTGACATTTAAGAGATAATAATCAGGGCTTGACATTGACAATCGTCATCTGCGTGTATTTCGGCTGTGTAACACTCACACCAGCCACTTTGAACTTATTATGGTCTTCTCAAAAGCCATCTGTTATAATCACGTTGCGCATTATAACCAATCACATGTGTTTATATTGAGTTTATGAATATAATAATCAGAGGCGTTCAGATTAGTGTAGTTTTGTTCAGAGCGCGCGCGGCTCTCACTCTCGCTGAAATCTACACTCAAAGCAGAGATAAACGTGCGATGCACGCAGGAGATTAATTCATCATACAGTGATTGACAGTTTGTTATATTTCAGCAGCGAAAATAGTTGCAAACAAAACACAGCAGAACCACAGCGCATCTGATATGACTGGCATTAGGTTGGCTTGACGTTCGCGAATCTATAGGGACCGTCTCTAAAGTTACATACAACATTGGTAGGCTATACACGTTTCTAACTTAAATGGCATTTGAAGAGAATGACTTAGTCATAAAACTGACTGTAAAGTGTTCATCTTGGTGTTAGGTATGATGCACATCTTTTGGATTTTTGATATTTAATCAAATAAACTATCAAATCATATGAAAATATATGCTTTATTTCACTAGAATACTGTATGGGCTCTTACACAAAATATGCTAGATTTAAATGTGTCATAGCTGATAGAACACTGATGAGAATATTGCTTGAGAATATATTTACAGATATAATATTAGAGATTTATGCATTATGCGTTGCCATTGACGACGGCCATTATAAGGAAGGAAATCACACAGAATCTAGCTTAAAAAAGTGCTTAGAGCTGCTTGATTTATTTTTTGTTTGTTGATTTTCAAATATAAATTGATAACCGTGATAATTTGGGTCACTATTATGTTTATATCATACTTGCCTGTTGAGTGGAGTTTATGTCAGCAGCATATAAAATCAACAATAATGATAATAATAATATTAAAGCAAACACAGCTCTGGTATCGGAATAGTATCGGTATCGGCCGATATCCAAATTCAGGTATCGGGATCGGATCGGAAGTGAAAAAATGTGGATCGGTGCATCGCTATCCCTGAACATAAATAAAGGGTAACTAAGCGAAGAGACTGAAAGCAGGGCTCTGAACCGGTTCAAGGAACGAAAACGAAAACCGGAAACGAACAAAATTTTAAGAGAAACAAAAACGAAATCAAAATCAATATCAATTTGAATCGTTCTGAACAGAAACGTTAATTTGAAATGACCATTAACCGGTTAATAACGTTATTTTATCGTTCTCTTTAATATTTTAATTTGGCAGTGACCAATAATGAATAGAGTAGCCTACAGCATGTGACGTTGACGGATCAAGCGTGAGTGAAATGCCCGCGCACCAGTCATCTATGAATCTACCGGTAACGCGCATTTTCAAGCCTCAAGTACATTTCTTTCCCCGCTGAGGTCTACAATGAAAGCGCAGGTATTGGAGGACATTCTTTTCGTATATTTAAATAAGCAGTACGGACTTTAAGCTCAAATAGACTGATTTAGGCTAGTTTATGGATTCCGTTTAAGCCTATCCAAGTAGGCTACTAGCATCTATCAAACATTTTTCCTATAGTCTTTCAGATTGCCAATACAGGACAGGTCAATGTTTTCTATATAGACGGTTGATGCTTCGTATTAAATGGTATGTTATATTGCATTAAATGATCAAGCTTTATTAGCTGACTGAATTTGATTATGTGATGCAAGGACGTGTTGCGCAGTGTTTGCTTTGAAATTAGCAGTTGACGGTGCATTAAAAGAGCAATGGTTATCCAGTTTATTTATTCTTTATTCATGCAATTTTTAAAACAAGTCGTGTTGAAAAAAAAGTTATGTACAAAGAATGTTATCACTCTTCTGAAAAGAATAGGCATATAGAGGCCACTTTCCGCTCCATTAAAACAGGTAAATATTTGTCCCGCTGTTTATGCTTTGTAATTAATGCATGTTTTTCTGTTGTGGTTTTAAAAATGTTATGAAATAAATATTCAAGTTTAATTATCATGCGTTATATTATTATTGAGTGAAAATAAGTCTTTATTTATACATATTTGTTTAAAGTATAGGCTAAATTAAAATAACGTTATTAACCGTTATTTTTTCAAATCAAACCGTTTTCGGAACAGTAATGTTTAATGAGGAATGCAAAAACGGAAACGTTAAAATATCGATTCTGCTCGGAGTGAACCGATTGATATTTTTTTCCGGGCGGCAGTGGGTATACAGTGGGGATACATTTTGGACGTCGGGCTTTGCAAGCCCTGGCCCGTACATGTTCTAGTCTGATCTCAAAACACAGGACAATGAACCAACAACACCTCAAATACAAAGGATACTCCAGCCTGTGACAGCGTGGTAAGTTCCCTTTCGAGGGAACTCGCACTGCATCGGAACGACGAATTTGGGGACACTCCCTAAGCAACAGCGTGTCTGAAGTATTAATGAAATCAAGCCAATCCTGATTGGTGTTGCGTCATGACGTAACTATGACGGCGTACCCGGAAGGTACATAAAGGGAGCCTGGGCATAGTAATGGCAGTTATCGCTCTTCAGCATAGCGCTCTGTGTGAAATCTGTCTGTCTATTTATTGTTGTACGTCTGAAAAAGTGAAAAGTGTGAAAGAAAAGTATGGCGACCGCAAGAGAATTTAAGCAGTGTGTGCACCCGTGTCCCCGTTATATGTCGGGCTCGGACACACACTCGCTTTGTGTGCAGTGTTTGGGTGTTGAGCATGCTCGGGCGGCTCTCGAGGGAGCCTGTGATCACTGTGAGCGGCTCACACTCAAACTCTTGCGTTCTCGTGAGCCCTCTGGTTCTGGTCCCGAAGCCGCCGAGGCGGCTCGGCGTCGCAGATCCTGGGGCTCACAGCGGGATCTTTCAGATAGGTTTGGGACTGCTGAGGCACCTTCCCACTCCTCATCTGATGATTCCGAGATTCTCCCTCCCCGTGTGGAAGCCCGCACTGCGGCTTCTTCCCCCGGGGTGGAGAATCCGGTGTTCATTCTCTCCGGTTCCGAGGAACTGGATGAGGTGGACATCGGAGCGGGCGGTGAAGCACCATATGAGTTGCCACTTCACCCACCCGCTCAAGAGGAACTGGTTGAGGTTTTGACCCGTGCGGTGGCCAAATTAAGAATCGATTGGCCACAGGAAAATTAGGAAATCCAGCCACCAAGCAGGCTGGATGACCGATTCCTTACACGCTGGGCTCAAACACCTCGCCGGGGCTTGCCTTTTTTCCCGGACTTGCACAATGAGTTGTGCAAGTCTTGGAAAAAGCCGTATTCAGTGCGTGTTTCCAATCCCCCAGTATTGGACTATTCCAATGTTCTGGGGGCACGTGAGGCTGGATACAGGACGATGCCGCGGGTGGAAGATGCTCTCGCGAGCTATCTTTCCCCCGAATCGGCGTCGTCGCTGAAAGCCCCGGTACTGCCCACCAAGCCCTGTAGGGACACCTCAGCCTTGGTGGGCAGAGCTTATATGGCGGCTGGGCGGGCTGGTAGCTCCCTGCATACACTTTCCATCTTGCAAGCCTACCAGGCCGACCTCCTGAAAGAGTTAGATGAGGGTGAGGGTCCCTCTCCGGAGGATATACTCAAGCTCCGGAAGGCTGCGGATTTGTCTCTCCGCATCACCAAGGAGACGGCCCGTGCTGTGGGCCACTCCATGGCTTCTATGGTGACTGTGGAGAGACATTTATGGCTGAACTTATCGGGGATGAAGGAAAAGGATAAAACCTTTCTCCTAGACTCCCCGATCTCGCCTTCTGGACTGTTCGGCGACGCCGTTAACACCGTCGTCGACAGGTTCCAGGAGGCGAGGAAGCAGTCAGCAGCCTTCCGCCAGTACCTCCCTCGTTGCTCTAAAGGGAAGGCTGCCTCCAGCGGGCAGCCTCAGCCGTCTACCAGTTCCTCGCACCGTCAGGTGCAAAAGCAGAGCGTCGCCTCTCGAGCCCCTCCTCCGGGAGCCTGGCAACAGAGGCGGCGCTCGCACCAGCAGGCTTCCGCACCTGTGGGCGATCTCAGAAACGTCCTTCAGGCTAGGAAGGCTGCTGGAAAGAAGTCCTAGCTCCGGCTGGACTTTGAAGAGCCCCCCCCCCAGCGCGGGATCAACCGAGGTTGCTTCCTCCGCGGCGCTCTCGGGAAATCGATGTGGTAATCCCGCCGTCACAGACGCTTCGGGCCACATCGATTTCCCGCGGACGTTCCCTGCTCCAGCTGCCTCCGGGAGGACTTGCGGCTGGGCAGCTAACGCGTCCACACACCGAAAATCGCTCCCAACTGCTCCCTGCCGGTCAGCCGCTTCAGGGGGTT
Source organism: Gobio gobio (assembly GCF_949357685.1). Classification (NCBI taxonomy): domain Eukaryota; kingdom Metazoa; phylum Chordata; class Actinopteri; order Cypriniformes; family Gobionidae; genus Gobio; species Gobio gobio. The sequence continues at coordinate 52,265,438 of NC_137101.1, read as the reverse complement.
GGGAACGAGGCTCGGTTGGCACCCGAGGCCAGCCTCGAGAGGCTGGTTCCCTTAGTAGATTATCTCGGCGCTTGGAAATGCCTTCCGAATATTTCTACATGGGTCCTGCGTACTATAGTAAAGGGTTACAGACAGCAGTTCGGTCATCCTCCACCGAAATTCTGTGGAGTGACGTGGACTGTAGTGGTACCAGAGCGGGTTCGGGTTATGGAACAAGAAGTAAAATCCTTGCTGGTAAAGGGGGCTATAGAGAAAGTCCCTTTGCCAGAGAGGGAGTCCGGGTTCTACAGCCGGTACTTTATAGTTCCAAAGAAGGATGGAGGGCTGCGTCCTATTCTAGATCTGAGGTATTTGAACCGATCTCTGAGGAGGTTCAGGTTCAAAATGCTCACCATTCCCACCTTCGTGAGTCAGATCCAGTCCGAGGACTGGTTCGTCACGATAGATCTGAAGGACGCATACTTCCACATATCCATCCTTCCATGTCACAGGAAGCTATTGAGGTTCGCTTTCGGGGGCGAGGCGTACCAGTATCGAGTGCTTCCCTTTGGTCTAGCTCTTTCCCCACGCACGTTCACAAAGTGCATGGATGCTGCTCTGGCTCCAATGAGACTCCAGGGCATCCGTGTGCTAAATTATATCGACGACTGGCTCATTCTGGCCCAGTCGTACGATATAGCAGTTCGGCATCGAGATGTCGTTCTAGCCCACATAAAGTGCTTGGGGCTGAGACTCAACACCAAGAAGAGTGTGTTGACGCCGTCCCAGAGAACGACGTTCCTGGGGGTCGTGTGGGATTCGACGACGATGCGGGCACAATTAGCTCCCGCGCGAGTCGAGACCACACGGGCGATAGTCTCAGGGTTAAGGCTAGGCCACAGCATCACTGTCAGGCACTTTCAAAAAGTGCTAGGTCACATGGCGGCAGCATCCAACGTAATACATTTTGGCCTGTTGCACATGAGACCCCTACAGTGGTGGCTAAAGACAAAGGGGTTTTCCCCCAGAGGGAATCCATTCCGTATGATCAGGGTGTTACGTCCCTAGTCAGTCTAGGGTTAAAAGGAACTTGTAACAGAATAGGATTGGTGTGATGTGTGGAAGCAGCAAGGTTCAGTTCTCAACCCTAATGCTTTAACAGAACAACTGCAAACAACTCACTGTAACAATTAAGATCTTTTATTGTAATATGGGAGGATTCAGGCTTCAAGAGGGGGCAAGGCCAAAACAACAAACATAAAACCTCTTACTACGATAAGGGAGAAACTAACTAAACTACCAAAGAAAAGAAAAACAAATACAATACAAATACACTAACTCGCTAACTAGCTTAAACAGGAGAAAAACAGAATACAAAGAAAATGGCACCCACCTCTCTAATAATCCTTTCCCCAAATAGGGGAAGAAAACACAAAAGCAAAAACAAATACGTCCTTGGACAGGGTAACGCGCGTATGCCTTCGTTCCCTAGTCATATGGAAGAAACCTTGGTTTCTGTCCCAGGGGCCAGTGTTGGGAGCGTCCTGTTGCCGGAAATCCGTTTCAACAGACGCCTCCCTCACTGGTTGGGGCGCGGTCATGGACGGCCGTTTTGCGAAGGGCCCATGGGAGGGCCGTAATTCCTTCTGGCACATAAATTGCCTAGAGATGATGGCGGTCTACAAGGCTCTCAAGAGCTTTCTCCCGGACCTCTGCGGTCACCATGTCCTGGTACGGACAGACAATACAGCTGTCGTAGCGTACCTCAACCGACAGGGGGGTCTCAGGTCGTGCCCTCTATGCAGACTGGCGCATCAGATCCTCCTGTGGGCTCAAGGGAAACCAGTGTTTCCCCTACAATGTATTCACAGCGGCGCAGCGGCGCTTTTCAGCGCCGCTGCAAAATCTTCACATGATCAGTAATATCACGACAATAGTGATGGAAATTTTGATTCTTTCAAGAGATTCGTTCATTTTCAGTTCGTTCATCAAAATGATTTGTTCAGATTTGTTCACTGATTCGTTCAGTGACCATTTTTTTTATATTCCATAAATATCCCAGCAGGTGGCAAAAAGAGTGTCTTATGCGTTATTTCTTAAGTCAACGAACGTATTTACTTACAAAAAAAATTATTTGGCTTTATTAAAATGTGTGCAATCTATATTTAAATAAAATAAGTCTAAATAAGTGGTTCAGAAGACCAAAGCACAAAAGGTTTTCTTGCATGATTAACATTTAATTGTTTGGTCAGACATTTACACATTCATATATCTGGGATTATGGTAAACGAACGTGGAATTATAAACAATCGTAGCCTAAAACTGCGCTTTGCAGCCATCCGCTCTCTGCTTATTGCTGAACGAGACTGATTCACATGCTAAATGACCGACATCCATTTCCACGAACGAGATGTAGCACCAGTTCGTTCACGAACGAGATGTAGCAGCAGTTCGTTCACGAACGAGATGTAGCAACAGTTCGTTCAATTCGTTCACGAACGAGATCTCTCTCTCTCGTTCAGTGATGGGCGTGTTCGTTCAGTATCGTTGGTGGTTCAATTCGTTCATGAACCAGATGTACCAGTTCGTTCGATTCGTTCACGAACGAGATCTCTCTCGTTCAGACTCAAAAGCATCTCGGTCAGTAAAAGGCGTATTCGTTCACTGAATTCAACAAATCACATGCTCCGTCACATCTTATACTCGAACGCTATTGGCTCGAAGTTGTGTCATTGACAGGATGAAACAGTCCACAGAGCTGCGCATGCGCTCGCTCCTCGCTGCTAATAGCGCCACGCTGCTGTGGAGGGAGGAATTTCAGTGAACGAGAAATATGAGTCAGTGGACTAATTGAACGAGAACGATTCGTTCACCTAAAAGATTCGTTCAAAAAGAACGATTCGTTCACGAACGTAACATCACTACACGACAATCACTTACACACTGTAAAAGCACAACAGCCACGTCATCTTGACGTTCGAGACGATGGCCAGAGAACTAAACAAAAATGTAGTCTGCTTACACTTTAGGGCTGTGATATTAATCTTATTTTCGCTTTATTTTTATTTTCCCCAAGGATTATGAAAAGAAGATATGAGGTAAAACTATTATAAACTATACCCGCGTTCCGTCTAGCGCAACTTCCTTCCCTTCACAGCGCGCGCTGTCATTTCTCCCCAAACATGCATTTAACGTCAGATTCAGCACAATCTGTGATTGGTGTCAAATGCTCTCTCCACTAGGGCTAAATTGCAGGACGTGTTTGATAAAATTAAAAGCACAATAATCCGCGCAATAGACGCCGTTTCCAAGTTCAAGGCGGGGATATGTGTGTGTGTGTGTGTGCGCGTGCACGCTGCGGAACGGACCGACTTGCTTCGTGTGCGCGACTAAACCATCAAATACACAACAAAAAGCCTATATCTCAAAATTACCGGCATGGAGAGTATTCACTTAAACACAATTTATCTTAAATGGCCGTAAATAGTTGGGAGAAATCAATGGGAGAATGATATGATTATCTCCTTTTGGTCTTAAAGGGGCAGCATCTAATAAACCTGCTGACGATTGAGCCATTAATGTGAATCAAACAACAAAAGGCAAAGAGAAAATTACTTGCAGCTCTTGCATGTTATGTGATGCTCTTTTATTTTTTTTATTCTTTGATTAATAAAAAGTTACAAAGAACATCATGTAATAATATTTCACAATATTTTAGGTTACTGTTTTTTTCTGTATTTTTGATTAAATAAATGCAGGCTTGATAAGCATAAGAGACTTTCAGCAAAAACATAAAATAGTATCCAAACTTTACACACACACAAAACTTTTTTTATTTTTTACATTTAAGCCCCTGCCCCTTAGGAACTTCTGCACATCCCTGGAGGTTAGTGAAGTAAAATAGGCTATGTAAGCTAGTCACCTTTTAAACTAATGAAAAGTTTCATTTGGATTTTAATGTTCAAACTGTCTATTTCTATCCACAAAACTTGCCAGAAGTCATGGTTTAAGATGTTATTTTAAAAAAAATTATTCCGGAGGTGCATGCCCCCGGACCCCCCCACGCACGACTTGGTAACAACCTCCGGCACGTAACAGCACCGCTGCTGGAAAAATGTATAGGGGAAACACTGGAAACTGTTGTCCATCAGGGCGATGTATGTCCCGGGGGTCCAAAATCAGGGAGCAGACATCCTGTCGAGGCAGGGGCTGGGGCCCGGGGAATCCACCCAGAGGTGGTGGAGGCCATGTGCGAGAGGTTCGGCCCAGTGGAGGTGGATTTATTCCCGTCTCAAGAGACGACCCACTTTCCGCTGTGGTTTTCTCTCACGCATCCGGCCCCACTGGGGCTGGATGCCATGGTGCAGACGTGGCCGAGGCTGGGTCTGTACGCATTTCCCCCGATTGCTCTGCTCCCGGGAGTCCTGGAGAGGGTCCGTCGACAAGGCGCCAGCCTGCTTCTGGTGGCGCCACGTTGGCCGAATCGAGTTTGGTTCTCAGACATCATAGCTCTGCTAGTGGGTCAGCCGTGGGAGATTCCTCTGAGGAGGGATCTCCTGTCTCAGGCAGGGGGCACGATATTTCACCCCCGGCCAGAGATATGGAACCTTTGGGTCTGCCGGCGGATGTGGTTGAGACCTTGCTCAGTTCCAGGGCTCCGTCTACAAGGAGACTGTACAGCCTCAAGTTGAATGTGTTTTCCACTTGGTGTAGAGAGCGTGAGGTGGACCCAGTTAACTGCCCAGTGGCTTCAGTGCTGGAGTTCCTCCAAGATCGTTTCTCTGCAGGGCTTACCCCGTCCACACTCAAGGTGTACGTGGCGGCCATTGGGGCTTTCCACACACCATTGGGTGATGGGCCTTTGGGTAGGCACCAGTTGGTTGTACGGTTCCTCCGTGGGGCTCGGAGGATGAGGCCTGCGGCTCGGTCCAGAGTCCCAACCTGGGACCTGGCAGTGGTTCTCGAGGGATTGGCTGAGGCACCCTTCGAGCCACTAGAGTCAGCAGACCCAAAGAGCTTGACCCTTAAGATGGCCTTTCTCTTAGCCATCACTTCTCTGAGGAGGGTGGGGGACCTTCAGGCCTTGGCGCTTACGCCGACTTGCCTGGAGTTTGCCCCTGGCGAAGTGAAGGCCATCTTACACCCTAGGGCCGGTTATGTGCCCAAGGTGCCATCAAGCGTGGTCAGGCCTTTGGTTCTTCAGGCATTTCATCCTCCGCCTCACGTGACGGCGGAAGAAGGGAGACTTCACCTGCTCTGCCCAGTCAGAGCCCTTAAAATATATGTGGAGAAGTCTGCACAGTGGAGGAAATCTGAGCAGCTATTAGTGTGTTTTGGTTCATCTTAGAAGGGGCTGCCTGCGTCAACCCAGACTGTCAGTAACTGGATTGTCCAGGCAATAGCCACGGCCTATCAGGTGCGCAATCTGCCTTCACCTATGGCCGTGAGGGCGCATTCCACCAGGGGCATGGCCTCCTCGGTGGCTCTCCTTTCTGGGGTCCCTTTGCCGGACATTTGCGAGGCGGCCGGATGGGCTACTCCGCACACTTTTATTAGGTTTTATTGTCTGCACCTCCCTGCAACGCCTGGTGCTAGGGTGCTTCAGTCCTAGCTGTGCCCGGTCTCCGGCTTCACACTAGGACTGGAGCTACCCTCGGTGTGGCCTAGTGGGTACTCGTTCCCCAAATTCGTCGTTCCGATGCAGTGGGAGTTCCCTCGAAAGGGAACGGCTCGGGTTATGTATATAACCCTTGTTCCCTGAGAAAGGGAACGAGCACTGCATCCCGTCGCCACACCTCGGCAGGCCTGGAGCGCATGCTTCATCGCGATAACTGCCATTACTATGCCCAGGCTCCCCTTATGTACCTTCCGGGTACGCCGTCATAGTTACCTCATGACGCAACACCAATCAGGATTGGCTTGATTTCATTCATACTTCAGACACGCTGTTGCTTAGGCAGTGTCCCCAAATTCGTCGTTCCGATGCAGTGCTCGTTCCCTTTCTCAGGGAACAAGGGTTATATACATAACCCGAGCCGTTATGTTTAGTTGACACATAATCAGTAGATATCAAACGATCTGTAACAATGCAACACTATCACACATAAAAAACCTGTTTTACTCACATAGGTGTGTTGCATCATTGCTGTTGGATCCAAATGGCACAGCGTTGTTTTCAATCTCAGTCTGTCTGCAAATCCAGTCTCGACCTGTGTCTTGTTTACAAACGAATCCACAGTGAAATGAACAAGGAAGTTTTCAGCTCTGAAACTTACAGAATATTATTATATTACCATGACATTTTATATATTAAAAGCTTAAGGGAAAGTTGATTTCTCAATTCATGACCCTTTTAAAAAATGTCTAATCCAAGCATTATAGTGGCAGTAAATGGCAGCCCAAAATTTGAGCCAACAAAGAGCATCCATCCATTACAGAAAAGTAATCCATACAGCTCCGGGAGTTAATAAATGCATTCAGAAGTGAAATGATGGGTTTGAGTAAGAAAAATATCCATATTTAACACCTTATAAAGTTAAATATCTAGCTTCCTGCAGACTGACTTCTGGTGTAAAGTGTTGAAAAAGTGTGAAGCACTTGAAAGTGCTTGAATTTCAATCTATGAACCTTGAAATGAATAATGTAAAAACATTGGACTATTTCCGCCACAATACCATTGTTACAGTTAGCGCTATTATATTAAATCCATGGTGAATGTTGGTGAAAACTTGCATTGTATACTTCTTATACCTTTCATATTTCTAATACCTCTTGATGGGTTCAACATCTCATTCAGTAACATTAAAAAGCTTTGCTGAATAATGTTTGATGATTGCATTAGTTTGCATGTACTTGATCAAAGCGTCTATCACTTGTTTCTGCTTCTTCTTTGTTGTGTTACGATCCGGAGATTCTGTACTGATTCAGAAGTCCCCTATGACACCAGTGAAAGCATAGACTGCCGTAAACTCCCGTCAATGGCGGCAAAGCATTGTGTCATAAATGATAGAAAATCTCATCAATGGCATGAAAAGTTATATATGGGTGATTATAGATTTTTGATAAAGATTTTTTTAATCACGGAATCCAGTCACAAATGGAGCTTACTCTATAAAGTGGAAGGTCACAAATTTTTTGGATGAATAGATCAAAATAATGAACAGTCCATATCAATATCTTATTTACTGTACAGTGTCTGTGAATATTAAAGCTCATAAAGACAGAAATCTGAGGTCTGTTTGTTCTGCCCTGAATGAGCGCAGCTGCGTTTTTTTCTACTACTACACAAACTGTTCCGCATCTGCTGTCTCACTATACAGAGGAAGTTCATGTGCCCTCATAGTGTCAGTCACTTAATGAACAGTTTACCGTTCAATTTGATAAAACTTTTGACATTGGTCATTTCATATACACAGGAAATCACAGGTCTTTATAACAACCAGTCAAAATAAAAGATTGCGATAACATGAACTAATAAATATATTAGTATTGTACATTAGAGCGTACTTTGGTTAATTAATTAATAATATACCGTTTGTAAAAACACACACAAACTCAAAGGTCTTCATTCCAAGCCGGCAAAATAAAAGCTCGGTCTACCTTGACATTATTACATAAATTGCACAGTAAAGCATACTTATTATTATTATTTTAATTACATTTTAATTTCTAAATTGTTAGGATGTATAAAAACTTCTGTTAAATCACCAAACTCCAGCAAAAAACATGATTGTTGGTCAAACTGGCCAGCACTACTCCTTCCTTGATCAAACACACCTGCAAAATTCAACCCAACCCCCATATTTAACTATAAATCTTCAAGACTGTTTGAAATTAAAGGCAGGCGTCTTTCATTAAAGCGTAACTCTGCAAGACAGTGGCCCTCCAGAACCAAAGCTGCCCACCCCAGATCCCTAGGATAGGATAGGTTATATATCATACTACCCTATACCCTGCTATGTTGCTTTAAATGTCTAAATTGTTTTGTGTCTGTTTTTGCCCTAGATCTCATGGCATTGAAAGAGGCAAGTCATGTACTTAATGAAAGGAAAGAAAAGAAAGCCCATTGTGATAAACATCATGATTTCATGACTGGAGAAAGATCGACACGGGCTAAAAATACTTCCTCACAAAAAAGAGCTCAAAAGACTGGAACTAAAAGTTATTCCACCTGCCAACAGTGTGGAACGAGTTTCAGACACAAAGGAAACTTTAATGTTCACATGAGAATTCACACTGGAGAGAAGCCTTTCACCTGCCAACAGTGTGGAAAGAGTTTCAGACATAAAGGAAACCTTGAAGTCCACATGAGTATTCACACCGGAGAGAAACCTTACACCTGCCAACAGTGTGGAAAGAATTTCAGACATAAAGGAAACCTTGAAGTCCACATGAGAATTCACACTGGAGAGAAACCTTACACCTGCCAACAGTGTGGAAAGAGTTTCAGATGTAAAGAAATCCTAGACAGGCACATGAGAGTTCACACTGGAGAGAAGCCTTTCACCTGCCAACAGTGTGGAAACCGATTCAGATGTAAAGGAAACCTTGAAGTCCACATGAGAATTCACACTGGAGAGAAGCCTTTCACCTGCCAACAGTGTGGAAACAGATTCAGATGTAAAGAAAGCCTTGACCGGCACATGAGAGTTCACACTGGAGAGAAGCCGTACACCTGCCAACAGTGTGGAAAGAGTTTCAATCAACAAGGAAGCCTTAAAGTCCACATGAGAGTTCACAACAGAAAGAAGCCTCACACTTGCACTCTATAGCCGCGTTTCCACCGAAATTATCCGGAACAATTTGTACCAGGAACTTTTTTCCCCCAGACCTGCTACTGTCTGCGTTTCCACTGTGGTCTAAAGTACCGGCAAATTAGTCCCGTGATGTAGGACTGCGCGTGGCTGCTCCTACAGTCAGCGTAGGACAGTAATAATTTTTGCGCGATACTGTCTGCAACAATAACAAGTATGGAGGAGATGCAAGCAGCGCTGCTTTTGCTGGTTATGTATTGTTTTAATAAAGAGGTCATTAACAAAACGGCGGAAAAGAGACGAGCACTGATACTAAAGCGTATTCTGAAAGCTCGTAAAGCTAGATTTAAAATAGGACAACGTATGTTATTATCAGCTACTACGACATTGACCGTGAGATGGCTGAGACGAATGCGCACCATCAGACAGAAAGAGAAAGCCTGATATTTACTGAACGCAGAACGAACCTTGCAAAAGACTTTTAAAAATGCCGGTTGAAATAAAATGCTGCGTGATTTCAACCAATCAGCATGTTCAGCACCCAAGTCCCACCCCCGAAAGTTCCCGAACTTTGAACAAGTACTACCCCGGGAGCAGGGCTGCTTGGAGGGGGAAATATTTACCCGGAACTTAATTTAGACCCTGGTTCCTGCGGTCGAAACACATCGAGTACCAGCCCAAAGTTCCTAGTTCCTGGGGAAAGTTCCTGCGGTAGAAACGCGGCTTATGTGGGAATAGCTTCACACGGAAAGTAAGCCTTAGGGAACACATGAATGTTCACCCTGGAGAAAAGCCATTTACATGTGATCAGTGTTGAAAGGGTTTAAGATGTAAATGAACCCTTAATTACCACATGATAATTCACACTGGAGAGACGCCATTAATATGTGGTCAGTGTGGAAAGGGTTTCAGATTTAAAAATAACCTTAATGCCATGTTTAGACAGCATGATTTTAAAACTGGTCGGATCACAGTTCTATGGATATGTAGTTCTTATATATAATCACCATTTGCCAGAACCATTAGGTGGTTTCCGTAAGAAGCATTCCCATACAATTCTCTTCCATTGCTCCATTCTGTTCAACAGCACTGCATTTATCCATTCTGTGTTCACATCATTTATTGGTCTTATTGTTTCATTCATTACTTTTCTTTTTGGTTATTAGTTTACTATCCTTTAGAAGTGCATATTCATTACTAACATTATTAATCGTTGAAGTATTTACTCTTGCATATCTATTGTTAATAAATTTCATTCATTTTATTACACTGTGTCTTCAATGTGTTGATGATCAAAGACTCTACTAGTTGTCCAGACTCACAAATCCTTCAGATAAATCAGCTGACCAACTCCCTTTAATTTACATTCATTCTGAATTATTGAACAGTTCTTTTGGGAGTGTTCTTATATTGGGAGTGTTGGGTTGGGTTGGGGAGAGGATTCATCTGATACACTCATAACCACACCTTAAGTGACACATGATCTAAAAATCACTACATCATCGGTGAATTGAGTAAAAATCACTACACCGTTTACTTTGAGGTCCATATATTCATCTGTTGCTACATTAGGCCCATCAAAATGAAGTGAAAAACTAAGAAATGCTGTTGAACGACTCTTACAGGCCAACATACGCTACTAGTCAGTGGATTTTCAGCAGACAGTCAATAGATACAATAGATATTACCGACACTCAGGCGCGGATTAACGCACAGCCTAGGGGCCCCCCGTGGCCAGATTTTTTAAAATATTTTTTTTAATTCAGCTCGAACAAAAATAAAAACGCTGAAGAAGATGTGCTCTCCTAATCTAGAGGCGCACTTCATAAACTAAGCCTTTCTACTCGCCGCGGGAGTTTTCCTCGTGAATGTTTACATTCCTCCAGACGCGCGTGTGAGCGCGGCGCTACAACAGCTGGCTGAACAAATAGCTGAGACTGAACAAAGGTATCCAGACTCTCTTTTAATCATTCTTGGGGATTTTAACAGAGCAAATCTCTCCTGTGAACTGCCAAAATACAGACAGCACATGTCCCACCAGAGACAGTAGTATACTGGACCACTGTTACACAACAATAAAGAATGCATAATACTCCGTCCCACGGGCAGCTTTGGGGCTCTCTGATCACTGTGTGGTTCATCATTATACCGACCTACAGGCAGAAACTGAAATCAGCTAAACCGGTAATAAGGACTGTAAAAAGATGGACTAATGAAGCAGAGCTGGACTTACAAGCCTGCTTCGATTGCACTGATTGGACTGTTTTCGAAGCTGCTACCACTGATCTGGACGAGCTCACAGATACTGTTACATCATACATCAGTTTCTGTGAGGATGCATGCATTCCTACCAGGACATTCTTATCATTAATGATAAACCATGGTTTACTGGGAAACTCAAACAGCTCAGTCATGCCAAAGAGGATGCTTACAGACGTGGGGATAAAGTATTGTATAACCAGACCAGAAACAGACTGACAAAGGAGATCAGAGTTGCTAAAAGAAGCTACTCTGAAAAGCTGAGAAACCAGTTATCAGCCAACGACCCGGCTTCAGTCTGGACAGGCTTGAGGAACATTACCAACTACAAGTCACCATCCCCCCGTTCTGTAGAGAATCAACAACTGGCTGAGGATCTGAATGCATTCTACTGCAGGTTTGAAAAGCCCAGTCTCACACCACACACCCGCTCTGATCTGCAATTCACACGTCCCCCATCACCTCCTGCACCCCCTCCTGTCATCCAACCCGAGCTTAAGGTCTGTGTGGAGGATGTGAGCCGAGTCTTCAAAAAACAGAAGACTAGGAAAGCTTCAGGCCCAGACAGCATCTCATCTGCCTGTTTGAAAGCCTGCGCTGACCAACTGGCCCCAGTCTTCACGCAGATCTTCAACAGATCTTCAAACGCTCCACTATCATTCCCGTCCCCAAAAAACCCAAAATCACTGAACTTAATGACTACAGACCTGTCGCTCTCACGTCTGTGGTCATGAAGTCGTTTGAAAGACTGGTGCTGGCCTGAAGGACATCACTGGACCCTTGCTCGATCCTCTTCAATTTGCCTACAGAGCAAACAGGTCTGTGGATGATGCAGTCAACATGGGACTGCATTATATCCTGCAACATCTCGACAGACCTGGGACTTACGCAAGGATCTTATTTGTGGACTTCAGTTCGGCCTTCAATACCATCATGCCTGATCTTCTCTCAGCTAAACTGACCCAGCTCTCCATGCCACCCTCAATCTGTCAGTGGATCTCCAGCTTCCTGACAGACCGACAACAGCTCGTGAGACTGGGGAAACTCACATCCAGGACTCTCACTACCAGCACTGGCGCCCCCCAGGGGTGTGTTCTCTCCACACTGCTCTTCTCCCTGTACACCAATGACTGCACTTCTAAAGACCCCTCTGTGAAGCTCCTGAAATTTGCAGACGACACCAGTCATCGGCCTCATCCAAAACGGTGATGAGTCTGCTTACAGACTGGAGGTTGAACAGCTGGCTGTCTGGTGTAGTTATAACAACCTTGAGGTCGACACGCTCAAAATGGTGGAGATGATAGTGGACTTCAGGAGGAACAGCCCAGCTCTCCCCCCACTCACCATCATGATCAAAGGCCCAGCAGAGACTGTACTTCCTTCGTCAGCTGAGGAAGTTCAACCTCCCACATGAGCTGCTGATTCAATTCTACTCGGCTGTCATTGAGTCTGTGTTATGCACTTCCATCACTGTCTGGTTTGGTTCAGCTACCATATCTGACATCAGGAGACTACAACGCACAATCCAGACTGCGGAGAGGATTATTGGTGCCCCCCTGCCAACCCTCCAGGACCTGTACTCTTCCAGAGTGAGGAAGAGAGCAGGGAAAATCATCACAGACTCCACCCATCCTGGACACCGCCTGTTTGAACTGTTACCATCAGGACAGCGACTCCGATCACTGGCCACTAGAACATCTAGGCACAGGAACAGTTTCTTCCCACAGGCCATTTCCCTCTTGAACAGTTAAATACACCCCCCCTTCCCAGAGCCGGCTCTCCCTATAAGCGAACTAAGCGGCTGCTTAGGGCCCCGCCGCCACTAGGGGGCCCCCTAACTACAGATTGCACTCGCCAGCGTCGCCACAGTTTATCACGCAAGAAGCTCAATTCGCGTCATTCGCACCGCGCGAAAAGCGCCTTCCGCGCCGCGGGACCTCTAGACGCGCGTCAACGCGCCTTTCCATTGAAATCAAATCACTCGCGCCAGACACTCTATTTGCGTTTGGTGTGAACGCAGCATAACGTTAGCTGTCCGTCGATTATGCTGAATCAACATTGCTTGCGCTATGGTCCAGCCGTCGGCCCCAGCTCTGGGCTACAGACCGCGTAGAGACAGACCCACCTCCTTTGAATGTATTTTCTTTTTAACAGTTAACGTTACATGACCTACACTAGTTCTGGGAAAGAAAAAAACGAAAAATCTTTGTCTCAATAGACGCTTATTACAATAAAAAAATAGTTTAAGAACATTCGAGAGAAAGAAAGTAATAGGAAGAGAAAGAGCAATCATTTGACAGTCAAAATCAAAATGAAGTTTAAAATAAAGCGGTTAAATACAAGCTTTTTCTTATGGTCTTAATTGAATAGGCAATTAAAGATTATTAATAAATATTAATCTATATACTATTATGAAATATTTTATATATTGTTAAGCTAAATCGCCCAGACCATTTAAACCTAAAGAAAACACAGTGTCCTCTCTGAGACATTTTTGAATGATGATCGATACAAGACACCTAAAAGCAAAATGGATTTGTGGTAAATTTTAGTAAAGAACACTGTAAAAAAAAATCAGGTCCCCAATTGAAAAATTTCTAGTGAGCGATCACATCTAAATTTTTCAGTTGGCCAAATTGAATTAATGTGAATTGATGCATTTTAATTCAATTAAAATTCAAGAAATTAAATTTGGCCAACTGAAAATTTTAGATGTGATCGCTCACTAGAAAATTTTCAATTGGGCACCTGATTTTTTTTTTTACAGTGAATGTATTACTGTATGTAATCATAAAAGGTAAAAAATATCTCACTCCATGCTGTGAAGGTTTAAAATATGAACAGTATGTAAGAGTTAATCAACCAATAATTAAATAATATAATTTAACATTGGATTTCTTTTAATTTACCCTTAACATAATTGTAAAAAACTAAATGTCACTTTCTCAGGAGGAGCCATTCTTAAATATTTTGGTGGTCGTGGAGAAACATTTCATGAGGCTGACACAAGTAAATATTTCCCACTGCCTTTCTTTTGAATAGTTTTGTGCGCAACTTCAACATAAATAATTTTCCTCTTGCCAATAAAAAATTTAGTTTTATAATCATAATTCACTATGTTGTCTAATTGTACTTTAATATTAATTTAAAATTAATGTGTTTTATCTACTCTGCATACTGTATTTATTATTAATTATATTATAATCTCAACAGCTGGAGGAGGTGACTCTACTGCTGCTTCAGTAGAGCATAGCGAGCCGCATACCACTATGGCTAATGTTGTAAGTTAGCTATATATTGTTAATGCTAAATTATTAATATTTATTTGTTTACAACAAATTGACCTTAAATTTGCAAATCTATAATCTTTACTTTTACTGTTTCAGTGAGTGTACTTTAATAAGCAGTAAAATAATTGTAGGCAATCATGTTAAAAGATATACAGATGAAATATGTAAGTGTTAGATTGTATACAGTTGCTGGTTTGCAGTGCAATACTCCATTATTCACTGCAAGGCAGGGCCCCAAAATTATCCTGCTTAGGGCCCCCAGATTTACAGAGCCGGCCCTGCCCCTTCCCTAAAGTACAATACTCTGACTGTTTAGTGCCATCAGTGTCTGATAAACTTTGGAGCAGATAAACACATACAAAATTCAAACATTTGAAAAAAAAATTACTATTTCCAACATTTTAAATGAAAATAATCCATGACTAAATTTATTGCAAATATTTCTCATCACTAAAATGTAGTGATTCAAACTAATGTAGTGAAAACAGTGACCATATTTCTGAAATGGAAACCGGGGACATTTCCTATTTGAGTGGTCAAAATATCACTCAAATCTCATTTGTTATTATATTTTAATTAAAAAACAGGGACAATACATTTTTGAATGTTTTTGTTGTTGTTGTGGAGTCCTATTATATTAGTATATTAATAACCTTAATAAGTATTAGGATTTAGTTTGATTATTAGGATTTTTGGTCTGGATTTAATACAATAAAAAAACAGACAAACAATGAAAACAGTTAATGGTAAGCTTACCATTGTAAATAAGCAGTTCAAAATAATATTGTAATATGACTTAACATAAACAAAACATAAATATGATAAATAAAACTATTCAACAAATATTCTAACATTTTATAATTGTATTTAAGTTTATACTATATAAATTATATATTTTATAATTCATATATTTTAGAAATATGTATATTTTAGTCAGAATTATTGCGTTCCTATTCTATTGTGCTCTGTCTGTTTGGCGCGCATGCACGCGGCGGCGCTCGATCACGGAAGCCTGAATTTTAGCGGAGATTCACTTACAAAAGCTGATCCTCTCCAGACAGCAAATTGGACATATTTGCAAGACTTTCTAACATTTACAGATGGAGAATATACCTGTGAAATGTAAGTTATGCACTGAGGAAAGCACCACATCTCAAACGCATTAAACACTGCAAGTAGGCTTTTTGTAAATAGGCTAGGCCTATATCTGTCATCTCTCAGAACATCTGAAAGGGCAAGCTGCTTTAAACTATAGGCTACATGTTAAATATCTTACCAGTTATTTTGAAGCCCTCATTATAAAACATTAGTCATGTTCAGGACAAATTGTATCATGATTCATGTACTTTTCCTGCATCAGCTCATTCTGCTCCACTATTTTTCAGATGCGTTCGTATAAATCTGCTCGAGAATGCTCGCGTGGCTTTGCTTGACTATTTCTTTTTGTTTCGAATTGTTTAGTTTAAAAATGAACATTTCAAACTTTCTATACACATATTTCTCATGTCTGTGAGGCCAGTATAGCTGCTGAGTTTGGGTTTATTTGAGACGCGCTCCAGTTCATGTACAAAGTGTGATCACGATTATTGTCTGCTATTGCCTATTTGCTTATTTATTAAATCCAGGCAATTGAAACACTGATTAAAATTAAGATAGGCTACAATTTATACAAAACGAAATTAACTTTAAAGAAATTCAAAATCATTTCTTACCCTATGTCTTCGACTTTGTCTATGCACTTTTCATAAAAGCCTAGATAAAATTTAAAATAGCACTATAATATTTAAACATAATTATTAAACAAATTAGCTACATTTAATAGCTACAACAAGTACATGCAAATTTCATGTCAGAACTGGATTTGAGTGAAGGTTGTTTTACTGGTGAGTGCGCAGTTCATGAGTGGAGCATTCGCTTGGGCCGTGAGATTGAGCGGAGCGTCACACCGCACCGCTTCGCTCATTACAGGCTCATTCTCGTCAGAACCCAAAGTGGAATGTAGCTTTTGGTCGCACTACGCCTTATTAATTTGCACATTTATCTTGAACCCCCTCACTGAAAGCATAACTACCGTAGTCGATAGAGTAGCTGGTAACTGGTAGATCTGTAAACTCTTCTTTCAGGCATTTGACCGAGCAGGTTGACACTTCAGCGTGAGGAATCGGGGGTGTGGCGTGTGAAACCAATCAAATGCGTGTGTCTCACGGCCAATGCGTGAGAGTTGGCAGCTCTGAATATGAACTCAACGCGTTTAATTACACGTTAAGCGTTTTCCTCCCATAGAAAACCATAAGAAAACGCTTAACGTGGCTTAATGTAGGCCTACTAAGACAGTGTTATTAAGAGACCAAACTCAGGAAACATAACAAAAATACTATTCGATAGAACTGCTTGTGCTTGGTTTGTTACCACAGTTATCTGCGTGCTTCCTCAGCGATGAAGTTCCACAAGTGCGGCTATCTTTCCTTAAACTCCTCATGATCCATCTGGACAACTGCAGTGCAGGCAGATTGCGCGCGCTGTGGGGTAGACTAGTGTGGGTGCTGGTGGATATTGAGCAGACATAAGTCGTCCGGTCAGAGACGAAGTACACTTTATTGGCTTGATGACTTGTCGTACAAGTAGCAGATGGATGGCAGAATGATACAGAGTAGTTTGGACTGTATTATGAGTAGTATGAGTGGTTCTAAACAACAGAAATAACAATACTCAATTAGTAATGCAAATAATAACAAGAATTAAATCACTTTGTCATTTAAATATCCATTATGTATATAGTTATACATATATAGCGATCGTATAGGCTAGATTAGCACACGTGAAATTAGCATCACATTGGTCTGCCACGTGAGCTCGGGATAATCAACACCTCTGGCGTAAATAATGTGCATAAGATCACTTATAAAGTACATAATAACGTACACATGCTCAAGGTGACTCAAAGTATCTCAAAACATTAATATTTAACTGTCTCTGTATGCTTTCACTAGCGTTGCATATGATGCAATAGGTAAACAATGATATGGTGAACATCCGCGATTACAACTAAATAACCTCAATACAATCAAATGTATATTTTAACTATGGCTCTTTACAGATAATGAATAACATAAACAAAGTCACTCACTTGTATATGAACGCACTCTGAAACAACAACAACAGTGGCAGCGAATTCTCTATTCGTACTCTCCGAACTGCGTTCTGTCAATACTGAACTCTTAAAGGGGAAGTGCGTCATTTCACGTAAGGTATCTGAAAGACCACAAGGGGGCACTAATGTATCTACCTATGTATTCAAAGCCTTTTCTACAGCCGCCCCCACATTTCTGTGTAAATGTGAATTCAGAAAAGGCACTATCACAGAAGGGATAGTACGAAGGGATACTCAGTCTGGTAGGGCTGGGAGGCTGATAAGACGGGTGATAGGACGAAGATAAGTTTTCTTCTTGACTTCCACCTCTGCAGTTCTTGCTCTCCCGTCTTCTCCAGGAAAGACTTTAGTTACATGTCCAACTGGCCATAGAGCTCTGGGTAACTGATGATCAACAATCATGACAACTGTACCAGGCTGTAAGTTCTCAGTCTCTCTGTGCCACTTCTGGCGGACTTGTAGTTCTGGGAGATAGTTACGGAGAAAGCGTCTCCAGAAGTGGTCTGCTAAAAGCTGGCTATGTCTCCACCTACGTTTGCTCAGCAACTCTGACTCGGGGTATACTACTTGAGGCAAGGATGAGTCAGGCCGCCCCATGAGTAACATGTTGGGAGTAACGGGGTCAGGGTCTGCTACGTCTGAGGATGTATATCCAAGTGGCTTTGCATTGAGAATTCCTTCGATTTCTACGAGCACAGTACGTAGGACTTCTTCCGTGACAATCTGATCCCCTATAGTAGAACAGAGGGCTGACTTCAGGGATCTTATCTCTCTTTCCCAACAGCCTCCGAAGTGTGCAGCGCCTGGGGGGTTGAACTTGAAAGTGATCTGGTGGTTTGCTAATTGCTCCTGGAGGGACGGATGGAGCTCAGCGAAATCCTCTTGTAATGCTCTCACACCACCGCGGAAGTTTGTACCTTGGTCTGATATGATCTCGAATGGCTTGCCTCTGCGGGAGATGAATCTTCGAAGAGCCATTAAGAATGAATCTGTGTCCATCTGGTAGAGCAGGTCAAGGTATACAGATCTCGTTGTCAGGCACTTAAATATGACCCCCCATCGTTTCTCTTGTCTGCGCCCTATCTTGATGAGGTAAGGGCCGAAACAATCAACTCCAGTGGAGTAGAAAGCTGGTTTGAGCAAGCGAAGTCTCGAAGAAGGTAGATCAGCCATCCTGGGAATGCTGGGCTGACCTCTCCACTGTCTACACCCCAAGCACTTCCTCTGGTGTTGACGAATCGCTTCTCGACCTTTCAATACCCAGTACTTACGGCGCATTTCTGCAAACACCCTTTCCGCTCCTGGATGGTGTAAAGTTTCATCAAAGTCCTGGATGATCAGTCTGCTCAGGGGATGCTTAGGCTCCAAAACTATGGGGTGAATAGTGAATTCGTCTAGTTGATCTGTACGTCGGAGACGGCCACCAACTCTGATGAGGTGTGTATTGCTATCATACTCTGGAGCAAGGCACAAGAGACGACTGCTCAGAGGTAGAGGTTTACCAGACTTCAGATGAGTAATCTCTACTGGAAAACTTTGGATCTGTGCTTGATGAAGGAGGGCAAGTTCTGCTTTTCTATAATCCTCAGCTGTTAGAGTGTCAGTACCATTAGCCGCCCCGTGTAAGACTCTGGCTGTTGATGCGAGTAGTTGTTTATAGGACTCAAACTGGCTGCAATCAGGCAAGGCCGGGTTGGTGATAGGAACGGTGAGTCCACAAAATATGCCTTGTTTCAGCTCTGCATCTTCGGTAGGGAGCTGTATGGGGAGACTCTGTGGCCACTGATCTGGGGGTAGGAGGAGAAAAGATGGTCCCTGACTCCATCGACTCTGCTTTGCTAACTCAGCTAACGTCTTACCCCTCGTGATGTCGTCGGCTGAATTAGACTTAGAATCAACGTAACGCCAATCTTTGGGGTCTGTCATCTCCTGTATCTCTGCTACCCTCGTGCCAATGAAAACTTTAAATCGACAGGATTCAGCTTGGATCCATGCCAGCACGGTAGTGGAGTCGGACCAAAGCGTGACTTGAAACAGAGGGATACTGAGTTCTGCCTTCAACAACTTGGCGAGTTGGGATCCAGTCAGAGCGGCACACAACTCAAGGCGAGGGATAGACTGTTGTTTCTTAGGGGAAACTCTGGAACGGGCAGTCAAGAAAGCTATCTCTACATCACCTTGAGGGCTGAGGGTGCGGAGGTAGGCTACTGAGCCGTAGGCTCGCTCAGACGCATCACAGAATATGTGTATGTCTCTGATACTCTGAGGGTTATCCAACTCTGACGTGATGTAACATCTTGGAAGGGAGATGTGCTGAAGGTTTGGTAACTCTTGCTCCCATGTTAGCCAAGCTTGGAGCAACTCTTCTGGAAGGTGAGGGTCATCCCAATCCCTTTTCTTGTCCCAAAGACGTTGGACCAGGACTTTTGCTCTCGTGGTATACGGAATGATGTACCCCAAGGGGTCATACTGACTGGCTAGAACCTTGTATATATGGCGCATAGTAGGGACAGAGCTTGCAATGGGCCGATATTTGTAGGCCAGAGTATCTGAGTTACATTGCCATTGCAGGCCGAGAGCGGACTCCTGAGCGTCTGGTTTTACCTGTGTCAGCAACAATATCAAGCTACTTGATTTGCATTCTGCTGGTATATGGTTGAGTACTTGTGGGATGTTACTGGCCCATTGTCTCAGATCAAATCCTCCTGTGGCGAGGAGATCTCGTAACTTGGATGCCAGTGCACTGGCCTCTTCTTGGGAGCTGAAACTCTGAAGGAAGTTATCTACATAGAATGACTTCTCTATACTGTATCTGACATCTTCGCTTGGGTGACTATGGTCGATGACATGCTTCTGGAGCGCGAAGGTCGCACAGCATGGGCTGCACGTCGTCCCAAAGGGAAGAACTTGCCACTCATATACTTGCGGGGACTTCTCTCTGTTTAGGTCCCTCCAGAGGAATCGTAACAGTGGTCGGTCTTCAGGTAGCAAGCGCACCTGATGAAACATGCCTCTAATATCACTACTCACTGCGACAGCATGTTCACGGAACCTCAGGAGTACAGACAACAGGGAAGGGCCCAGTGTGGGACCAGGGAGAAGCAATTGGTTGAGATTCTTCCCTCCATGTTGGAACGAACAATTGAATACAACCCTTTTCTTGCCATTATGTTGTGTCATGTGGTGAGGGATGTACCACGCCTCCTCAGCTTGATCCACTTGGTCGGGAGGTATCAATTGTGCATATCCTGCCTCCTTCAACTTGTTCATCTCCACTTGATAAGCGTCTGCTTGTGCTGGATCCCTGGCTAATCGCCGCTCTATTCCTCGGAGACAAGGCAGAGTGGTATCTGCTGAGGCTTGCAGAAGAGGCATATCTTTCACTCTTAATAAGGGTGTGGCATACCTGGCTACTCCATCTACTGGAACTCTGATAGTCTTGGACTCGAGCAGTGAAATTGCTTCTTGATCTTGCTTTGAGCGGGTAATGAGTTTCTCACTGCGGTAAGGAAGCACGTCTAATTGCCACAATCTCTCAACTTGTCTGTACAGGTCAGTATATGAGCCTGAAGTAGCTGTGAAGAGGCACTGTTGGCTAGGAAGGTGATGTTTGATCTCTTGAGTTGGACCTTGAAGTGTCCAACCTAGTCTGGTCTTGATGGCAGCAGGACCATTTGGCGGGCCTAGACGAACTGGCTCGACTGGAGTGATAAGAGCAGGGTAATCCGATCCTATAAGGAGGAGTGGTTGGACGGATTGAACATGTGGCAACTGTAGACCTTGTAGATGGTGGAATTTACGTTGCAACTCCTCTACTGGGTACGTATGCTCGGCTAATCCCAGAGTCTCTGCTGTAAAGGCTTGATGGATCCTGAATGACGTCTTAGGTTGAGAAGCTGGCGATACTGTGAAGGTCACTGATGCACCTAGCAGCTTGTGGAGGTCTTGTCTTACTGTGCGTAATACGAGCTCTTCTGGCCGACCAGTCAATTTGAGTTGCTGTGCTGCAGAATGAAGGAGGATGGTACGTTCGGAACCATCGTCTAAGAGGGCGTAAGTCTCTAGACAGTGATTTCCATTTCTCAATAGCACTTTACAGATCTTCAACAAGACACGCCGGCTGTCAGTGGGACGATCTAGGTACAATGTCTCTGTGGTCGTGTTCACCAAACAACTTTCTGAAGGTCCGATCGTAGGTTTCTCAGGTGTCTTCACAAAGCCTCTATCATTAACCTCGTGAAGGACGTTAAGGTGTCGGCGATTACAACTCTTGCAAAGTGTCTTGAGGTTACATTGTGCGGCTTGATGTGCTCGTCCACAACGCCAACATCTCTTGTGTGATTGGATCCACTGCACTTTCTGATCTCTATTCAGTCTCTGGAAACTAGCACACCCATTCAGGTAGTGGTCTTGAGCATCGCAATATGGGCAGAACACCTTCCTGTCTCTGGGCTTGGGGTCGGGAACTTGAACTGGCGGATCACTACTTTCTTTCTCTGTTCCAAGGAAGATACTTGTGGCCTTGACTGGCTGTCTCAAGTCTCTCTGAGGTCCCCTCTTGTGAATGGGTACAGGCTTACTTGCTAGTGGATAGAACCTGGTGCTATCTTCTTGAACTTGCAGCTCAAACTCTAACCATGCTGATAGATCTAGCAAGGTTGGAATGGGAACTTGTTGGGGATGGACAGACCGTCGAAAGCTAGTCTGGAGATCATGCGGAAGCTTACACAACAGTCTTGATACATGGGAACCGCACTCAAGTTCCATGTAGCCTTTATTTCCCAGTTGCTGAAGCATACTCACTAGTGAGCGAACTTTCAATGCAAACATCCTGAAGGCTCGCACGTCTCCATGACTGACATTCGGACCGTCCATAAGCTCAGCTATTCTCTGAAGGGCCAACTGGTGGGGTTGTCCGTACTGTTGGTTAAGTGCCTCCATAGTCTCCGAGAAGGGGAATAATGAGTTGCAATAAGAGTCAGCAATCAGCAACGCTTCCTCTAACTTCAGGTGATCGACGAGAATCTGATATTTGAATCTCTCTGTAGCGTCTGCTGGCAGGATGTTCTCCAGGGCTATGCGCAGCCGGGAAAACTCTCTAGGATCTGGCTTAACAAAGTTTGGGATGGTGGGAGCTGGTCCCCTATAGGTAGTCTCTTGACTGGGAGGTATACGTAATCTGTTGGAGCTGTAGCCACTTCTGCTATCCTCGACTCTGTCATGAGATGTCTGAGGGAAAGACTGACATGGTGTGGGTCGAGCGCTAGTAAGCTGTGATGTCATCTCCAGCTGCTGAAGTCTCTTTTCTAAGTCATGCAGACGATCTTGTCTAGATGCTTCTGCCGTGTTGTCACTCATTCTCTGATGTAGCTTGAATCTAGGCAGAGGGATGGGCCTAGCATCTGTAGTGATCTGCTGAGTATGGACACGGGGTTGAGGAACAGGGGAAGATGTGCTCTGTGGATGGTGACTGGATCTATCACTCACTGCAAGTAGGCTCAACTGTACTTCCAAGGCCGCATTCCGCTCCTCCAGTTTCCTTATTTGTTCAGAGGAATGACGTCGCAGTTCATCAGTCTCTTTACGTAACTGCTGGAACTCTACTAGAACTTCTGACGACAGCACTGGGACTGAGGAAGTATGTGCTCGCTGTTGTTCGTACTCACTACTGGGACTCCACTTTATCAGAGGCTGCTTGGACTGCATACTTGCGCTATACTCAATGGAGGTGTGGGCTAACTTAGGTGCAGCTGCTCCTAATAGTTCTGAATCATCACTCATCTCAGGGGAAGAATCTTCTCTCTGTCTTGACTGGAACCTCTGTTGATGATCAGTGAGTTCGAAGTCCGACAGGTAGCTAGGGAGTCGCACCGATCGTCTAGGTCTGACGGTGGGCTCAGGATGGGTGTATCTTGTATCTGTATCACTCTGATCCATCATTCTTATGACAGCTCCTCAAATCCGGCTCGAAGGACCATTTGTGGGGTAGACTAGTGTGGGTGCTGGTGGATATTGAGCAGACATAAGTCGTCCGGTCAGAGACGAAGTACACTTTATTGGCTTGATGACTTGTCGTACAAGTAGCAGATGGATGGCAGAATGATACAGAGTAGTTTGGACTGTATTATGAGTAGTATGAGTGGTTCTAAACAACAGAAATAACAATACTCAATTAGTAATGCAAATAATAACAAGAATTAAATCACTTTGTCATTTAAATATCCATTATGTATATAGTTATACATATATAGCGATCGTATAGGCTAGATTAGCACACGTGAAATTAGCATCACATTGGTCTGCCACGTGAGCTCGGGATAATCAACACCTCTGGCGTAAATAATGTGCATAAGATCACTTATAAAGTACATAATAACGTACACATGCTCAAGGTGACTCAAAGTATCTCAAAACATTAATATTTAACTGTCTCTGTATGCTTTCACTAGCGTTGCATATGATGCAATAGGTAAACAATGATATGGTGAACATCCGCGATTACAACTAAATAACCTCAATACAATCAAATGTATATTTTAACTATGGCTCTTTACAGATAATGAATAACATAAACAAAGTCACTCACTTGTATATGAACGCACTCTGAAACAACAACAACAGTGGCAGCGAATTCTCTATTCGTACTCTCCGAACTGCGTTCTGTCAATACTGAACTCTTAAAGGGGAAGTGCGTCATTTCACGTAAGGTATCTGAAAGACCACAAGGGGGCACTAATGTATCTACCTATGTATTCAAAGCCTTTTCTACACGCGCGGTTGTGATTCTTCTAGGAGGGCGCACACACGCCGCGCGGCCACAAATAAACTGATATGGATTTGAAATTATTTTATCAACTTGAATTACAGGCAAGGCATATTTTTGTATATGCATATTTTTAGGAACACATCTACAATACACATGCATATATTTATATATATTGGCCTATATATGTCTATATTGGTTTGTACATGACTGTTTAAAACCCATGTTTAGACCCGTGTTCTCCCTTGTCCGACCCGCACCCGTATCCGACACAGTAGGATGTTTTTCACCCGTTTCAGCAATATTCGCGGGTCACCCGTCGGGTACGGTGCAGGACTCTGCGTCTGGTGACCCTATGGTTGATCCAAGTGATTGACAGGTGATGCCAGGCGGCATATGACAGATTGGGTCAAACCATCCTGGTATGGGGGAGACTCTGGGTTTTTAGGATAATGAAATTGAATAGCCTACTGAATATAAAATTCATTTTATGAACTTATACTTATATTTTCCTGAAATATTTATCAAATAATTATTTTTAAAGGATTTTTGCATGGATGCTACTTTTTAAATATATGTAGGCTATATTTTAAAATCTCACGTACCCCCTGGAGTGCCTTCACGTACCCCCATTTGAGAACCACTGCTCTACAGCCCTGCTGGGGCTTGGCCCTGTAAAACTGCTCGCAGTTCTTGTTTTTTCTTTTGTCTTTTTCACACTTGTATGACAGAGATTAGAAAAAGAGAGAGTTTTCTGCACACTGCCTATCAAATCTAACTCCTATCAGAAGAAATGGAGAGCTTGAGAAGCAGAGCGGTCTGAAGACAAAAGACCTGACGGTGCACCTGTGGCACATCTAATTATAGCCTCTGATGCTGGCGCATTCTGATGATGTCACTAACAGAGGCTATAAAAGTTCATTGACGTGTTGCACACATATTCACAGCTGGTCATATCTAAAGACAGTCCCATAGCACTGAATTGACCTATCGGTAAGCCCCTCCCCTCGAACGCAGATGAGCCAATGGCAGTTGAGTATCAGTTGCGCTGGGACCGGAACTCGGACATCTTTAGGTGTCAGCGCCATAGAGAAACATTGGAAAATCCGAAGCTCTCATCGGTTTGATGATGTTTATGCTACAAAAATGCTAGAATGTCGTGCCTGAGGTACTGTAACACTGACTCCAGGGATCCTGAGAGGATTTTCTGGTTACTCTCATTAAGTTACGATTAAAGTCCCTGCTAACATACAAAACTTAATAACTAACTGTTCTCACGTCATGTAACACTGTAACGTTAGATCAAAAACACGAAGGTCTACATTTCAGTGCCTCTCCATATTAAACTGGTTATATGTAAATTAATTTAATTTTAGATATGTTTAAGGTCTACATTATCTGTCCTACTAAAGAGGACTCCTATTTGGTATTATAGTCTACGGGTAGTGAAAGGAAGAACTCGCACTTAGTTTATCGGAGTTGTTTTGCAGATACAAAGTTTACCAGTTATTAACTGCACCCTCGGAAAGGCATACGGTCTGTGTATAGGTTTGTTTACTGTTAGTTGTATGAGTGTTTTTGTGTAATTTAATGTGTATGTTAATGGTAATGCAACGGAGAAAGATAGTTTGTGAATGAGACGTTAATGCGCACATCTTAGGCTTTATTTGTTCAGCTCTTACGATGATTTTTTGGAGTGAAAAAGGACATAATAAACTTGATAAACCATCAGTTAAGTTTGGCCATCATTCAGATGGGGTATACGCTACATTCTGTGTCCAAAAACATCTTGGGATAAGGTTTTCACACTGACAGCTGTCATTGTAAGATATAGCAACTTCGTTTGTTTGTCCGAGTTAGCAACAGTAACTAAGGGGGGCGGGGTTTACCGATAGGTCAATTAAGCGCAGCATTAAGTGTACACTGCATGAAAAGTGGGATTTTCGACCCCATAAACGCCTGTATACTCCTGGAAATCTCCCTAATTTTCGGCAGTTTTCGACAATTTAGAGGCAGCGAACGTCGCGTTCGTCTGTGCCACAAATTGTCGTAAACGAACCATGACGTAGGTGGAGAGCCCCCCCGCTGAGAGACCGCGCGGAGGTGCGACGCCTCTAATTTGCATATGAATAGCAGCGAAACCAGAGAGTCAACGGCCAGACTTGAATTTACTCACTCACTATTGGCTGAAGCCACTACATTTAAAAAAGAAAAATCCCTCGTGATTGGTTGGCAGATCACTGCAAACCAATCATTATTGGTCCCCCTGGCTCATTATAAATGTAAACCCCAATAATAATAATAATAAATATATAATTTATGTTGTAATAATTTGTTTCATATTAATGTTATTGTGCTATGAAGTATTCATACCATCAAGGAATATATGGGAAAATTATACGGACCGTGCCGTTTATTCAAACAAGGGGCTTCATTTATAAGCATACAGCTGTTCATTCAAAGAAAGGGCTTCATTTATAAAACACAGCGGTTTACTCAAAGAAAGAGCTTTATTGTTAAACACACAACTATGTACAGTGCAGCAGTAATGTCTCGTAATGTAATGTAAAGTTCGTCGAGCTCCAGGCTGCGAGAGGGCGGTGGCCGCACAATCCATCCAGACACCCCGTCAACAAAGCCGTCTTCCTCGTCAGACATGAGTTCAATGGCCGCGGACTTCCAAACGTCCACCTCATCCAGCACACTCTCGCTTCCAGCAACTTTAATACAATCCATAAAGACAATAAGCAACCTGAAAAATACTCACATTGACAAAAAACGGATCTAATATAATAAATCTTACCCTTTTTCTTCTTGATCGACTCCGAGCTAAACCTCGCAGTTTCAGGTTGTTTGTATCTGAAGCTCCGGCGTGTCGATTCATAATACGTCTTACAGGCAGCTGGAAAACAATTACATGAGACTGGTATTAATAAAAACAGTCACGGTAAAATTAAACAAGGAATGAGAAACACATTAGAAGTTACTTACACACAATTTCGTCGTGATCAGCGGTTAAATCTGGACTCGCGGAAATCGCTCCAAGCAGATAAGAGCTCACGGCTTCGTTATGAGGCGAGGATAGTCTGTGTAAACAAAATGTGCAGTTTTAAGCTCGGATCTATTAACGCATCCATTTCCTTATACAGCTGAATAAAAGCATATTCTTTAAATCGTAACGTTACATTACCCATGCTGTGGTTCATAGCGACTGCAGTTTGCCTCAGAGTTATGAAGACGAAGACAGCCTCCTGAAAATGAGTCCAAAAAGTTCGTCGCGTCCATGCAGAGATTGAGTTGAAGACGGTGTCCTGTCATTGTTGATCACGAAAAAGGAAAGCAGCAAAAAACATAAAAAAAAATAGTTTAAAGCTCGTCTTCTACGCGTCATGGCCATGACCTCGACCTCGCACCTCATTGGACTAGGGCTCTGATATGGAACGCGCCCGGGGCCAAATCTCTTTATACGAAACGCGTGACTTATGATTGTTTCAACCTTCAACACGCCCTGTTTTCCGCTTCACGCACAGTTTTAACATGTTAAGAAGACACATTTGAACGTGTTTCTTAACGCGCACATTCTGTACATGTCGAAGCGTAATATTTTTTTTTTAAAGCAGACTTACCTTTAGATGTAGCCTAGGCTACATACATATTAATATAAGATATTAATTAATTGCTTAACTGACTACTGTGCTAGAGTAAAGTAGCCTAATGTTACAATGTATATTAAGTAAATGCTTAATATTATACAATTATTATAATTTATCTATATGGGTTATTGTTTGTTTTTTAAAGTTAGGCTATATATAATTTCTAAAAGTATAGGCTAATTTACACAGCACATATTTATAACTGAAAACACACACAACTTTATTCACTTTCACATAATAATGTTTTTGTAATTTGGTGTTTAGTTTGTTGTATAGTTTGTTTATACTGTTCTGTCTCTGTTTTGTTTCCAGGAACATCTGATGAGTGCTATAATAAAATGACTTCATTATATTTAAAATATGTTTTGATATTCATTTTATTTATATTATTGATATTTTATTTACCCATAAACGTGTCTTTAGGAAGCCATAAGTTATAGAGACAAGAATAACTTTTGCCATTTAAATGCCACATTCATTTACTGAGGACCCATACAGCCAATGATCATGTGTGAAAACACTTATACATAAATTGATCACTTAGAAATCAAAACTAAGGTTTGAGAAAGAAAGAATATGCATACAACAAAATATATTGTTTCATAGCAGCTTCAGTAACAAGTTCAAAACAAATTCTGCTGTAAACCGGCTCTAACAAGCCAATATAGTGTCAATATTCAGCTCAAGTGACTTCAGTGTTGATTCAGTTCAGTTGATTTCAGTTCAACTGTAAATTCCATGTTAATCTTGAGTACCTATAGAGTAGTGTTGCATCCGTCATATCTCTGTAGAGTCTTTAGTTTGATCATATTTATAACGCTGTACCGATTCTTTTCGAAAACACCCGAGCTCATGCAGGCGTGCAGAGCTAAAGAGTCACGGACACACACACACACACACACACACACACACACACACTACATCATGACATTATCCCTGGATAACTTTCGATTCACTATAAATGCCACCCAGTTGTGCATTGTGTAGTTAGATATATGCAAAAACAACATTTTTGGAAATAGTTTTGCACAAAGTGTTGCTTTTGCAAGAGATGTCTGATGTTTTGTGTGTAGAGTTTCAAGAAATGGAGCCATATTTTCAGAAATTGTGTGTAAGCAATTAGATAAAACTGTAAATGAATCCAGTTTATTTTAGTTCAGGACTCATAGTCCAGGTGTTAGTAATCTGTGCTTAATCTTTGTTCCAGGCAACAATTTTTTAACTCACGATTAACTAGATTAAGGCCTACTCTTGGCATAATTTAAACCCTGTCCAGGAAACCACCTCTTGAAAATCTGCATTGATAATTCATAAAATGTGGTGTGAGCTCAATTTAAATGACAATTACAGAAAAACACAATCTGACTTAACTATAAACACACAAACTTGTACTTTTCACATTTATGATTAATAGCCATTTAAAAAAGCATTCACAGTGCAGGGTGGAAAAATTAATGTTGGTATGTAAACTGTATGCTTTACTTGATTTATTTGTGTGCTTTGGTTCATTGTCTTGTTGCATCACATAACCTCTCTAAAGGTTGAAGACATGAACTGCTGTCCTGTATTTTTTTATTTTTTTTACATAACATTGGTTATCGCTAATGACATACAGAGTAATTAATCTACACTGTGAGCCCGGACAAGTTGAATCTACTTAAAAAATTGGAGCAAACTGGTTGCCCTAAAAATTTAGTAATGTGTACTAAAACGAGTACATTTTACTTAAATTTAAGATAACATTTTAACTTAAACTTTAAACTTGTTTTAGTCAAAAAAATTCAGAACCTAGATAAAACTCCCCCTGCTGCTACTCTGATTTGCATTTGTGTAGCTCACAGCATCTTCATTTACATGATAAAGCCTCCCCTAGAATTAAGGGGAGGGGGGGTCATGGGGGGACAACTGCCAAGCAAGGCCCACGTCAATTTACCACAATTTACGGCAGTTTTCGGTGTTGCCTGCAAATTGCCGTGCACAGTCGTAAACCTGAAGTTTCACGGCAATCTACAGTGTCACATACTGACGAAAATCCCACTTTTCATGCAGTGGTAGCTTTTGAAAGGGAGCAGCCGTGAATGAATCGGTTGAATCTCAATGATTCACTTATTAACGGGGACTTGCTGCCACCTAATGGCGGTTTTAATTTCACATTTAAAGTATCTTTTCACGTTTTAAAACATTTCAAATATCAATATTCAACGTTTTATGTTTTAAACATTATTTAAAACTGCAGGTTATTAATTTGTCACATGCCACAAAGCTTCTGTGTTTTTCTCTCCATTGCAAAAATGTATTTTGTTGATGCTTATTTAATTTGATTGGTAACAGCCCTATTGTGTCATTATTACATTTATGAAATTGACACAAAAGATGATGCATGCATATAATTAGGTTAAAAAAAACACTTTAAAAGGTAAAAATGCCCATGGACGTAGATAAAGCGGCAGAGACAGTTACGGATTACATACAATTCTGTGTGAATAATGTTATACCTCAAAAAGAAATAACTGTATATCCTAACAACAAACCATATATAACTAAGGAGGTTAAAGACTGCATCAACCGCAAGAAATTGGCATTTAAGAACCAGGACAGGGCACAACTGAAAATCGTGCAAACAGAGCTTAATCATCTGCTCAGGAAAGCCAGGAGGAGACATAAAGAACTAATCGAAACTAATCGAGTTTTACAGAAATGAACTCAAAAAATCTATGGGACATGATAAAGGTAATTACAAATATGATGCCAGCACAAAAACGCATCAGTACTTCAGATGACTTGCAAAAAGCTAATGAACTGAATGACTTCTATCTGAGATTTGAATCTCGGAACTTCTCCTCTGAATGCGAGACAATAATCGTGACTGAGGCGCCGGAGCGATCACTCGCATTGCACATGAACTGGAGTGCGTATCAGAAATACAGGTGCTGGTCATATAATTAGAATATCATCAAAAAGTTGATTTATTTCAATAATTCCATTCAAAAAGTGAAACTTGTATATTACATTAATTCATTACACACAGACTGATATATTTCAAATGTTTTATCTTTTAATTTTGATGATTATAAGTGACAACTAAGGAAAATCCCAAATTCAGTATCTCAGAAAATTAAAATATTGTGAAAAGGTTCAATATTGAAGACACCTGGTGCCACACTCTAATCAGCTAATTAACTCAAAACACCTGCAAAGGCCTTTAAATGGTCTCTCAGTCTAGTTCTGTAGGCTACACAATCATGGGGAAGACTGCTGACTTGACAGTTGTCCAAAAGACGACCATTGACACCTTGCACAAGGAGGACAAGACACAAAAGGTCATTGCAAAAGAGCCTGGCGGTTCACAGAGCTCTGTGTCCAAGCACATTAATAGAGAGGCGAAGGGAAGGAAACGATGTGGTAGAAAAAAGTGCAAGCAATACGGATAACCGCACCCTGGAGAGGATTGTGAAACAAAACCCATTCAAAAATGTGGGGGAGATTCACAAAGAGTGGACTGCAGCTGGAGTCAGTGCTTCAAGAACCACTACTCACAGACAGTGAGTTATTCCACACTGGGTTTCAGCTGTCGCATTGCTTGTGTCAAGCCACTCTTGAACAACAGACAGCGTCAGAAGCATCTCGGCTGGGCTAAAGACAAAAGGACTGGACTGCTGCTGAGTGGTCCAAAGTTATGTTCTCTGATGAAAGTAAATTTTGCATTTCCTTTGGAAATCAGGGTCCCAGAGTCTGGAGGAAGAGAGTAGAGATACACAATCCACGTTGCTTGAGGTCCAGTGTAAAGTTTCCACAGTCAGTGATGGTTTGGGGTGTCATGTCATCTGCTGGTGTTGGTCCACTGTGTTTTCTGAGGTCCAAGGTCAATGCAGCCATATACCAGGAAGTTTTAGAGCACTTCATGCTTCCTGCTGCTGACCAACTTTATGGAGATGCAGATCTCATTTTCCAACAGGACTTGGCACCTGCACACAGTGCCAAAACAACCAGTACCTGGTTTAAGGACCATGGTATCCCTGTTCTTAATTGGCCAGCAAACTCGCCTGACCTTAAAGGTCCCATGGCATGAAATTTTCATTTTATGAGGTTTTTCGACATTAATATGAGTTCCCCTAGCCTGAATGTTGTCCCCAAGTGGATAGAAATGTTGATCGGTGTAAACCTGAGTTGTGGCTGTCTCTCTCTGCCTTTGAGAAAATGACAGGCCAGACGAGCCAATCCTGAAGTCTCCTGTTTTGACGTCCAAGCAGGAACGGTTTCCTCCCTTTCCTCCACCCAGAGAATCTGGCACGCCCATGCAAACGCTCGAGAGATCATTGCTTGTGAACGAGTGAACGCTGGCAGTTTCTCAGTGTTTG
This sequence comes from Gobio gobio, assembly GCF_949357685.1. NCBI lineage: Eukaryota > Metazoa > Chordata > Actinopteri > Cypriniformes > Gobionidae > Gobio > Gobio gobio. Next base: position 52,233,232 of record NC_137101.1, on the reverse strand, counting down.
GATGTACAAATGAAAACAGAAGTCTTTTTTCAGTTCCTTCTGATCTGTGATCAGTGATTTCTTATGTGTAGCTAATTATTTATTATTCGTGCACACTCAGCGGCTTATCTCTCTCCCGACAGAACGGTGTTTTCGTGTTTTCTATCTTGTGAGTCAGTGTTTTTGTACGTCCTCGTTGCGTCTATCTGTTCTACAATGTGCATACAGTCGTTTCTGCTCAACATCAGCAGAGTAACATCTTTAGAGATAAATCTTACACACGCAGAGGCTCGGGCTGCACTGATCGGTCGGCCTCCAACATCCCCAACCCCCAGTACTGCATCTGGCCCACAGCGGAGGAGCCAAACGCGGCGCGAGATTAAGCAGAAGGGGGGTAAGCGTGAGGGTATCTGGGCTAGGCTAGCCAGCTTTCCCCACAATAAACTGGATTACATTCGATTACTGCTGTTGTGTCTTTGTTTGCGCTGTGTACTCAATGCGCGTCACTGACGCTTTCCATATGATAGGAACATATCTAAAAATAATGGTATTATCAACACTTACTCATAACTCGTTCATCTCGACAGCTGTAATGGTACATTGCATGTGTTACAAAGTTGGTAATAATGATGAAGACGGACTCGGTGTGACTGGGACTCGTGTTTATTCAGAACTCTCAAATACAAACACAATAAACTCGCGCTGACTGACAGCGCTCTCATAACTCAGTAGTTACTATAAATAACTTTGTTAGCAATAGCTGAGCTCAGTCTCTGGTACATTAGTGATGTCCGGTTCGCGAACGATCTTTCTTTTGAACCGGTTCTTTTTAGTGAACCGAATCAGTTCACCAAATCGGACTGAATCGTTCTAAACGGTTCGCGTCTCCAGTCAGCACTGATCCATAATTTACTAAAGTTACTAACTTTCTGACATGAGTGACAGCCCCTCCGACTAGAAATAAACGAATAACCTGAAGTATATGCTGTAACTAAAACAGTTCACTGAACTGAGACTGACAGAACTGATGTGAAGTGAACTCAGGTCCATCCGTCTCTCTGGCAGCAGCTCGTGCCTCGTAGACCTCGTTAAACCACGCCCCCTCCGCTCATATCAAATGCAAAGATGTCAGCCAATCACAACAGTGGGCGTTTTTACTGAAGTCTCACAGCAGACACGCCTCTTGAAACAGGGCATTCAGCCACAGGGCAAACAGCAGTATTGGAAAAAATGCCTTTTAATTCTAAATTATGACATTTTATGATGTAAAAATCATACTAACAATATAAGTACACCTCAGGAAACATTATAAAATAATAGAAAAATGCCATGCCATGGGACCTTTAACCCCATAGAAAATCTATGGGGTATTGTGAAGAGGAAGATGCGATATGCCAGACCCAACAATGCAGAAGAGCTGAAGGCCACTATCAGAGCAACCTGGGCTCTCATAACACCTGAGCAGTGCCACAGACTGATCTCCTCATGCCACGCCACATTTGCTGCAGTAATTCAGGCAAAAGGAGCCCCAACTAAGTATTGAGTGCTATACATGCTCATACTTTTCATGTTCATACTTTTCAGTTGGCCAAGATTTCTAAAAATCCTTTCTTTGTATTGGTCTTGAGTAATATTCTAATTTTCTGAGATACTGAATTTGGGATTTTCCTTAGTTGTCAGTTATAATCATCAAAATTAAAAGAAATATACATTTGTATAAATGTATCAAGTATGTAAAAAAGTATCCCAATCACCCTGAATTTACCCCATACTGTTTGAAATCATAATTACATTGCATTATGCTGTTTTAAATCCCAAATATTATAACACTCTTCATTAACAATTATTCAGTTATTTGTAACAATGCCATTGTTAAAAAAGAAAAGTAGTTTCAATGTAGCTAGATACTTTTTGATAGTAACTTGTAGTGTAGCTACTTTTTCAAAAGGGTAGCTTGAATGTAACATGTAGCTTGTAAATTAAAGTAGTTCTATTTAGACAAAATCATGCCTCTACATAGTGCTTTAAAATTGTGTGTCTATAGGATATACTGTGTACAAAGCATCATATAGATGCATTTTGTCTTAATAGAGAGAATTAATTATCAATCTATCAAAGGCAAAAAAGAAAAAACAATACTACCCAATTCAAATGCTGATGCAGTGTTTTCTGATGTGTATGTATAAGTATATATATACAGTAGTATTTTCTCCCCTATATGACTAAATAATCCATTACACATCTCCAAAACCAGCACAAATCATGAGATTTGCCCTTACCTTTGAGTTCGGGAGCGCCGCACACTGGTTAGCAATATCTGAGATATCCTGCCAAGCTCAGTCAAGGTCCAGTCCTCTATGAAACACGATAGATTGTAGTATTCAGGTTCAAATAATAGTTATGTTTAAGAAATAATCACACAGAGACTTTACTTAAGTAGAAAATAATTGCCCCATTCAAGGCGATGGTTTACTTAGCAAAGTTTCAGCATAAAAATTACAACATAAACACCTGTAGTCTTCACCACAGAGTTTGGCGTCGAACACCCATATACAACACAAGTAGTTAATATACTACACCAAATGTCAAAATTTGATTGATTGACAGGTGGGCGGGACTTCCGGTATAGGGGGCGGGACTTCCGGTGTAGGCAGGACTTCCTGTATAGGCGGGACATCCGGTGTAGGAGGGACTTCCTGTATAGGCGGGGCATCCGGTGTAGGAGGGACTTCCTGTATAGGCGGGACTTCCTGTTTAATAAATCATGTGATTGACATTAGGTTTTGATGTTTTTGACAGTTGGTTTTTGACCTATTGTCATAATAAATCATATGATTGACAGTTGGTTTTGATGTCTTTGATGACTTTGACAGTTGGTTTTGATGGTTTTTTGACATTAGGTTTTTTTGTTTTGATGAATTTGACAGTTGGTTTTTGAATGCGGTATAATAAATCATGTTATTGACAGAAGGTTTTATCTTTTGAAGTCGCTGTTATCAGAAAATTCCCCGCGCATCCCAGAGCAGTGTATATGAATGGGGCAGTGTTGTGAAGTCCGTCTCCCACAAACATCTGTTCTTTTAAAACAATATAAGCCTTACAAATGCAATCAGTTAAATGTTTAAACAATGAAATAAAAAAATAAAACATACAGGGAAATGTATGAAACAAAATAAAAAATCAGCTTACATGTTTAGAAACAATCAGTGACATGTTTACAGAGTTGAAGGAAAACAAACCTGCTTTTGAAGCAGCACAATACTAATCATGTCTTGACACAAAGTTTGAGTTTTTGAAGACTCAGGGGTGTATGTGTGTGTGTGTGTGTGTGTGTGTGTGACAGGTGAATAAGCATACCGCTTTAGATCTCTCCTAATTTATTACCCAATTATAATATTTTAGCAGTAGTACATCCGTAGGAGCAGGCCGCCTGTGACAGTCTCAAGTGAAAAGCATTCAGTAGGCCCCAAAAGGTCATGGTCGGTCATGAGATAATGTAATAAAATTCATAGTGCAACGACGCCATCTTCCCTCGCATTCCAGCGATTCCAGTGACAGGTTCTTCTCATGCAGAGAGATATAACACATGTAACCGTATATTGTATGCATTGAACCTATTTCTTCATTATATCCTATTTGTATGTAAAATGATAAAAAGCAAATATTTGAACCTATATCAAACTAAACAACAAGAACAAAGTTAGCAAATGTCTTTCCAGAGCCAATGTTGTTCGTACTCATTTTATTTCCAAGCCTAATCTTAAAAGTTTAAATTAGATCTAAATTAAATATTTAAAGTTTTAATAAAATCGTATCTTCTTAATCTTCCTATAACAGCGATGTATCCAGCATCTGACGCACCATACTGGATGATTTCTGCTTAAACTCATCATAAACCATCATTTTTATATATATACCTCATTTATACAAATAGTCAAGCAGGTCTTGATTAATATAACTAATATAACTTATGATTTTTAAATCCAGCATAAAGGACTGTTTTTACTAAACAGAGAATGTTCCATTACTTTATAATGTTTTAGAGCTTATTTCTACAAAGATGCCATTCAAAAAAGAAAAGAAAAAAGCAAACTAAACAACAAGAACAAAGTTAGCAAATGCCTTTCCAGAGCCAATGTTGTTCGTACTCATTTTATTTCCAAGCCTAATCTTAAAAGTTTAAATTAGATCTAAATTAAATATTTAAAGTTTTAATAAAATCGTATCTTCTTAATCTTCCCAGAAGACTGATGTATAAAGATAGCATCTGATGCCCGATGATTTTGTACTTAAATCCATCATAAACCATAATTTTTACTAAACAGAGCCCAGTACATAATTTTAAATATTAAAGATTCAAGCCGGTCTTGAGTAATAACGCTTAACCATGTATGAACCCCATGCAATGAAACATGTTAACAAAGTTTGTCACAAATAAACAGAATTTGTTTCAATACATTTCATTTGTTTTAAAACAATCTTAATCTAAATCTTTAAGAAAATCCCCACACAATCATTAGTGATAGCTTCAGGGAAGGGTGAAGGGTGATGGGATGATTTGAAGACCAGCTGGTCCTCTGTGGTCAATGACACAGTAGAAGTAAAGTTTGTCTTGAGTGAATATTTAATTTTACTCGTCTTATGTCTAAGCATGATCTTACTTTAAATATTAACTGGTCATATTTTACACTACTAATATTACACTACTAATATTTGACATTTTGTGGAAGCCATGATCTAGGATTGCATGTACAAGTTGTATATGATTTTACTTTTCTTGTGTCTTCCAAACTGGCCTTTATCATTGCGGAAACATACCCTTTACTGAAAATATGCTATCGGTTATCTACTCAAAAATACAGTGAATTTTACAAATGTAACCTTATGTTGATGAGACAGTTTGTCTGTTGACCAGCATGAACAGACTACATGTTCTTTCTAGGAATTATGTGTGCACAAAAACTCTCTGTAAATTCAAGAGGCCTAGAGTAAGAAAACAGCGACATTGTTTAAGAAAAGATGTCATACTGCATACAGAAAATCCAATTTATTGTGATAGGTATTTTTCCCCCCGCCATAGTCTTAGTTATATTATTATCAATATCACTGATTGCATTTTATTTGTCGGACTGTATATGGTTTTAGGTGAAGATTCCGATCTTCTTGTTGTCGGTGTAAGTGATCACTTGTGTGATGAATTCACTTTAAGCATATTTTTAATTGTATGACTAAACTTTTGTTGTTTTCTTTTGACAAACCTACATTTCAAACGATTGACCTCCTGTGTTTCACAGCCACGGGGAAAACATATTGTTTTGTAATACTCATTAAACCTAATCTTGGCAAATTTTTCTCACCTAGAACACAAAACTTGTACTGTTTTACACATTTTGACTATTTAACTATTTTTGTAGGTATCGTGTCATTTTAGAGGATTTACTAAAAGTTTAAAAGCGCCAGAATCACAATGTTTGTAAATTAAGGTTTTTTTTTTTTTTTTTTTTTTTTACTCCACTAGATTGATCATATTTAGTCAGATTTCAGATGACGATTTTTTCCAAGCATAATCTTTATACAACAATTATCCGTGCACAATTTAATTTAAGAAAAGAGACATTTAGCTATAATTAAAACATAAAACAGAAATCATCTCTTCTGCTCTATTGTAAAAGTTTGCAAAGTTGATTTTTGCCCCCGCCAGTAGATGACAGTTTTACATTTTGTTTCTTTGTACAGTTTTTAGATGACGACTACTCTTTGAGCACGGTCAAACAAAATACAACATATGAAAATTAAACTATGATGTTCTTTCAGATCGTCTTTCTGCTCTATCTAGGAAGTAGTCACAAGCCAAGACATTTACAACTACTGTGGTTAAAACACACCCGTCTATTACAGTTAGTTAAAACATTTGAGAATGATGTGGTTCCCCTTTTTATAATATGCAAACTTCAATAAAAAGTAACCTTGATAAGTAGTCATTCAAAGTAAAAAGATTCAGGCTGTTTTAGTTTCCCCACGCTCCAATAGGGATCTGCCTTTTAGGTTTGATCCATGAAACGGGAACAAAAACAACATTACAATGTGTCTTCATGGTTGTCTCAATAATTATTCAATAACCGGTGGAATTGTTTAACATCTCTTAATTTTTTACAATTTTTAATATATGTTCAACTTAAATATTAGTTTTTAGTCATTTACAAAGGTGTCATGCGCACTCTCTTATATATAATTATGATATTGTTACATGCACTGGGTTGTTGACACCTCTAGGCGGTAAAACTTAGCAGTAAATGAGAGACGTGATTAGGTTGTTACTCAAGCGGTCCTCTGTGACGTCTTTTAATAAAACATTTCAGCGTCATCAAGGCAAACTCATTAACGGTATGCAGTGAAATAAATATAAACATACAAAACTTTATGGTAATGAATAGGCAAGAATGAATATCTAGAATGAATACTACCTCATGCGCTTATTATTTTTTGCTTAAAGTTTATTTGTTCAAGTTTTTTTCTGAAACAGTGTTTTACCACTTTATTTTTTAAACATCACCATTCTTCTTTGTCTGTAATTGTAATTATGTGCATGTTTGTTATCCCCTTTCCACTAAAACTACGTTTCCAACATTTAGCTGTAATGCTAGCGACCAAATTATGTTCTTCACATCTCTTGTTTCGTATAGAGCATTTGGTTGATTTAATCAGATGATGCATTAAACCAGCGTATTCATCATTTACATAGTATTTATACTACCATAAATATATGTTTGGGTGTATAGAATGGTCAGACACAATCATGACATCAATTTAAGTGATTCAGAATTTTATTTCAAAAGTGTAGGCTATTGTTGAATATACGAACATTAATTGAAGTAGGCTATTGAAGAAAATGATAGAATGGCATTACATACATAAAGTAAAACATTAATAATGACATTACAGATGATCTAGCCAGAAAAGAAAATCTCTGCAGACTATCATGTTTTTCTCTAGTATGTAGTTGACCAGCGTTTCAACCATTTCATTAATGTCAGTTTTCTCATTTTTTGACACCAGTGATACACATAGATCTGATACATACGTACACATACAGAGTACTTCGGTAACTCCTAACTCATCGCTACAATCAGCCATCACATCCAGAACCTTTCTGAGGATTACACAGATAGGTTGTTTACTCTTAAACAAGCTTGTCACATCAGGCAATGAATTTGTCAGGTCTCTTATACCGTCCATTTCATTTTTGAGATTTGTTACACGTTTGGTACCCCTCGCACAATCATTATTTGAACCACATGCATCGTCAATGATTTTACGCATCAAGCCAACCATCTGACCTCGAAAATTATCTTTAAACATAGGCCTACCGCCTAACATGGCTTTAACATGGCACTCCTTCCCCACGGAGCATGTGCACGCCAGAGGGTACTTGCGCACATCATCACCAGAGCTCAATGGGCAGTTGCTCTCCATCAGCTTTTGCGTAGCCATTCCAGAAATCCGCACCGTTGAAGATGTCTTCTTCAGAACTGTATACGGTGCAGTTGATGCTGAAAGATTCTAATAGTTCCTGAAATCTCCGGTGACTGAGTCCTTTGTCCACAATTGTCCTGGCCTTGTGGGTTAACTTTCTGAAGTTTGGGGTTTTTGGGGTCTGATCCCTCAAAATGCGAGTAAAAGAAGCGAGCTATTCGGCAGACTCAGACAAACAGGAATGTTGACTTTGAGGTCAATATAACAGCCAGACAATCTTCCTTCAACTTCTGACGTTGCAGTAGCACAGAAATCTGTGCTGATGTAGTCGTCAAACCTAGGCTAGTAGCTAGATCCCTTTCGGTTAGGAACCCAGATTGCTTGCGTTAACCGAGCACTATGTGTAGAGTTTATCAGGACTGCCGTTTTGGGAGACTCCCTTACCCCACCCCTCTGTTGTGAGGGGTGTATGGGGGTTGTCGTCAGGAAGTCATAAAAGCTAAGTAAAACTACACTCTTTTTAAACCGCTAACAAGTATTTACCACACCTACATCATAGTTAAACTTCTGCCAAAAAACATATTTTGTTAAATACAAAATCTACCTTTCAAAATATAACTAATGTAATCAAAACAGAACAAACCCGATTCAAAATTGAATCATTCTGTCAAACTCTAGAACATAGTGCACAATGACAAATACTAACAATTGATGGTATTATGAAACCTGCATTTCAGTTCTACCTGCAGACAATATGCATTCCATTGCTATATATATATATATATATATATATATATATATATATATATATATATATATATATATATATATATATATATATATATATATATATATATATATATATATATATATATATATATCGTTTCTTTTACTGTAAGCCATTCTACAATTTTGTTGAATGTGTCCTATTAAGTATTGACTCGATATATATATATATATATATATATATATATATATATATATATATATATATATATATATATATATATATATATATATATATATATATATATATATATATATATATATATCGTTTCTTTTACTGTAAGCCATTCTACAATTTTGTTGAATGTGTCCTATTAAGTATTGACTCGTTCACTTTTAGATAGTATGTTGCCAAGAATGCACTTATTTTTCCTTCTCTCCTCTATCTCTCCTTCCACCCATTGTCCTGATCCTACTACTCCTCTCCTCCATCTACTCCTCTCCCTCCATTCCTCTGTACACTGTAAAACTTATATGATCGATAAGTTATGACCGCATATGTTTTTTACATTGCGTTAACTAATCAGAATAAGTTAAGCAATTTTCAACTTTTATTAATTACACTAGATTTTTATTTTAAAGTACTTGAATATTTAAAGCAATAGTTTGCTATTTTACGGTAAGTTCAAGTAATGGAAATAACTTCAACAATGATTTTTAACACCATGGGCCCTATTTTAACGATCTGAAACGCAAGTGTCAAAGCGCGAAGCGCAAGTAACTTTGTAGGCGGGTCTCGGCGCTGTTGCTATTTTCCCGGCGGGATAAATGGCTCTTGCGCCCGGCGCAAATCTAAAATGGGTTGGTCTGAAGTAGCTTCATTATTCATAGGTGTGGTTTGGGCGTAACGTGAATAAACCAATCCGAGCGTCATCCAACATTCCCTTTAAAAGCAGGTGCGCAAGTTCCATTATGGATTGCTATTATTATGGCGTATTTACCAGGCGCACGCCAGGAGCGGTTCACAGCCGAGCAGACTGATGTTCTTGTAAGAGCAGTTAAAGACAGAGAAGTGAAGTTGTAATGTTGTACATTATGGTAAAGGTGATTTCACAGTTTTTTTTTTTTCAGTCTTTCAGTTTTTTCAGTTTTTCAGTCGATTTTTTTTCCTGGTTCTTGACGGACAAACCAATTTGTCAGATGTCCTTATATACATATATGTCTTGCCACTATTGGGCAAACAGGTCTTATCCTTAATTATTACAATTAGCCTGAATCATTTGTAAGCTAGATTTATGCCTATTTTTTCACATCTTCGTGGCACACCACAATGATTTCCGTCATCTCATGTGTTAATATTTTTTAGTGTAACAATTTATGATTTGCAAAAATAACTGTTGCATCTGTGTAGATTACATGAGCAAAGTGTATGCGCGTTGTGCACGCTATACATTATGGTCAAGCATGCGCCCTTAAAATAGCATAATGAACAACGCGCAACGCGCCACTGACTTTAGACTAGGACTAGACTTTAGACTTTTTTATGATTTTAAAAAGGCTTGTCAAAACACTACATACAATTCACACATCTACACACATAAGTAGCAGAACACCTCAGTTCTTTTGCAAAATGAAAAACTTCTTTCAAATTTTACAATAATTTAACAAAACCCAATTTTGACAGCGTATGGCACACACACGGTCCATACACTCTGATTTTGTTGGGTTCATTTACACTCTGCTGTTCTCAATCTTAAACAATTGTTCCATTTCTAATTTTCTACGGATATAATTTGGGTTTGATTTTCGAAAGTTTTGTTAGAGTAAAGTATGTGAATATATTGAACAAACAGTAAACATAAGACCAGTACTGCATATTGATGAAAATATATATTTCTCTCCACATTGTAAAATCATTCGATTCATTCATGCCTTTCAACTCTCTCAATGTCAACCCATGGGTACTCAGTATGGCATCTGATAAAGTTGGTCCCCAGTCTTCTTTGTCCACATCCCACGTCTGCCTCTTCCTACTCACTATACCCCTCTTCCCCTCTCTACCCCTCGTCCTCAATGGGCTCCCCCCTCGCATCCTCACTCTTTCTCTTACTACAACGTTTCCTTCCATTTTTGTTGAAGACAGGTAAACTAACCTGTTGCCCTTTTATAGTGCTTACCCCTGATTGTTGAGTTTACAATTAAGCACCTAAGTGTCTACACACCTGATGTTTGAACAATTGGTTTATAGGGGTGATATTTTGGAAAACAGTGCCTTGAAATGGGAAAGAAGTGACATCAGGTTCGATTTCGGTGTCTAATATTGAGTGTTTAGGGTTTTGCAAAACACTGTGTGTAGTGTTATGCAAAAACTAATCACAGAATGTGATTATAGTTCTGCATATCTGGGCTGAGGTTTTGCTCATTGAGTGTCAGTTTAAATAATTGTGCCATGCATGTCATTTTAGTGTGTTAACAATTGGAAAAATAGTAATATTAATAAAATAATCATCTTAAATGATTCTAACACTATTTTAACAAGATAATATATTTCAGAGATCTGCTTATCAGTTGTTTCAGTCTTTGTTTTCTATATTTTTCAATACGTTTGAGCTGCTGCTGTTGTTTCAGAAGTAGAGGCTTTATACTATATTTGGAACATTAGGTCTTCATTTGTGTCTTACCGTGTTTAACCATTTGTAAATATGACCAAAAGAATCTATGATTTTGGTATTGGGTAAGCTCGAATGAAAAAAATTAAACAATTTTAGAACTGTGTTAACTGATTGTATATTGTGTCGAAACAACCTGGATTGTGTTGTGTTGGTAACAACAGAATGATGTTGTGCTAATTGTAATTAGTTTTGGAAAATGTGACTATAGATTGGATGAAAAAAAAAAAAAAAAAACGAAAAAAACATGCAATTGTGGATTGTTCGAATTCATAACATGTATTTAAAAAGTAGATGGATGGAATTTTTCTTTTTGCTCAGATTTTAAGGTAACTTATATACCAAAGATAATGTTAAGATGTTCAGTTAAATACTTTCATTGACATCGGCATATTAATATGGCTCAAGTAATATTAAGACGCAATGTACATATTGTATGAAACAGATTAATAATAATTTAAATGTTTTTCCAGTATATACAAACACTTTTAAACAATATTCTACAATTTGAATAAGACATTATGTTGTCTGGTAACAGATTTTTAGAGGCGAGTGAAATTCAATCACAGTTAAACAAATTCATAGTTTTTACGGTTGGTGCGGTGCAGCAGGGATGAATCAGAATCGGACTTCCAACAATAGACAGGTTTATTCAGCGAGGGGATAACACATCAACCAAACACACAATACCAACCATAGTAAACATATCAATAAGAATAGACATGGGGTACAGGGAAGTGAGTCCAATATAATGGGAGTGCAGGGGATCCGGGGAGTGCGGGAGAGAGGATGACGAAGTGAGTTCAGTTGTAGGACAGGGAGGATCATGGGAAACTGAGTCTAGGACAACCGTGGCTTGTAACAATTGTACATTACAATATAATTGTACAAATAGTGTTTTTACCAGAACGCATGTTCCTATTCAATACTTATTAAGACATATCACCATGACTTTAAATGAATTAAACTCAACTCCGCTTAAAAAGCATGTCAATTGCTGAAAAGACGGTGTGCAACATAGGCATGTCACTCCATAAGAGGACAAGACTCTTTGTACAACATTCAAAAGGGTAGTCCTCTGGAATTGGGTAGTCATTATCAGAGTCTGAGTCGCTGCTGCTTTGAAGCCAATACTTTGAATTTCGAATTTCGGCCTCCTCGTAGCATTTACGCCGCTTAAGTCGGTTTTGTTCATGTAGCGTCTTGTTCCTGCAGGTTGATATGAGTACACAATCATCAGGCTTTGGTTCCTCACTGTCCTTTGTCACCTCGTACCTCACATTTGGTGTCACTCCATCCCATTCGTTGATGTAAAAGGTTTTACTAGCAAGCCCATTAAGATCGCTCCAAACACGATTGTAGAAAAATGACCAGTCTTTAGCGGGAAAAACCACACAAGGTGTCTCCGATGTCTCCAATTCTTCAAAAAATTCCATAGCGTAGAGTTTGACCGTCTGTGCTGCCTTGTCAAAAACAAATCCGCCAATATAAACACCACCTAGCAGAAATTCCTGTTTCACAGAATCTTCATCTTCATGAATAAACTTGGTCAAATGGATCCTCTGTTTTTTCTGTTGTGTGTAAGGAAGGTTTTCTTCCGTTTCAACAGAAGTTCTTCTTGTCAGTGCTACAGCCATCACAGATGTTTCAGAAGTTTCAGGAGTAGCCATTGTAACACTAGAGTTGTAGACCGTATCCTAACTTCTTTAAACACCAAATTCAGTGGGTAGGACCTGTAGCTTCGCGGTGGTTAGAGATAATATGACGTCTTAAATAGTCATAAAACCCCACCTACTTTAACACACACGATGTGCGATTAATCATGTCACAGCTTCTAACCCTTGTTCTTTGAAATGGTATTACACAATCAAAATAAAATGTTTTCTTCCCCATTCAAAAACATTTAAGTTAGTATAAATGATGAATACGCTGGTTTAATGCATCATCTGATTAAATCAACCAAATGCTCTATACGAAACAAGAGATGTGAAGAACATAATTTGGTCGCTAGCATTACAGCTAAATGTTGGAAACGTAGTTTTAGTGGAAAGGGGATAACAAACATGCACATAATTACAATTACAGACAAAGAAGAATGGTGATGTTTAAAAAATAAAGTGGTAAAACACTGTTTCAGAAAAAAACTTGAACAAATAAACTTTAAGCAAAAAATAATAAGCGCATGAGGTAGTATTCATTCTAGATATTCATTCTTGCCTATTCATTACCATAAAGTTTTGTATGTTTATATTTATTTCACTGCATACCGTTAATGAGTTTGCCTTGATGACGCTGAAATGTTTTATTAAAAGACGTCACAGAGGACCGCTTGAGTAACAACCTAATCACGTCTCTCATTTACTGCTAAGTTTTACCGCCTAGAGGTGTCAACAACCCAGTGCATGTAACAATATCATAATTATATATAAGAGAGTGCGCATGACACCTTTGTAAATGACTAAAAACTAATATTTAAGTTGAACATATATTAAAAATTGTAAAAAATTAAGAGATGTTAAACAATTCCACCGGTTATTGAATAATTATTGAGACAACCATGAAGACACATTGTAATGTTGTTTTTGTTCCCGTTTCATGGATCAAACCTAAAAGGCAGATCCCTATTGGAGCGTGGGGAAACTAAAACAGCCTGAATCTTTTTACTTAGAATGACTACTTATCAAGGTTACTTTTTATTGAAGTTTGCATATTATAAAAAGGGGAACCACATCATTCTCAAATGTTTTAACTAACTGTAATAGACGGGTGTGTTTTAACCACAGTAGTTGTAAATGTCTTGGCTTGTGACTACTTCCTAGATAGAGCAGAAAGACGATCTGAAAGAACATCATAGTTTAATTTTCATATGTTGTATTTTGTTTGACCGTGCTCAAAGAGTAGTCGTCATCTAAAAACTGTACAAAGAAACAAAATGTAAAACTGTCATCTACTGGCGGGGGCAAAAATCAACTTTGCAAACTTTTACAATAGAGCAGAAGAGATGATTTCTGTTTTATGTTTTAATTATAGCTAAATGTCTCTTTTCTTAAATTAAATTGTGCACGGATAATTGTTGTATAAAGATTATGCTTGGAAAAAATCGTCATCTGAAATCTGACTAAATATGATCAATCTAGTGGAGTAAAAAAAAAAAAAAAACATCATTTACAAACATTGTGATTCTGGCGCATTTAAACTTTTAGTAAATCCTCTAAAATGACACGATACCTACAAAAATAGTTAAATAGTCAAAATGTGTAAAACAGTACAAGTTTTGTGTTCTAGGTGAGAAAAATTTGCCAAGATTAGGTTTAATGAGTATTACAAAACAATATGTTTTCCCCGTGGCTGTGAAACACAGGAGGTCAATCGTTTGAAATGTAGGTTTGTCAAAAGAAAACAACAAAAGTTTAGTCATACAATTAAAAATATGCTTAAAGTGAATTCATCACACAAGTGATCACTTACACCGACAACAACAAGATCGGAATCTTCACCTAAAACCATATACAGTCCGACAAATAAAATGCAATCAGTGATATTGATAATAATATAACTAAGACTATGGCGGGGGAAAAATACCTACCACAATAAATTGGATTTTCTGTATGCAGTATGACATCTTTTCTTAAACAATGTCGCTGTTTTCTTACTCTAGGCCTCTTGAATTTACAGAGAGTTTTTGTGCACACATAATTCCTAGAAAGAACTTGAGTCTGTTCATGCTGGTCAACAGACAAACTGTCTCATCAACATAAGGTTACATTTGTAAAATTCACTGTATTTTTGAGTAGATAACCGATAGCATATTTTCAGTATGTTTCCGCAATGATAAAGGCCAGTTTGGAAGACACAAGAAAAGTAAAATCATATACAACTTGTACATGCAATCCTAGATCATGGCTTCCACAAAATGTCAAATATTAGTAGTGTAATATTAGTAGTGTAAAATATGACCAGTTAATATTTAAAGTAAGATCATGCTTAGACATAAGACGAGTAAAATTAAATATTCACTCAAGACAAACTTTACTTCTACTGTGTCATTGACCACAGAGGACCAGCTGGTCTTCAAATCATCCCATCACCCTTCACCCTTCCCTGAAGCTATCACTAATGATTGTGTGGGGATTTTCTTAAAGATTTAGATTAAGATTCTTTTAAAACAAATTAAATGTATTTGAACATATTCTGTTTATTTGTGACAAACTTTGTTAACATGTTTCATTGCATGGGGTTCATACATGGTTAAGCGTTATTACTCAAGACCGGCTTGAATCTTTAATATTTAAAATTATGTACTGGGCTCTGTTTAGTAAAAATTATGGTTTATGATGGATTTAAGCACAAAATCATCGGGCATCAGATGCTATCTTTATACATCAGTCTTCTGGGAAGATTAAGAAGATACGATTTTATTAAAACTTTAAATATTTAATTTAGATCTAATTTAAACTTTTAAGATTAGGCTTGGAAATAAAATGAGTACGAACAACATTGGCTCTGGAAAGACATTTGCTAACTTTGTTCTTGTTGTTTAGTTTGATTCAGCAGGGTTTTACAACCCTGGACACGTGTGTGTGTGTGTGTGTGTGTGTGTGTGTGTGTGTGTGTGTGTGTGTGTGTGTGTGTGTGTGTGTGTGTGTGTGTGTGTGTGTGTGTGTGTGTGTGTGTGTGTGTGTGTGTGTGTGTCAGAAACTATACAAGGGTATATAAATGAAATACTTATAAACATCTTACTAATTTAAGTACGTTGAAAAAATATTCTTTAAAAGGTATATAAATGAAATGCTTCTATTCTTCATAGAATATACTATGACCCGTTTTTATTTTTTATTTTCCTGAAGTTCCTCTCACTAGCGTTTGACGGTCCTTGCCCATCCTCCTATCTCTCTCAAAGCGAGATGTTACAGGGCGCAGGGGGACCCCAGCGCGTGTGTGTGTGTGCTTTTAGCCTTAACGTTATAGGAACATGTCCGAATTCATAGCAGAAACTTTTATCACAGTCTAAAACACAGTCTACAAAAGTGATAAAAAACAATAGTTTAACTGAATCGACTTTTAGAAAAAAATCACCCTGCTTTAGAAACAATACGATGTATGAAACATGTAGGCCTACACAAAAATCAAACTTACATTTTTTAGAAATCATTTCCCCTTTTTTCACACCGCTGCGGGGATTTTGGCTCTCATAAACAAGGGGTCGCGCGCCTGTCTCTGTGTGCGCACCCCTCACATTCCAGAGCCCAGCGAAATCCTATCTCTCTCAAAGCGAGGTGTTACAGGGCGCAGGGGGTCCCAGTGTATGTGTGTGTGTGTGTGTGTGTACGCGCCCCCTCTGACATCTTCCCTCGCATTCCAGCGATTCCAGTGACAGGTTCTTCTCATGCAGAGAGATATAACACATGTAACCGTATATTGTATGCATTGAACCTATTTCTTCATTATATCCTATTTGTATGTAAAATGATAAAAAGCAAATATTTGAACCTGTATCAAACTAAACAACAAGAACAAAGTTAGCAAATGTCTTTCCAGAGCCAATGTTGTTCGTACTCATTTTATTTCCAAGCCTAATCTTAAAAGTTTAAATTAGATCTAAATTAAATATTTAAAGTTTTAATAAAATCGTATCTTCTTAATCTTCCTATAACAGTGATGTATCCAGCATCTGACACACCATACTGGATGATTTCTGCTTAAACTCATCATAAACCATCATTTTTATATATATACCTCATTTATACAAATAGTCAAGCAGGTCTTGATTAATATAACATCCTATGATTTTTAAATCCAGCATAAAGGACCGTTTTTACTAAACAGAGAATGTTCCATTACTTTATAATGTTTTAGAGCTTATTTCTACAAAGATGCCATTCAAAAAAAGAAAGAAAAAAAAAAGAAAAAAGCAATAGTTGTTTTTATGTTAGTGTGTTGTGTTTGGCATCGCCTCAGACATTGTAGGTGGAAATATATATTACACTCAATAATAATGATAATCTTGCTAAATTTACTGAAACACAGGTAATTGTAGTTTTAGTTGGATTAAATATATATATATATTACATACAACAATGTAAATACATTGAATGATTAACTTACAAAAGGACACACACACACACACACACACACACACACACACACACACACACACACACACACACACACACACACACACACACACACACACACGAGTCTTCAAAAACTCAAACTTTGTGTCAAGACATGATTAGTATTGTGCTGCTTCAAAAGCAGGTTTGTTTTCCTTCAACTCTGTAAATATTTGGATTTTGTAGTATGCTATTTTATAAACATTCAACTTGCGTGAGGTATTTTTTCATTTATATTATTTTAAAAGAACAGAATGCATGTGTGTGATACGTTTCAGACTGTCACAGCACAGTCAGATATGCTCTGGAAATGCGGAGGGTGGGAGGGAGATCCTGACATCAAAAACTCAAACTTTCTGTCAAACCATGATATACTAAATTCAAACAATAAAACCGTAACATCAAAGATAAAAACTTTCTGTCAAAACATGATATATTGTGAATCCTGTTTGTGTGAAATACACTTCAGTTTTCACAGTACAGCAACATCAAAAACTCAAACTTTATGTCAAAACAAGATATATTATACTAACTTCAAACAAAAAAACGTATGTCAAAACTCAAACTTTATGTCAAAACATGATATATTATACTAACTTCAAACAAAAAACCCTATGTCAAAAACTCAAACTTTATGTCAAAACATGATATATTATACTAACTTCAAACAAAAAAACGTATGTCAAAACTCAAACTTTATGTCAAAACATGATATATTATACTAACTTCAAACAAAAAAACGTATGTCAAAACTCAAACTTTATGTCAAAACATGATATATTATACTAACTTCAAACAAAAAAACGTATGTCAAAACTCAAACTTTATGTCAAAACATGATATATTATACTAACTTCAAACAAAAAAACGTATGTCAAAACTCAAA
Organism: Gobio gobio; assembly: GCF_949357685.1. Lineage (NCBI taxonomy): Eukaryota > Metazoa > Chordata > Actinopteri > Cypriniformes > Gobionidae > Gobio > Gobio gobio. The sequence continues at coordinate 52,215,386 of NC_137101.1, read as the reverse complement.
CTTTATGTCAAAACATGATATATTATACTAACTTCAAACAAAAAAAACGTATGTCAAAACGATACTCGGTTACTTAACGTAACCTCGGTTCTCTCTAGAAGAGGGAACGAGTATTGCGTAAGTTCCTTACGCTACGGGAAAGTATTCTTTCTTCGAGATTTCTGAAAAACCCAAAATTATCCTTAATTTTGTAACATTGTCAACGCAGTGCGGCAGCCTGGCAGACCATAGCAGGCTATTCCAGCGTGCTATTGGCTGCTCTGCTGGCAACTGCAGCAGCCTATCGGTGAGCCCGCGTGACGTGGCGACCAATGAGGGCGCTTCGCGCCCACCTGGCTTCATTTGCCTACAGGTGGGGCGTGGCCACGTGTATATAAGCAGGGCTCACGGGCTGCATATTCGGTTTTCTTAGTTCTGAAGCGTAAAAGCCAGCGGGGCGCACGGCAAGGAACGCAATACTCGTTCCCTCTTCTAGAGAGAACCGAGGTTACGTTAAGTAACCGAGTATCGTTCTCTTACGAGAGGTTCTCTCGTATTGCGTAAGTTCCTTACGCTACGGGAACATATTGTCAACGCCGTGCGCGCCTCGCATACAGCATATGTATCCCAGGGAACCGGGGACCATAACACTGCTCGGGCAGGGTGGCCGGTAAAGAAAAAACGGGCCACCACATATACAGACACTTCATTCGAACTGACGGGTGGTTTACGACGGGTGGTTACAACACCCTGTCCCATGAATGAGGGAACGGCACCTGCCGGTCTCCTTCAAATTCACCACACCTTGTCTCATGAATGAGGGAGCGGCAACGCCGGTCGCCTTCAAATTCACAATATCTTGTTATATGAGTGAGGTAACGGCACCGCCGGTCACCTTCAAACTCACAACAGCTCGTCTCGTAAATGAGGGAACGGCACCGCCGGTCTCCTTCAAATTCACATGAGCCTAGTACCGAACTTACTACCAGTATGTGAGCTATGTTTGCGCAGAATCACTGGGCAGAACCAACGGCCCTATTGAACTGATAACACTTTCGCCTGTAAGGCAGGAACTTCCAGATTGTAAAATCTCACGAACGTAGACGGGGAGGCCCAGCCTGCCGCCATACAGATATCGTGGATGGAAATCCCTCTGGCCCAAGCCCACGAAGAGGCCATGCCTCTGGTGGAGTGTGCTCTGACACCTAGCGGGCACTGCAGGTGTTTGGAAGCGTATGCAGTTGCAATCGCGTCCACTATCCACCTGGACAGGGTCTGTTTCGAGGAGGCGAGACCTTTAGTGCGCCCACCAAACGAAACAAATAGCTGCTCAGAACGCCTGAAGGCGGCGGAGCGTGTGACATAAACCCTCAATGCCCTGACAGGGCAGAGGAAATTGCCACCGTCCCCCTCATCGGATGCTGGCAGAGCCGAGAGGGAGATAATCTGCGCCCTGAAGGGAGTGCCGATCGCTTTGGGGACATAACCATGCCTCGGTCTGAGAATGACCTTAGAGTCATTAGGACCGAACTCCATACACGTCGGGCTCACTGAGAGCGCGTGTAGATCCCCCACGCGTTTCACTGAAGCCAGAGCTATCAGAAACGTGGTTTTCAGCGAAAGGAACCTTGGTTCCACAGTCTCGAGCGGTTCAAAGGGATGAGCCTTCAGGGCCTCTAGGACCAAGGCCAGATCCCATATAGGAACCGACGGGGGCCGCGGGGGATTCATCCGTCTGGCTCCTCTGAGGAAACGGACGATGAGCTCGTTCCTTCCTAGCGTGCTACCTAGCGTCGTCTGAGCGAACGCTGCTATAGCCGCCACATACACTTTGAGCGTGGAAGGGGACCTGCCCAATTCCAAAAGCTCTTGGAGGAAGGAGAGCACCCGCTGGACCCCACATTGCTGTGGGTCCAATCCCTTGGAAACACACCACTCAGTGAACACCGACCACTTAGAACTATATAACCGCCTCGTCGAGGGGGCTCTAGAGTGTGAAATCGTGTTCATAACCCCTTCGGGCAGGTCAACGGGTATCCGTTGGTCACCCATACATGCAGAGACCATCGCTCTGGATGGGGATGCCAAACTGAGCCTCCTGCTTGAGAGAGAAGGTCTGCTCTCAGCGGAACTGGCCAGGGGGGTGAGTGCGACAGCTTCACCAGCTCTGGGTACCAAATCTGGTTCTCCCAGCGCGGTGCTATAAGGAGCACCGGACGGCGCGTTTCCCTGATTTTCGCTATGACCTGGGGCAATAGGGAGATCGGCGGGAAAGCATACAGCGGGAGGCTGGGCCAAGTTTGGGACAGCGCATCCTCGCTTTTGGACAGAAACGTCGGGCAGCGGGCGTTCTCTTTTGTTGCAAAGAGGTCGAGCTCCGCTCTGCCGAACAGGCGCCATACCAGCTGGACTGTCTGGGGGTGCAGGGACCATTCTCCTGGGAGAATGAGGCCCCTGGACAGCTTGTCCGGGCCCACATTGAGGTGGCCCGGCACGTGCGCAGCTCTCAACGAGCGCAGCGAGCTGTGTGCCCACACGAGCAGGCGTTCTGTCAGATTGCCCAGACCTCTGGACCTGACACCGCCCTGCCGGTTCACGTAGGACACCACTGTGGTGTTGTCCGACCGGACTAACACATGGTGTCCTCGTATAAGCGGGAGAAACTGCTTGAGCGCGTTCTCTACCGCTATCATCTCCAAACAGTTTATGTGTAGGAGTTTTTCCTCGCTCGACCAAAGGCCCGAGGCTGATCTGCCCTCGAAAACGGCGCCCCAACCCGTGGTGGAGGCGTCCGTCGAGATGACCTTGCGGTGTGAGATGGCTCCCATCGTCACTCCCCTCTGGTACCAGTCGGCTACTAACCAGGGCTCTAGGGCTGCAACACAGCCCTGAGTCACTCTGATCCAGGCCCTGTGAGGCACTCGGGCGTTTAACCAGCATTGCAGCGGGCGCATGCGCATTAAGCCCAGCTGGAGCACAGCTGCAGCTGAGGCCATACGTCCCAGCATCCTCTGAAACAGCTTGAGAGGTGCGATTTTGCCTGGCCGAAAGTACGCAGCCATGCGCCGAACTTGGCGCGCGCGATGGGGTGACAGGCGGGCTGACATTGCCACAGTGTCCAGATTCAAACCCAGAAATGAGGTTGATTGCGTGGGCACTAATGAGCTCTTGGTCCAATTGACCGTGAGCCCTAGGCTGTCCAGATGGCTGAGCAGCATTGCCCTGTGGGCGAGGAGCTCGGCCTCCGACTGCGCCAGGATGAGCCAATCTTCCAGATAGTTCAATACTCGCATCCCTCGATTTCTCAGAGGAGCGAGGGCCGCGTCCATGCACTTCGTAAATGTACGGGGTGCTAGTGACAGGCCGAACGGAAGGACGGTGTATTGATAAGCCTGGCCGTCGAAGGCGAATCGTAAGAATGGCCTGTGACGCGGCGTTATCTTGATTTGAAAATATGCATCTTTCAAATCTAGGGAGATTAGCCAGTCTCTCGGGCGAATATGCGCGAGGATCTGCTTGGTCGTGAGCATCTTGAACGATCTTTTCATAAGAGCTTTGTTCAGACGCCTCAGATCCAGAATCGGTCTGAGCGACCCATCCCTTTTTGGCACGAGAAAATACCGGCTGTAAAAGCCTGACTCGCTCATAGAGTGGGGAACCGGTTCTATAGCCCCTTTGCACAGCAGCGTGGCTATTTCTGCTCGAAGTAGATGTGCTACTTCCTCGCTCACTCTCGTCTCTGTACGCGCACAGAAGCGCGGAGGGCGGCGAGCGAACTGCAGAGTGTAGCCGTGCTTCACTGTTTTCAGCACCCATTCTGATACACCTGGAATGGCTTCCCACGCTCTCGCGTGCGCCACACGGGATAGAACGGCCTCCGGGCTCGAAACGCCGCGCTTCGCGGGTTTGACGGCCCGTATAGGAGGGGCGGGCGCAGTGCGCGCGCTCTCTGTGCTGTGGGCCAGCCGATCGCTCGCGATGGCTGGCCGCCCTACACACTGCATCTCTGCCGCTTCGAGCGGGGAGTGGCTTGTGTGCGGCCCTACACTCATCGCTCCGGCCACCCTGGGCGGAAAATAAATGGTGTGTGGCGTGGCGCGTGGCGCCTGAGGCATAATGTTCGCGAAAATGTGTGAGCGCGTTTGAGCGGGCACAACTCTTACGCGTGGAACATGACCGGTTAAGAGTGGCTGTGTGACAGCGCGTGTGGTGGTTAGTCGTGGACGCAAACAAGCGGACACGTGACCTAACTCTAGCACTCGAGCGGCCGGTGGCCGCTTTATGTGAGTGGGGGACACAGGGTTTATAGTGCTTGTGTGCAGGGGTGAACACAGAAAAGTGGGCACATTTACTGCATTTGAAACACATACGGCGCGAGCCGTGCGACCAGAAATAATGCAACTTTTGTGATTTCTCTGGTTCGCCGTAAAAACGGCGGTTATTGACAGGCGAGAAGGCATTTTTGCCGGCTCGTTGGCTGCGTGAAATCCATCTGCAGCAGCCACAGTGGTGGGGGCTGACAGGAAAAAGAGTTTTGACGGTGGTCCGGCCGCGGCGGGACTTAACCGTCGTTTCTCGCCTCTTGCTAGGAGGACTTTGGAGGCTCGGGCTTCAGCGTGATCCTAGGCCGGGGGCCCCGAGGTGGAGGCGGCTTACCACGGCTGGAAGAGCGCGATCTGGGGCGGCCGCTCGGTCTTCTCTGAGACGAAGGGGGCCGCGCTGGGCGCTGCGCGGAGCTCGTTGCTGGCTGGTCACGAGGACGGCGAGCAGCGGAGCTATTGCTAGCGCCGGGGCGTCGAGGCAGGAAAAGGTTCATGGCCTGCGTCGTTTTCTGCACTTCGGAGAAACGGTCGACGATCCCCTTGACCGCTGGTCCGAAAAGCCCAGACGGAGAGAGCGGGGCGTTTAGGAAGGCCGCGCGCTCTGTTTCTCGCATGTCCGCGAGCGTGAGCCAGAGGTGGCGCTCAGCTACCGTGAGGGAGGCCATAGAGCGTCCGAGGGCCTGTGCTGCGGTCTTGGTGGCGCGAAGGGAGCGCGAAGAAGCCTGAGACGAGACCCTCGCGGAGAATGGCGCATTCCAGGACTTTGCGAGCTCCTCGTGAAGCTCCGGCAAAAAGGGTGCAGTCCTGGAGGTGGGCGCACGGCGGCGACTGTTTAGGAAGCATCCGTCAAGTCGGTTCGGCGCTGCCACCTTGGGCGGGGCCCATTCGAGGCCTAGCTGCTCGACAGCCCGGGTGAGAAGGCGCAAGAGTTCGGCGTCCTCACCCGCTCGAGAGCGTCCGGAGCCCCGGACTGAAGAGGACGCGGAAGACCAGTCCTCGCTGTCGGAAGCCATGATGGAGCAGCTGTCGGCGCGTTCCGCGGCCGCATCCGCCTCATCCCCGGAGGCGGCAACAGAAATGGCGGCCTGGGGTGGGGGCGGGGAAGGCGAGAGTGAAGCGGGCGGGAAAGGTTCCGGCGAGCTTCTCTCTGCGAGCTCCGGAGTCCGCTGCGAGCGGCGCTTCTTCTTGCGCGGCGTGGCAGGGACTGGAGGGATATCATCTTCGAACAGGACGAGTCGAGCCCGCAGGGTCGACATCGTCAGTTCTTCGCACTCTTGGCATCCGCCAGCGTGGAGTGCGGCGGCGGCGTGATCACGGCCCAGGCAGAGAGCGCAGATCACATGGCGGTCCCCGGAGCTGAGCTGCGCGTGACACGAGCCGCAGGTGGAACGAGACATTTGTATCAACGCTCGGCTCTTTTTGTGAAAAGTGTGACGCAGCGGCGACAACACTTTGAGCGTAAAAGGATATGGGGCTGCCGGATAGCAGAGCAGGCACGGAAGGCTGAAGGTGGCGCGATGCTGCCGGCTTCCTCAGGCGCTGTCCTCTGCTTGCTTGTCTGCGCGGTCACGGCGGCGGGTTCCAGATCCAGCGATGCGAAGGGCTTCGCTGAAGAAAAGAAAATCGAATATGCAGCCCGTGAGCCCTGCTTATATACACGTGGCCACGCCCCACCTGTAGGCAAATGAAGCCAGGTGGGCGCGAAGCGCCCTCATTGGTCGCCACGTCACGCGGGCTCACCGATAGGCTGCTGCAGTTGCCAGCAGAGCAGCCAATAGCACGCTGGAATAGCCTGCTATGGTCTGCCAGGCTGCCGCACTGCGTTGACAATGTTACAAAATTAAGGATAATTTTGGGTTTTTCAGAAATCTCGAAGAAAGAATACTTTCCCGTAGCGTAAGGAACTTACGCAATACGAGAGAACCTCTCGTAAGAGAACTCAAACTTTATGTCAAAACATGATATATTATACTAACTTCAAACAATAAAACCGTAACATCAAAGATAAAAACTTTCTGTCAAAACATGATATATTATACCGGAGGGGAGGGGAAGGGAAACAACAAGGTCAAAGGTCATTATGACCTATACCGGATAACCCCCCTCACCCGGAAAGCCCCGCCCCTAAAGGTCAAAGGTCAAAGCCATAAATCATTCTGACATAAGGTATAGCATATTTACTACTTTTAGCAAATGGATTTGAGATTACCAAATTAAGGAACAATGCCTGACTACGCCACTTTGGGAATTTCACCCAAAGCATTTAACTAAAAGGCTTTACACAGGTTCCCTGCCCAGTGGCAAGAAAAACGTGGAGACACAGGTATCAGTCAAATACAAAAATGTAATGGTAATAACATAAAAGCATACATGAAACGACCTCACACATCAGACTTGCATAAGTCACTTCAAATGTCATGGAGCTGCGGCCACTACAGGGAAGATGCTCCAATAAGAAGGGATCTCGAAATCTGCACAGCACACTCATATACCAAGTAAAGAACCACAGTGCACGCCACCGACCACAGCACACAATGAAGAAACACCACCACCACCATCTATAGAGGAATGGTTGCCCTGGTCAATAAAGCCGCAGCTCCTAGATTAAAAAAAAAAAAAAAAACTCAATACACACACGTTAACTCAAAATAAACTACGACAAATGTTTCACAATGTTATCAACCAAAATAAATCAATTAAACAAAAACAATAAACTCAATTCAGATTAAGACAACAAAAGAAGATTGATTAAATCAGCTTAAAGTCAAATAACCCAATTTCACATTAATAGGAAAATTTAATTACGACATTCAAGAAAAATAAATTAATAGGACTACTCAAGTTTTACAAAACCAAAAGAAACAAAATAACAAAACAAAATGCAAGAGACCTGATTTGAATTAAATAGACAAACTCCAACAACTTTAACAAAACTAAATTCCACACAACATAAGCACACGCAAAGCTTTGTTGGAATAAGACATGTGCACACAAGGACACAGTTCGTTGGCATGGGTCAAACCCCACCGCGACCCAGCACACACACACGGACTCAATGCAAATCAACCATAGGACGAGACAGCGGTGCTGCAACTGTAGGGATGTTATTCACCCTGCAATCTGCGCAAGAAACATCCAATTAACATTCAATATTCTTTATAGAACACAAGAAAAACTATGACTTACCAAATGACAGCTGCGGGAACCGGGATTTAGCTGTAAGTGTAATTATTTAAAGGTCCCGTTCTTCGTGTTTTTTTGAAGCTTTGATTGTGTTTACAGTGTGCAATATAACATGTGTTCATGTTTCGCGTGTAAAAAAACACAGTATTTTTCACACAATTTACTGATCTGTATACCGCTGTTCTCACTGTCCTAAGAACGGCTGGTGATTTCCTTGTGCTATGAAGTCCCTCCTTCAGAAATACGTAACGAGTTCTGATTGTGCCAGCGGTTCCTGTGTTGTGATTCGACAGCAGCTTAGCGCACGTAACTTGCACGGAAAGGTCACGCCTCTTAACGGGGAGATGTATGCGCTCAATGATCTCTAAGTACAGCGTCCCTGGGAAAGCCAAACAAAGGTGTTTTGACTCTGGGATGAAAATAACAGCGTCTTGACTAGGGTTGGGAACCGAGAACCGGTTCTTATTCAGAACCGAAACTGATTTTTGAAAAATACCAGAACCGCGCGAAATTCCTAAGTTTCGGTTCCGAAAACGGTTCTGGTGCAATGTGTGTGCGAAGCGCTGCTGGAAGCGTATCCTTTCATAGCGAGTGACAGCCAGTGTTGCCAAGTCCGTGGTTTTCCCGCTTCCCGTTTTCCACTGTTGCCGCGGGCTGTGTTTTATGTCCGCGGGTTGAAGCGATTGTGCAATTATGCGGGTTTTGTTGTGAAAACCTGGCAACCCTGGCTCCCCTCATCATGAATATTAATTACGTGTCCTGCCGCTTCCAGGAGTGCAACGCAGTTCAGCACTGAAAGCCCTCGCGCTACACATTTACGGTTTTGCGTCAGATATTTTCTCGTTGACCACCAGCATGGCGAAGAGAAAGTCACAAGTATGGATTCATTTCCAAAGAATGAATGATAATGAAGCAAAATGTGAAAAGTTAATAACATGCAAAGGAGGCTGCACTAGCAATTTTACAAAACATTTGCTACAGCACAGAGTGCCTCAGGGCTTATACCAGATTTATAGTGTAAGGCCTATATATATATATATATATATATATATATATATATATATATATATATATATAATGTATGTATGTCAACCGTTGAGTCACCATGGTTTAGGTAAGCGTTTAGGCACAATTACCTTTGTAATGCTGAATTGCAATTTATTATTTACAAGTTCACTGAATAACTGAATTACTATTAAATTAATATACAACTAATTAATAAATATAACTAATAAATATAATTTATAACTTGGTTTTATTCAGAGACAGAGAGATAAAATGTAATAAGACAATTTCAGAGGTGTTCATTTGAAAAACAATGTGTTGCAAGAATGGCTTAATTAATACTGTAATATATGTACAGTACAGGACTTTTTTGACATTGCCAACCTGTAAATTAATTTTAGAGCAAGTAATAAACACAAAATGGATTGTTTGAGTTGCGTATTGTGCCTTTTTCCTTTACCAATATTTGTGTAATAATTTTAATGGAACCGGAATCGGAACCGGAATCGTTAGGCGGAACCGAAACCGGAACCGGAACCGGAAAATTTCTCACGATTCCCAACCCTAGTCTTGACGACATGGCGACAAACACACTCAAACGCAACACTTCCTCTTCTCCATGCGACACTTCCTCTTCTCCACGTGGGACAGCAACAAGACCACGCCCCCTTTTTCGCGTATTCTTGTGGGCGGAGTTTAGTCTGTTCTACTGTTTTACTGACGTAATTAAAGAAGGAAGTACCAGGATGTAGTTCAAACCGGCCGTTCGCTGTAGGCTTTGAAAGGGAACTTCTGTTAAATAAAATATCTCGCTTGCCATTGAACTTTGAGCTTTATAATTTTACAGGTATTATTTATGCTCTAACAGCAACATTACACACTAACTAAAGTTTGAACAATGGGATCATGAAGAACGGGACCTTTTATTTGCAACAGTCGTCACCCGTATGCCAAACATCAACTGAAATTAAACAAATTACGACTCGCACCAATTCCACGGCTGATGAGCGGATATAATAAATTAAACACATACCTGGAGGAGGACAATTACGACTCATAGCCATCAGCCGATTAAAGCAGCTATGACAAAACGGCAACCGCGGAAGCGACCATACATACAGCCGCCTTCCTTTACCGAACCAGATTCACGTTCGTTCGCAACAGCGGAACCCACACCAAATCCGGGGAATGATGCTCTGCCTAGGTGCGTTCAACATTGGCTTTTATAGCCCGCACAACTGATGACATTAAAATGCCCCGCCCAACCACTTGACTCTGGAAATCATGCCACACATTCAAACAGCATTTGTAATTAACAAAAATGATCAGTATTAATATTAATCAATATTAATGTTTATACAGTGAAGTTTGCCCAATCTAAATGCATATAGTGATAAGTGAATAAAAGTAATTATCTGAAGAAGAAAAAACTGTAGTGACAGTTTGCACAGTGATTTATATATACTGTATTTACAACTTTATGTACATTTATTTTGTTTGTGGATGTTGACATCAAGATGTGTGATATAAAGTTGTAAAATATGTAAGCTAAAATTATGAATTATTATAATCTACTGTTGTGAGTCATGTATTTTTATGTATTCTTTGAGGGAAGAAACATGCTACATCATTTTTTAAAGAGCAGGAAAATATAGATAATTATGATTATTTTGTGTTAAGTATAAATATTATTTCCCCCTTTATCTAGAAGAGTGGTGTGAATTGTGAGTGCTATAAACATAAGTCTATATTCAATTGATGTATAATATAGTAGGGGTGTAACAATATATATCGTTCCACTATATGAAATGAAATTTCCTCTCTCAAGATCCATTAATGTACTAAAAACATATTTAAATCAGTTCATGCGAGTACAGTGGTTCAATATTAATATTATAAAGCAACGAAAATAGTTTTGGTGCACCAAAAAAAAAAAAATGTAATAACGGCTTATATAGTGATGGTCGATTTCAAAACACTGCTTCATGAAGCTTCAGAGCGTTATGAATCAGTGAGTCGGAGCGCCAAAGTCCCGTGATTTCAGCAGTTTGACACATGATCCGAATCATCGACACACTCTGTTCATTAAATGTTGGTTGACTTTTTCTTTTCTTCATAGAATTACTTCAGGCAGTCCCGCAAACAGTGTGAGTCATTTCCCTTGACCAATGAAGTGGAGCTGCAAGTTCTGCCATTTCACGACAACCAAACAACTATGGTACGTTAAATATTAAGCCTATGAAAACAAATATGGCGAGTGTCTATGTAGGCTTTTACTTATTTGTTAGGTAATGACACCACATTATGTGCCTGAATGAGAGGCTTAAATGTTATACATGTACATTTTTAAATATGTACAAATAACTTTTTAACATATGCTTTTCTGGTAACAGGGCTGACACAATGAGTGTGTCCCAGTCTTTCAGACATTACATAAACTCAAAGAAAATTCATTAAAAGAGAACACTTGTCTTCTACCATCAACTTCATGAAAGGCAGATGATGTCACTTCCTGGAACAGATACAACTTTTGGAACAGTCCATTGTCACAGGTCGGGGCGGGCCAAATCAGGCTGCACCCACCCCTAAGACCCGTACCACCCTTGGGGAGACGGACAGAGGCCAGGCAAGGACGACAGACCACAAGACTTCCAATAACACAGTATTTTATTGCGTATAAAAGATGGGTAGGGGGATCTAAAATAGTGAGTCTAAAGCTTTTCAGCAGATGGAAGCATGAAGTGCTCCAAAATCTCCTGATAGCTAGCTGCATTGACCCTGCCCTTGATAAAACACAGTGGACCAACACCAGCAGCTGACATGGCACCCCAGACCATCACTGACTGTGGGTACTTGACACTGGACTTCAGGCATTTTGGCATTTCCTTCTCCCCAGTCTTCCTCCAGACTCTGACACCTTGATTTCCGAATGACATGCGAAATTTGCTTTCATCCGAAAAAAGTACTTTGGACCACTGAGCAACAGTCCAGTGCTGCTTCTCTGTAGCCCAGGTCAGGCGCTTCTGCTGCTGTTTTTGGTTCAAAAGTGGCTTGACCTGGGGAGTGCGGCACCTGTAGCCCATTTCCTTCACACGCCTGTGCACGGTGGCTCTGGTTGTTTCTACTCCAGACTCAGTCCACTGCTTCCGCAGGTCCCCCAAGGTCTGGAATCGGTCCATCTCCACAATCTTCCTCAGGGTCCGGTCACCTCTTCTCGTTGGGCAGCGTTTTTTGCCACACTTTTTCCTTCCCACAGACTTCCCACTGAGGTGCCTTGATACAGCACTCTGGGAACAGCCTATTCGTTCAGAAATGTCTTTCTGTGTCTTACCCTCTTGCTTGAGGGTGTCAATGATGGCCTTCTGGACAGCAGTCAGGTCGGCAGTCTTACCCATGATTGCGGTTTTGAGTAATGAACCAGGCTGGGAGTTTTTAAAAGCCTCAGGAATCTTTTGCAGGTGTAATTAGTTGATTCAGATGATTAGGTTAATAGCTCGTTCAGAGAACCTTTTCATGATATGCTAATTTTTTGAGATTTTCATGAGCTGTATGCCAAAATCATCAGTATTAAAACAATAAAAGACCTGAAATATTTCAGTTGGTGTGCAATTAATCTAAAATATATGAAAGTTTAATTTGTATCATTACATTATGGAAAATAATGAACTTTATCACAATATGCAAATTTTTTGAGAAGGACCTCATTTGTGTTTTGAAGATGAACTGTCTTACGGGTTTGGAATGACATGAGGAATTAATGACAGAAATTTACATTTTTGGGTGCACTAACCCTTTACATATAGAAAACAGCTATTTTACATTGTAATGACATTTAATATATTTAAAAAAAAATTGAATGAATTTGAACTTGATTGAATTGATGAATTTTTAACATAATTACTCCTGTCTTCAGTCACATGATCCTTTAGAAATCATTCTAATATGAGGATTTGCTGCTCAAGAAACATTTATGATTATTATCAGTGTTGAAAACATTTGTGCTGCTTCATATTTTTGTGTAAACCATGGTGCATTTTTCAGGATTATTGATGAATAAAGTTTTTTTTTAAAGTTTAAAAATCTTATAACATTATAAAAGTCTTTACTGTCACTTTTGATCAACTGAATGTATTTTTGTTATTGTCTTCCAAAAAATATAAAGCAGCACAACTGTTTTCAACAAATCATCATATTAGGGTCATGTGACAATTATTTTAATATTATTTCACAATATTATTGTTTTTACTGTATTTTTTAATCAAACTAATTCCGTCTTGGTGAGCATTAGAGACTTTTTTCAGACATAAACAATTGTACCAACACCAAACTTTTGAAAATGAGTGTATGTTTGAGGTTTTACTCATAGTGCTTAAGAGATGTTGTCCGACAGGAGATCCGCTCCAACAGGGCATCCGCATAGAAGCATCAACATAAACAATTTATCACAGAGCCAACAATATTTAGTACACAACGCCATGTTTATTTAAAGGAAAGAAGCTAGAGCACAGGCGAAATGCAGAAAAGAGAAAGAAGAATACAGAAAATAATTAGGAATTTAAGACTATAAATTTACTCATTTGATCAATGCAGATATCAACGGGTTAGCCTGGATGCCAGACGAACTTAGCCCCGCCCACAAAAAAATTTGCACGGGCAGTTCGGTCTGGACTTGATCCGTAGAGCGAACAGAAACTGTTCGGACCAATGAAATTGTCAGGGCGGGCTTTAGACGATGATGGACAGATGATAAACAGTGACGTAATCATCCACGTCATCAAAGGCGCTTGGGTTGAATTTGTTCTAATCCTAAATGGAGAACTTGTTCGTATATGCATTCACCTTTACTATTTCTCTCAGAAATGATGATCGTGTTGGTAAGTACTCTGTGTATCCTTAAATTATTTTTTTACAACACCGGCAAAGGTCATCTTTTTCTTCTAACATAACTTATTCCAGCGTACGTGCAGACAGGGTGCGTGCAGACAACAAAACCCACCCAATCCCGATTGCTACTCAAAACTAGCCAAAAACAAGCCCAATGGGGGGGTTGTCCGGAAAAAAAGGCATTTGGGGGGTAAAATATGTGTTATTTTGGCAGGGCTGCCTGCTAAAATTTGCATTCCTGGGTCTGTATATCACATAATTGGGGTCACTTCAACCCGCGGACTTGGCAACACAGTGCAGTTGAGTTCTGTTGACATTTGACAACTAACGTTATGCGTCGCTCCGTTGCTCTGATTGGTTGTAGGTCTATCCAATTGAGGTCTTTCCTGGTTCGGTTGCAACACGCCCCATAATCACAGCCCAACGGAGCAGATCAGACTCAAATTCTGACTAGAATTGAGTATGACGACGTCAGGCTAGAATTGTGTGATAGTCAGATTTGAATTGTGTGTATAAAGTCAGAATTGTGTGTATAAAGTCAGAATTGTGTATATAAAGTCAGCATTGTGTGTATAAACTCAGCATTGTGTGTATAAGATAAAAAGAGAAAAAAGGACTATCTGAAAATAGCCTTTTGACATTGACTTGTGTTTTTAAATAGCCCCTTTCTTTCTTTCTTTTTTTGTTTTTGTTTTGGTGTTGTTTTCTGTTTAGTTATTAACTTTTGTATTTTGACAACATTTGTAATTACATGTATGTGTATATTCACTTTCTCTTACGAGAGTTTTGTATTTAAAAAAAAAAAAAGAAGGCCAATTCATCACAGATTTCGTATTTTAAAATAATTATATCTGGGTATTAGTTATGCTTTGTCATTTGAACGTGTATTTGACATTGTTTCATTACAAATGTAACTATATTTCAGATATTAGCTTCTTTAAAAAAAATTAAATAATTGTCCCGTCGATTTTTGGCAATCTAGGGTGTGGCCTGTGTCCCACCCACCACCTTACAAGACACACCCTAGTCCTAACTCAAGGTGTTGACTTGGGGTGAACAGTCATCTCTCCCGAAAACGGCAGTAAGTCCCGCCCAGAGTGCTGCACCAGAGCTAGGAGCCAATACGACAAAAAGGCCAATTCATCACAGATTTCATATTTTAAAATAATTATATCTGGGTATTAGTTTTGCTTTGTCATTTGAACGTGTATTTGACTATTTCATTACAAATGTAACTATATTTCAGATATTAGCTTCTTTAAAAAAATAAACAAATTGTCCCGTCGATTTTTGGCAATCTAGGGTGTGGCCTGTGTCCCACCCACCACCTTACAGGACAGACCCTAGTCCTAACTCAAGGTGCTGACTTGGGGTGAACAGTCATCTCTCCCAAAATAGCCAGTAAGTCCCGCCCAGAGTGCTGCACCAGAGCTAGGAGCCAATACGACAAAAAGGCCAATTCATCACAGATTTCGTATTTTAAAATATTTATATCTGGGTATTAGTTTTGCTTTGTCATTTGAACGTGTATTTGACTGTTTCATTACAAATGTAACTATATTTCAGATATTAGCTTCTTTAAAAAAAATAATAATAATTGTCCCGTCGATTTTTGGCAATCTAGGGAGTGGCCTGTGTCCCACCCACCACCTTACAAGACACACCCTAGTCCTAACTCAAGGTGCTGACTTGGGGTGAACAGTCCTCTCTTCAGAAATAGCCAGTAAGTCCCGCCCAGAGTGCTGCACCAGAGCTAGGAGCCAATACGACAAAAAGGCCAATTCATCCCAGATTTCGTATTTTAAAATAATTATATCTGGGTATTCGTTTTGCTTTGTCATTTGAACGTGTATTTGACTATTTCATTACAAATGTAACTATATTTCAGATATTAGCTTCTTTTATTAAAAAAAAAGAATTGTCCCATCGATTTTAGGCAATCTAGGGAGTGGCCTGTGTCCCACCCACCACCTTACAGGACACACCCTAGTCCTAACTCAAGGTGCTGACTTGGGGTGAACAGTCCTCTCTTCAGAAATAGCCAGTAAGTCCCGCCCAGAGTGCTGCACCAGAGCTAGGAGCCAATACGTCAAAAAGGCCAATTCATCACAGATTTCGTATTTTAAAATATTTATATCTGGGTATTAGTTTTGCTTTGTCATTTGAACGTGTATTTGACTGTTTCATTACAAATGTAACTATATTTCAGATATTAGCTTCTTTAAAAAAAATTTAAAAAATTGTCCCGTCAATTTTTGGCAATCTAGGGAGTGGCCTGTGTCCCACCCACCACCTTACAGGACACACCCTAGCCCTAACTCAAGGTGCTGACTTGGGGTGAACAGTCCTCTCTCCCAAAATGGGCAGTAAGTCCCGCCCAGAGTGCTGCACCAGAGCTAGGAGCCAATACGACAAAAAGGCCAATTCATCCCAGATTTCGTATTTTAAAATAATTATATCTGGGTATTCGTTTTGCTTTGTCATTTGAACGTGTATTTGACTATTTCATTACAAATGTAACTATATTTCAGATATTAGCTTCTTTTATTAAAAAAAAAGAATTGTCCCATCGATTTTAGGCAATCTAGGGAGTGGCCTGTGTCCCACCCACCACCTTACAAGACACACCCTAGTCCTAACTCAAGGTGCTGACTTGGGGTGAACAGTCCTCTCTCCCAAAATGGGCAGTAAGTCCCGCCCAGAGTGCTGCACCAGAGCTAGGAGCCAATACGACAAAAAGGCCAATTCATCACAGATTTCGTATTTTAAAATAATTATATCTGGGTATTAGTTTTGCTTTGTCATTTGAACATGTATTTGACATTGTTTCATTACAAATGTAACTATATTTCAGATATTAGCTTCTTTAAAAAAAAAAATAATAATTGTCCCGTCGATTTTTGGCAATCTAGGGAGTGGCCTGTGTCCCACCCACCACCTTACAAGACACACCCTAGTCCTAACTCAAGGTGCTGACTTGGGGTGAACAGTCCTCTCTTCAGAAATAGCCAGTAAGTCCCGCCCAGAGTGCTGCACCAGAGCTAGGAGCCAATACGACAAAAAGGCCAATTCATCACAGATTTCGTATTTTAAAATAATTATATCTGGGTATTAGTTTTGCTTTGTCATTTGAACGTGTATTTGACTGTTTCATTACAAATGTAACTATATTTCAGATATTAGCTTCTTTAAAAAAAAAAACAAATTGTCCCGTCGATTTTTGGCAATCTAGGGTGTGGCCTGTGTCCCACCCACCACCTTACAAGACACACCCTAGTCCTAACTCAAGGTGCTGACTTGGGGTGAACAGTCCTCTCTCCCAAAATGGGCAGTAAGTCCCGCCCAGAGTGCTGCACCAGAGCTAGGAGCCAATACGACAAAAAGGCCAATTCATCACAGATTTCATATTTTAAAATAATTATATCTGGGTATTAGTTTTGCTTTGTCATTTGAACGTGTATTTGACTATTTCATTACAAATGTAACTATATTTCAGATATTAGCTTCTTTAAAAAAATAAACAAATTGTCCCGTCGATTTTTGGCAATCTAGGGTGTGGCCTGTGTCCCACCCACCACCTTACAGGACAGACCCTAGTCCTAACTCAAGGTGCTGACTTGGGGTGAACAGTCATCTCTCCCAAAATGGGCAGTAAGTCCCGCCCAGAGTGCTGCACCAGAGCTAGGAGCCAATACGACAAAAAGGCCAATTCATCACAGATTTCGTATTTTAAAATATTTATATCTGGGTATTAGTTTTGCTTTGTCATTTGAACGTGTATTTGACTGTTTCATTACAAATGTAACTATATTTCAGATATTAGCTTCTTTAAAAAAAATTTAAAAAATTGTCCCGTCAATTTTTGGCAATCTAGGGAGTGGCCTGTGTCCCACCCACCACCTTACAGGACACACCCTAGTCCTAACTCAAGGTGCTGACTTGGGGTGAACAGCCATCTCTCCCAAAATGGGCAGTAAGTCCCGCCCAGAGTGCTGCACCAGAGCTAGGAGCCAATACGACAAAAAGGCCAATTCATCCCAGATTTCGTATTTTAAAATAATTATATCTGGGTATTCGTTTTGCTTTGTCATTTGAACGTGTATTTGACTATTTCATTACAAATGTAACTATATTTCAGATATTAGCTTCTTTTATTAAAAAAAAAGAATTGTCCCATCGATTTTAGGCAATCTAGGGAGTGGCCTGTGTCCCACCCACCACCTTACAAGACACACCCTAGTCCTAACTCAAGGTGCTGACTTGGGGTGAACAGTCCTCTCTCCCAAAATGGGCAGTAAGTCCCGCCCAGAGTGCTGCACCAGAGCTAGGAGCCAATACGACAAAAAGGCCAATTCATCACAGATTTCGTATTTTAAAATAATTATATCTGGGTATTAGTTTTGCTTTGTCATTTGAACATGTATTTGACATTGTTTCATTACAAATGTAACTATATTTCAGATATTAGCTTCTTTAAAAAAAAAAATAATAATTGTCCCGTCGATTTTTGGCAATCTAGGGAGTGGCCTGTGTCCCACCCACCACCTTACAAGACACACCCTAGTCCTAACTCAAGGTGCTGACTTGGGGTGAACAGTCCTCTCTTCAGAAATAGCCAGTAAGTCCCGCCCAGAGTGCTGCACCAGAGCTAGGAGCCAATACGACAAAAAGGCCAATTCATCACAGATTTCGTATTTTAAAATATTTATATCTGGGTATTAGTTTTGCTTTGTCATTTGAACGTGTATTTGACTGTTTCATTACAAATGTAACTATATTTCAGATATTAGCTTCTTTAAAAAAAAATTAAAAAATTGTCCCGTCAATTTTTGGCAATCTAGGGAGTGGCCTGTGTCCCACCCACCACCTTACAAGACACACCCTAGTCCTAACTCAAGGTGCTGACTTGGGGTGAACAGCCATCTCTCCCAAAATGGGCAGTAAGTCCCGCCCAGAGTGCTGCACCAGAGCTAGGAGCCAATACGACAAAAAGGCCAATTCATCACAGATTTCGTATTTTAAAATAATTATATCTGGATATTAGTTTTGCTTTGTCATTTGAACATGTATTTGACTATTTCATTACAAATGTAACTATATTTCAGATATTAGCTTCTTTTATTAAAAAAAAAGAATTGTCCCATCGATTTTAGGCAATCTAGGGAGTGGCCTGTGTCCCACCCACCACCTTACAAGACACACCCTAGTCCTAACTCAAGGTGCTGACTTGGGGTGAACAGTCCTCTCTTCAGAAATAGCCAGTAAGTCCCGCCCAGAGTGCTGCACCAGAGCTAGGAGCCAATACGACAAAAAGGCCAATTCATCACAGATTTCGTATTTTAAAATAATTATATCTGGGTATTAGTTTTGCTTTGTCATTTGAACATGTATTTGACATTGTTTCATTACAAATGTAACTATATTTCAGATATTAGCTTCTTTTATTAAAAAAAAAGAATTGTCCCATCGATTTTAGGCAATCTAGGGAGTGGCCTGTGTCCCACCCACCACCTTACAAGACACACCCTAGTCCTAACTCAAGGTGCTGACTTGGGGTGAACAGTCCTCTCTCCCAAAATGGGCAGTAAGTCCCGCCCAGAGTGCTGCACCAGAGCTAGGAGCCAATACGACAAAAAGGCCAATTCATCACAGATTTCGTATTTTAAAATATTTATATCTGGGTATTAGTTTTGCTTTGTCATTTGAACGTGTATTTGACTGTTTCATTACAAATGTAACTATATTTCAGATATTAGCTTCTTTAAAAAAAATAATAATAATTGTCCCGTAGATTTTTGGCAATCTAGGGAGTGGCCTGTGTCCCACCCACCACCTTACAGGACACACCCTAGTCCTAACTCAAGGTGCTGACTTGGGGTGAACAGCCATCTCTCCCAAAATGGGCAGTAAGTCCCGCCCAGAGTGCTGCACCAGAGCTAGGAGCCAATACGACAAAAAGGCCAATTCATCCCAGATTTCGTATTTTAAAATAATTATATCTGGGTATTCGTTTTGCTTTGTCATTTGAACGTGTATTTGACTATTTCATTACAAATGTAACTATATTTCAGATATTAGCTTCTTTTATTAAAAAAAAAGAATTGTCCCGTCGATTTTTGGCAATCTAGGGAGTGGCCTGTGTCCCACCCACCACCTTACAAGACACACCCTAGTCCTAACTCAAGGTGCTGACTTGGGGTGAACAGTCCTCTCTCCCAAAATGGGCAGTAAGTCCCGCCGGGAGTGCTGCACCAGAGCTAGGAGCCAATACGACAAAAAGGCCAATTCATCACAGATTTCGTATTTTAAAATAATTATATCTGGGTATTAGTTTTGCTTTGTCATTTGAACATGTATTTGACATTGTTTCATTACAAATGTAACTATATTTCAGATATTAGCTTCTTTTATTAAAAAAAAAGAATTGTCCCATCGATTTTAGGCAATCTAGGGAGTGGCCTGTGTCCCACCCACCACCTTACAAGACACACCCTAGTCCTAACTCAAGGTGCTGACTTGGGGTGAACAGTCCTCTCTTCAGAAATAGCCAGTAAGTCCCGCCCAGAGTGCTGCACCAGAGCTAGGAGCCAATACGACAAAAAGGCCAATTCATCACAGATTTCGTATTTTAAAATAATTATATCTGGGTATTCGTTTTGCTTTGTCATTTGAACGTGTATTTGACTATTTCATTACAAATGTAACTATATTTCAGATATTAGCTTCTTTTATTAAAAAAAAAGAATTGTCCCGTCGATTTTTGGCAATCTAGGGAGTGGCCTGTGTCCCACCCACCACCTTACAAGAAACACCCTAGTCCTAACTCAAGGTGCTGACTTGGGGTGAACAGCCATCTCTCCAAAAATGGGCAATAAGTCCCGCCCAGAGTGCTGCACCAGAGCTAGGAGCCAATACGACAAAAAGGCCAATTCATCACAGATTTCGTATTTTAAAATAATTATATCTGGGTATTAGTTTTGCTTTGTCATTTGAACATGTATTTGACATTGTTTCATTACAAATGTAACTATATTTCAGATATTAGCTTCTTTTATTAAAAAAAAAGAATTGTCCCATCGATTTTAGGCAATCTAGGGAGTGGCCTGTGTCCCACCCACCACCTTACAAGACACACCCTAGTCCTAACTCAAGGTGCTGACTTGGGGTGAACAGTCATCTCTCCCAAAATAGCCAGTAAGTCCCGCCCAGAGTGCTGCACCAGAGCTAGGAGCCAATACGACAAAAAGGCCAATTCATCCCAGATTTCGTATTTTAAAATAATTATATCTGGGTATTAGTTTTGCTTTGTCATTTGAACGTGTATTTGACTATTTCATTACAAATGTAACTATATTTCAGATATTAGCTTCTTTTATTAAAAAAAAAGAATTGTCCCGTCAATTTTTGGCAATCTAGGGAGTGGCCTGTGTCCCACCCACCACCTTACAAGACACACCCTAGTCCTAACTCAAGGTGCTGACTTGGGGTGAACAGTCCTCTCTTCAGAAATAGCCAGTAAGTCCCGCCCAGAGTGCTGCACCAGAGCTAGGAGCCAATACGACAAAAAGGCCAATTCATCACAGATTTCGTATTTTAAAATAATTATATCTGGGTATTAGTTTTGCTTTGTCATTTGAACGTGTATTTGACTGTTTCATTACAAATGTAACTATATTTCAGATATTAGCTTCTTTAAAAAAATAAACAAATTGTCCCGTCGATTTTAGGCAATCTAGGGAGTGGCCTGTGTCCCACCCACCACCTTACAGGACACACCCTAGCCCTAACTCAAGGTGCTGACTTGGGGTGAACAGTCCTCTCTCCCAAAATGAGCAGTAAGTCCCGCCCAGAGTGCTGCACCAGAGCTAGGAGCCAATACGACAAAAAGGCCAATTCATCACAGATTTCGTATTTTAAAATATTTATATCTGGGTATTAGTTTTCCTTTGTCATTTGAACGTGTATTTGACTGTTTCATTACAAATGTAACTATATTTCAGATATTAGCTTCTTTAAAAAAATAAAAATAATTGTCCCGTCGATGTTTGGCAATCTAGGGAGTGGCCTGTGTCCCACCCACCACCTTACAAGACACACCCTAGTCCTAACTCAAGGTGCTGACTTGGGGTGAACAGTCCTCTCTCCCAAAATGGGCCGTAAGTCCCGCCCAGAGTGCTGCACCAGAGCTAGGAGCCAATACGACAAAAAGGCCAATTCATCACAGATTTCGTATTTTAAAATATTTATATCTGGGTATTAGTTTTGCTTTGTCATTTGAACATGTATTTGACATTGTTTCATTACAAATGTAACTATATTTCAGATATTAGCTTCTTTTATTAAAAAAAAAGAATTGTCCCATCGATTTTAGGCAATCTAGGGAGTGGCCTGTGTCCCACCCACCACCTTACAAGACACACCCTAGTCCTAACTCAAGGTGCTGACTTGGGGTGAACAGTCCTCTCTTCAGAAATAGCCAGTAAGTCCCGCCCAGAGTGCTGCACCAGAGCTAGGAGCCAATACGTCAAAAAGGCCAATTCATCACAGATTTCGTATTTTAAAATATTTATATCTGGGTATTAGTTTTGCTTTGTCATTTGAACGTGTATTTGACTGTTTCATTACAAATGTAACTATATTTCAGATATTAGCTTCTTTAAAAAAAAAAATAATAATAATTGTCCCGTCGATTTTTGGCAATCTAGGGAGTGGCCTGTGTCCCACCCACCACCTTACAAGACACACCCTAGTCCTAACTCAAGGTGCTGACTTGGGGTGAACAGTCCTCTCTTCAGAAATAGCCAGTAAGTCCCGCCCAGAGTGCTGCACCAGAGCTAGGAGCCAATACGACAAAAAGGCCAATTCATCACAGATTTCGTATTTTAAAATGATTATATCTGGGTATTAGTTTTGCTTTGTCATTTGAACGTGTATTTGACATTGTTTCATTACAAATGTAACTATATTTCAGATATTAGCTTCTTTAAAAAAAAAGTAATAATTGTCCCGTCGATTTTAGGCAATCTAGGGAGTGGCCTGTGTCCCACCCACCACCTTACAAGACACACCCTAGTCCTAACTCAAGGTGCTGACTTGGGGTGAACAGTCCTCTCTCCCAAAATGGGCAGTAAGTCCCGCCCAGAGTGCTGCACCAGAGCTAGGAGCCAATACGACAAAAAGGCCAATTCATCACAGATTTCGTATTTTAAAATAATTATATCTGCGTATTAGTTTTGCTTTGTCATTTGAACATGTATTTGACTGTTTCATTACAAATGTAACTATATTTCAGATATTAGCTTCTTTAAAAAAATTAAAAGAATTGTCCCGTCGATTTTTGGCAATCTAGGGAGTGGCCTGTGTCCCACCCACCACCTTACAAGACACACCCTAGTCCTAACTCAAGGTGCTGACTTGGGGTGAACAGTCCTCTCTTCAGAAATAGCCAGTAAGTCCCGCCCAGAGTGCTGCACCAGAGCTAGGAGCCAATACGACAAAAAGGCCAATTCATCACAGATTTCGTATTTTAAAATGATTATATCTGGGTATTAGTTTTGCTTTGTCATTTGAACGTGTATTTGACATTGTTTCATTACAAATGTAACTATATTTCAGATATTAGCTTCTTTAAAAAAAAAGTAATAATTGTCCCGTCGATTTTAGGCAATCTAGGGAGTGGCCTGTGTCCCACCCACCACCTTACAAGACACACCCTAGTCCTAACTCAAGGTGCTGACTTGGGGTGAACAGTCCTCTCT
Organism: Gobio gobio; assembly: GCF_949357685.1. Taxonomy (NCBI): domain Eukaryota; kingdom Metazoa; phylum Chordata; class Actinopteri; order Cypriniformes; family Gobionidae; genus Gobio; species Gobio gobio. The sequence goes on along the minus strand of NC_137101.1, from coordinate 52,192,255 downwards.
CCCAAAATGGGCAGTAAGTCCCGCCCAGAGTGCTGCACCAGAGCTAGGAGCCAATACGACAAAAAGGCCAATTCATCACAGATTTCGTATTTTAAAATAATTATATCTGGATATTAGTTTTGCTTTGTCATTTGAACATGTATTTGACATTGTTTCATTACAAATGTAACTATATTTCAGATATTAGCTTCTTTTATTAAAAAAAAAGAATTGTCCCGTCGATTTTTGGCAATCTAGGGTGTGGCCTGTGTCCCACCCACCACCTTACAAGACACACCCTAGTCCTAACGCAAGGTGCTGACTTGGGGTGAACAGTCCTCTCTCCCAAAATAGCCAGTAAGTCCCGCCCAGAGTGCTGCACCAGAGCTAGGAGCCAATACGACAAAAAGGCCAATTCATCACAGATTTCGTATTTTAAAATAATTATATCTGGGTATTAGTTTTGCTTTGTCATTTGAACATGTATTTGACATTGTTTCATTACAAATGTAACTATATTTCAGATATTAGCTTCTTTAAAAAAAATAATAATAATTGTCCCGTCGATTTTTGGCAATCTAGGGAGTGGCCTGTGTCCCACCCACCACCTTACAAGACACACCCTAGTCCTAACTCAAGGTGCTGACTTGGGGTGAACAGTCCTCTCTTCAGAAATAGCCAGTAAGTCCCGCCCAGAGTGCTGCACCAGAGCTAGGAGCCAATACGACAAAAAGGCCAATTCATCACAGATTTCGTATTTTAAAATATTTATATCTGGGTATTAGTTTTGCTTTGTCATTTGAACGTGTATTTGACTGTTTCATTACAAATGTAACTATATTTCAGATATTAGCTTCTTTAAAAAAAATTTAAAAAATTGTCCCGTCAATTTTTGGCAATCTAGGGAGTGGCCTGTGTCCCACCCACCACCTTACAGGACACACCCTAGCCCTAACTCAAGGTGCTGACTTGGGGTGAACAGCCATCTCTCCCAAAATGGGCAGTAAGTCCCGCCCAGAGTGCTGCACCAGAGCTAGGAGCCAATACGACAAAAAGGCCAATTCATCCCAGATTTCGTATTTTAAAATAATTATATCTGGGTATTCGTTTTGCTTTGTCATTTGAACGTGTATTTGACTATTTCATTACAAATGTAACTATATTTCAGATATTAGCTTCTTTTATTAAAAAAAAAGAATTGTCCCATCGATTTTAGGCAATCTAGGGAGTGGCCTGTGTCCCACCCACCACCTTACAAGACACACCCTAGTCCTAACTCAAGGTGCTGACTTGGGGTGAACAGTCCTCTCTTCAGAAATAGCCAGTAAGTCCCGCCCAGAGTGCTGCACCAGAGCTAGGAGCCAATACGACAAAAAGGCCAATTCATCACAGATTTCGTATTTTAAAATATTTATATCTGGGTATTAGTTTTGCTTTGTCATTTGAACATGTATTTGACTGTTTCATTACAAATGTAACTATATTTCAGATATTAGCTTCTTTAAAAAAAAATTAAAAAATTGTCCCGTCAATTTTTGGCAATCTAGGGAGTGGCCTGTGTCCCACCCACCACCTTACAAGACACACCCTAGTCCTAACTCAAGGTGCTGACTTGGGGTGAACAGCCATCTCTCCCAAAATGGGCAGTAAGTCCCGCCCAGAGTGCTGCACCAGAGCTAGGAGCCAATACGACAAAAAGGCCAATTCATCACAGATTTCGTATTTTAAAATAATTATATCTGGATATTAGTTTTGCTTTGTCATTTGAACATGTATTTGACATTGTTTCATTACAAATGTAACTATATTTCAGATATTAGCTTCTTTTATTAAAAAAAAAGAATTGTCCCGTCGATTTTTGGCAATCTAGGGAGTGGCCTGTGTCCCACCTACCACCTTACAAGACACACCCTAGTCCTAACTCAAGGTGCTGACTTGGGGTGAACAGTCCTCTCTTCAGAAATAGCCAGTAAGTCCCGCCCAGAGTGCTGCACCAGAGCTAGGAGCCAATACGACAAAAAGGCCAATTCATCCCAGATTTCGTATTTTAAAATAATTATATCTGGGTATTCGTTTTGCTTTGTCATTTGAACGTGTATTTGACTATTTCATTACAAATGTAACTATATTTCAGATATTAGCTTCTTTTATTAAAAAAAAAGAATTGTCCCATCGATTTTAGGCAATCTAGGGAGTGGCCTGTGTCCCACCCACCACCTTACAAGACACACCCTAGTCCTAACTCAAGGTGCTGACTTGGGGTGAACAGTCCTCTCTTCAGAAATAGCCAGTAAGTCCCGCCCAGAGTGCTGCACCAGAGCTAGGAGCCAATACGACAAAAAGGCCAATTCATCACAGATTTCGTATTTTAAAATATTTATATCTGGGTATTAGTTTTGCTTTGTCATTTGAACATGTATTTGACATTGTTTCATTACAAATGTAACTATATTTCAGATATTAGCTTCTTTTATTAAAAAAAAAGAATTGTCCCATCGATTTTAGGCAATCTAGGGAGTGGCCTGTGTCCCACCCACCACCTTACAAGACACACCCTAGTCCTAACTCAAGGTGCTGACTTGGGGTGAACAGTCCTCTCTTCAGAAATAGCCAGTAAGTCCCGCCCAGAGTGCTGCACCAGAGCTAGGAGCCAATACGTCAAAAAGGCCAATTCATCACAGATTTCGTATTTTAAAATATTTATATCTGGGTATTAGTTTTGCTTTGTCATTTGAACGTGTATTTGACTGTTTCATTACAAATGTAACTATATTTCAGATATTAGCTTCTTTAAAAAAAAAAATAATAATAATTGTCCCGTCGATTTTTGGCAATCTAGGGAGTGGCCTGTGTCCCACCCACCACCTTACAAGACACACCCTAGTCCTAACTCAAGGTGCTGACTTGGGGTGAACAGTCCTCTCTTCAGAAATAGCCAGTAAGTCCCGCCCAGAGTGCTGCACCAGAGCTAGGAGCCAATACGACAAAAAGGCCAATTCATCACAGATTTCGTATTTTAAAATGATTATATCTGGGTATTAGTTTTGCTTTGTCATTTGAACGTGTATTTGACATTGTTTCATTACAAATGTAACTATATTTCAGATATTAGCTTCTTTAAAAAAAAAGTAATAATTGTCCCGTCGATTTTAGGCAATCTAGGGAGTGGCCTGTGTCCCACCCACCACCTTACAAGACACACCCTAGTCCTAACTCAAGGTGCTGACTTGGGGTGAACAGTCCTCTCTCCCAAAATGGGCAGTAAGTCCCGCCCAGAGTGCTGCACCAGAGCTAGGAGCCAATACGACAAAAAGGCCAATTCATCACAGATTTCGTATTTTAAAATAATTATATCTGCGTATTAGTTTTGCTTTGTCATTTGAACATGTATTTGACTGTTTCATTACAAATGTAACTATATTTCAGATATTAGCTTCTTTAAAAAAATTAAAAGAATTGTCCCGTCGATTTTTGGCAATCTAGGGAGTGGCCTGTGTCCCACCCACCACCTTACAAGACACACCCTAGTCCTAACTCAAGGTGCTGACTTGGGGTGAACAGTCCTCTCTTCAGAAATAGCCAGTAAGTCCCGCCCAGAGTGCTGCACCAGAGCTAGGAGCCAATACGACAAAAAGGCCAATTCATCACAGATTTCGTATTTTAAAATGATTATATCTGGGTATTAGTTTTGCTTTGTCATTTGAACGTGTATTTGACATTGTTTCATTACAAATGTAACTATATTTCAGATATTAGCTTCTTTAAAAAAAAAGTAATAATTGTCCCGTCGATTTTAGGCAATCTAGGGAGTGGCCTGTGTCCCACCCACCACCTTACAAGACACACCCTAGTCCTAACTCAAGGTGCTGACTTGGGGTGAACAGTCCTCTCTCCCAAAATGGGCAGTAAGTCCCGCCCAGAGTGCTGCACCAGAGCTAGGAGCCAATACGACAAAAAGGCCAATTCATCACAGATTTCGTATTTTAAAATAATTATATCTGGATATTAGTTTTGCTTTGTCATTTGAACATGTATTTGACATTGTTTCATTACAAATGTAACTATATTTCAGATATTAGCTTCTTTTATTAAAAAAAAAGAATTGTCCCGTCGATTTTTGGCAATCTAGGGTGTGGCCTGTGTCCCACCCACCACCTTACAAGACACACCCTAGTCCTAACGCAAGGTGCTGACTTGGGGTGAACAGTCCTCTCTCCCAAAATAGCCAGTAAGTCCCGCCCAGAGTGCTGCACCAGAGCTAGGAGCCAATACGACAAAAAGGCCAATTCATCACAGATTTCGTATTTTAAAATAATTATATCTGGGTATTAGTTTTGCTTTGTCATTTGAACATGTATTTGACATTGTTTCATTACAAATGTAACTATATTTCAGATATTAGCTTCTTTAAAAAAAATAATAATAATTGTCCCGTCGATTTTTGGCAATCTAGGGAGTGGCCTGTGTCCCACCCACCACCTTACAAGACACACCCTAGTCCTAACTCAAGGTGCTGACTTGGGGTGAACAGTCCTCTCTTCAGAAATAGCCAGTAAGTCCCGCCCAGAGTGCTGCACCAGAGCTAGGAGCCAATACGACAAAAAGGCCAATTCATCACAGATTTCGTATTTTAAAATATTTATATCTGGGTATTAGTTTTGCTTTGTCATTTGAACGTGTATTTGACTGTTTCATTACAAATGTAACTATATTTCAGATATTAGCTTCTTTAAAAAAAATTTAAAAAATTGTCCCGTCAATTTTTGGCAATCTAGGGAGTGGCCTGTGTCCCACCCACCACCTTACAGGACACACCCTAGCCCTAACTCAAGGTGCTGACTTGGGGTGAACAGCCATCTCTCCCAAAATGGGCAGTAAGTCCCGCCCAGAGTGCTGCACCAGAGCTAGGAGCCAATACGACAAAAAGGCCAATTCATCCCAGATTTCGTATTTTAAAATAATTATATCTGGGTATTCGTTTTGCTTTGTCATTTGAACGTGTATTTGACTATTTCATTACAAATGTAACTATATTTCAGATATTAGCTTCTTTTATTAAAAAAAAAGAATTGTCCCATCGATTTTAGGCAATCTAGGGAGTGGCCTGTGTCCCACCCACCACCTTACAAGACACACCCTAGTCCTAACTCAAGGTGCTGACTTGGGGTGAACAGTCCTCTCTTCAGAAATAGCCAGTAAGTCCCGCCCAGAGTGCTGCACCAGAGCTAGGAGCCAATACGACAAAAAGGCCAATTCATCACAGATTTCGTATTTTAAAATATTTATATCTGGGTATTAGTTTTGCTTTGTCATTTGAACATGTATTTGACTGTTTCATTACAAATGTAACTATATTTCAGATATTAGCTTCTTTAAAAAAAAATTAAAAAATTGTCCCGTCAATTTTTGGCAATCTAGGGAGTGGCCTGTGTCCCACCCACCACCTTACAAGACACACCCTAGTCCTAACTCAAGGTGCTGACTTGGGGTGAACAGCCATCTCTCCCAAAATGGGCAGTAAGTCCCGCCCAGAGTGCTGCACCAGAGCTAGGAGCCAATACGACAAAAAGGCCAATTCATCACAGATTTCGTATTTTAAAATAATTATATCTGGATATTAGTTTTGCTTTGTCATTTGAACATGTATTTGACATTGTTTCATTACAAATGTAACTATATTTCAGATATTAGCTTCTTTTATTAAAAAAAAAGAATTGTCCCGTCGATTTTTGGCAATCTAGGGAGTGGCCTGTGTCCCACCTACCACCTTACAAGACACACCCTAGTCCTAACTCAAGGTGCTGACTTGGGGTGAACAGTCCTCTCTTCAGAAATAGCCAGTAAGTCCCGCCCAGAGTGCTGCACCAGAGCTAGGAGCCAATACGACAAAAAGGCCAATTCATCCCAGATTTCGTATTTTAAAATAATTATATCTGGGTATTCGTTTTGCTTTGTCATTTGAACGTGTATTTGACTATTTCATTACAAATGTAACTATATTTCAGATATTAGCTTCTTTTATTAAAAAAAAAGAATTGTCCCATCGATTTTAGGCAATCTAGGGAGTGGCCTGTGTCCCACCCACCACCTTACAAGACACACCCTAGTCCTAACTCAAGGTGCTGACTTGGGGTGAACAGTCCTCTCTTCAGAAATAGCCAGTAAGTCCCGCCCAGAGTGCTGCACCAGAGCTAGGAGCCAATACGACAAAAAGGCCAATTCATCACAGATTTCGTATTTTAAAATAATTATATCTGGGTATTAGTTTTGCTTTGTCATTTGAACATGTATTTGACATTGTTTCATTACAAATGTAACTATATTTCAGATATTAGCTTCTTTTATTAAAAAAAAAGAATTGTCCCATCGATTTTAGGCAATCTAGGGAGTGGCCTGTGTCCCACCCACCACCTTACAAGACACACCCTAGTCCTAACTCAAGGTGCTGACTTGGGGTGAACAGCCATCTCTCCCAAAATGGGCAGTAAGTCCCGCCCAGAGTGCTGCACCAGAGCTAGGAGCCAATACGACAAAAAGGCCAATTCATCACAGATTTCGTATTTTAAAATATTTATATCTGGGTATTAGTTTTGCTTTGTCATTTGAACGTGTATTTGACTGTTTCATTACAAATGTAACTATATTTCAGATATTAGCTTCTTTAAAAAAAATTTAAAAAATTGTCCCGTCAATTTTTGGCAATCTAGGGAGTGGCCTGTGTCCCACCCACCACCTTACAGGACACACCCTAGCCCTAACTCAAGGTGCTGACTTGGGGTGAACAGCCATCTCTCCCAAAATGGGCAGTAAGTCCCGCCCAGAGTGCTGCACCAGAGCTAGGAGCCAATACGACAAAAAGGCCAATTCATCCCAGATTTCGTATTTTAAAATAATTATATCTGGGTATTCGTTTTGCTTTGTCATTTGAACGTGTATTTGACTATTTCATTACAAATGTAACTATATTTCAGATATTAGCTTCTTTTATTAAAAAAAAAGAATTGTCCCATCGATTTTAGGCAATCTAGGGAGTGGCCTGTGTCCCACCCACCACCTTACAAGACACACCCTAGTCCTAACTCAAGGTGCTGACTTGGGGTGAACAGTCCTCTCTTCAGAAATAGCCAGTAAGTCCCGCCCAGAGTGCTGCACCAGAGCTAGGAGCCAATACGTCAAAAAGGCCAATTCATCACAGATTTCGTATTTTAAAATATTTATATCTGGGTATTAGTTTTGCTTTGTCATTTGAACGTGTATTTGACTGTTTCATTACAAATGTAACTATATTTCAGATATTAGCTTCTTTAAAAAAAATAATAATAATTGTCCCGTCGATTTTTGGCAATCTAGGGAGTGGCCTGTGTCCCACCCACCACCTTACAAGACACACCCTAGTCCTAACTCAAGGTGCTGACTTGGGGTGAACAGCCATCTCTCCCAAAATGGGCAGTAAGTCCCGCCCAGAGTGCTGCACCAGAGCTAGGAGCCAATACGACAAAAAGGCCAATTCATCACAGATTTCGTATTTTAAAATATTTATATCTGGGTATTAGTTTTGCTTTGTCATTTGAACGTGTATTTGACTGTTTCATTACAAATGTAACTATATTTCAGATATTAGCTTCTTTAAAAAAATGTTAAAAAATTGTCCCGTCAATTTTTGGCAATCTAGGGAGTGGCCTGTGTCCCACCCACCACCTTACAAGACACACCCTAGTCCTAACTCAAGGTGCTGACTTGGGGTGAACAGTCCTCTCTCCCAAAATGGGCAGTAAGTCCCGCCCAGAGTGCTGCACCAGAGCTAGGAGCCAATACGACAAAAAGGCCAATTCATCACAGATTTCGTATTTTAAAATAATTATATCTGGGTATTAGTTTTACTTTGTCATTTGAACGTGTATTTGACTGTTTCATTACAAATGTAACTATATTTCAGATATTAGCTTCTTTAAAAAAAAAGTAATAATTGTCCCATCGATTTTAGGCAATCTAGGGAGTGGCCTGTGTCCCACCCACCACCTTACAAGACACACCCTAGTCCTAACTCAAGATGCTGACTTGGGGTGAACAGTCCTCTCTCCCAAAATAGCCAGTAAGTCCCGCCCAGAGTGCTGCACCAGAGCTAGGAGCCAATACGACAAAAAGGCCAATTCATCACAGATTTCGTATTTTAAAATATTTATATCTGCGTATTAGTTTTGCTTTGTCATTTGAACGTGTATTTGACTGTTTCATTACAAATGTAACTATATTTCAGATATTAGCTTCTTTAAAAAAATAAAAATAATTGTCCCGTCGATGTTTGGCAATCTAGGGAGTGGCCTGTGTCCCACCCACCACCTTACAAGACACACCCTAGTCCTAACTCAAGGTGCTGACTTGGGGTGAACAGTCCTCTCTCCCAAAATGGGCAGTAAGTCCCGCCCAGAGTGCTGCACCAGAGCTAGGAGCCAATACGACAAAAAGGCCAATTCATCACAGATTTCGTATTTTAAAATAATTATATCTGGGTATTAGTTTTGCTTTGTCATTTGAACGTGTATTTGACATTGTTTCATTACAAATGTAACTATATTTCAGATATTAGCTTCTTTAATAAAATAAACAAATTGTCCCGTCGATTTTAGGCAATCTAGGGAGTGGCCTGTGTCCCACCCACCACCTTACAAGACACACCCTAGTCCTAACTCAAGGTGCTGACTTGGGGTGAACAGTCCTCTCTCCCAAAATGGGCCGTAAGTCCCGCCCAGAGTGCTGCACCAGAGCTAGGAGCCAATACGACAAAAAGGCCAATTCATCACAGATTTCGTATTTTAAAATATTTATATCTGGGTATTAGTTTTGCTTTGTCATTTGAACATGTATTTGACATTGTTTCATTACAAATGTAACTATATTTCAGATATTAGCTTCTTTTATTAAAAAAAAAGAATTGTCCCATCGATTTTAGGCAATCTAGGGAGTGGCCTGTGTCCCACCCACCACCTTACAAGACACACCCTAGTCCTAACTCAAGGTGCTGACTTGGGGTGAACAGTCCTCTCTTCAGAAATAGCCAGTAAGTCCCGCCCAGAGTGCTGCACCAGAGCTAGGAGCCAATACGTCAAAAAGGCCAATTCATCACAGATTTCGTATTTTAAAATATTTATATCTGGGTATTAGTTTTGCTTTGTCATTTGAACGTGTATTTGACTGTTTCATTACAAATGTAACTATATTTCAGATATTAGCTTCTTTAAAAAAAAAAATAATAATAATTGTCCCGTCGATTTTTGGCAATCTAGGGAGTGGCCTGTGTCCCACCCACCACCTTACAAGACACACCCTAGTCCTAACTCAAGGTGCTGACTTGGGGTGAACAGTCCTCTCTTCAGAAAGCGGCAGTAAGTCCCGCCCAGAGTGCTGCACCAGAGCTAGGAGCCAATACGACAAAAAGGCCAATTCATCACAGATTTCGTATTTTAAAATAATTATATCTGCGTATTAGTTTTGCTTTGTCATTTGAACATGTATTTGACTGTTTCATTACAAATGTAACTATATTTCAGATATTAGCTTCTTTAAAAAAATTAAAAGAATTGTCCCGTCGATTTTTGGCAATCTAGGGAGTGGCCTGTGTCCCACCCACCACCTTACAGGACACACCCTAGTCCTAACTCAAGATGCTGACTTGGGGTGAACAGTCCTCTCTTCAGAAATAGCCAGTAAGTCCCGCCCAGAGTGCTGCACCAGAGCTAGGAGCCAATACGACAAAAAGGCCAATTCATCACAGATTTCGTATTTTAAAATGATTATATCTGGGTATTAGTTTTGCTTTGTCATTTGAACGTGTATTTGACATTGTTTCATTACAAATGTAACTATATTTCAGATATTAGCTTCTTTAAAAAAAAAGTAATAATTGTCCCGTCGATTTTAGGCAATCTAGGGAGTGGCCTGTGTCCCACCCACCACCTTACAAGACACACCCTAGTCCTAACTCAAGGTGCTGACTTGGGGTGAACAGTCCTCTCTCCCAAAATGGCCAGTAAGTCCCGCCCAGAGTGCTGCACCAGAGCTAGGAGCCAATACGACAAAAAGGCCAATTCATCACAGATTTCGTATTTTAAAATGATTATATCTGGGTATTAGTTTTGCTTTGTCATTTGAACGTGTATTTGACATTGTTTCATTACAAATGTAACTATATTTCAGATATTAGCTTCTTTAAAAAAAAAGTAATAATTGTCCCGTCGATTTTTGGCAATCTAGGGTGTGGCCTGTGTCCCACCCACCACCTTACAAGACACACCCTAGTCCTAACTCAAGGTGCTGACTTGGGGTGAACAGTCCTCTCTTCAGAAAGCGGCAGTAAGTCCCGCCCAGAGTGCTGCACCAGAGCTAGGAGCCAATACGACAAAAAGGCCAATTCATCACAGATTTCGTATTTTAAAATAATTATATCTGGGTATTAGTTTTGCTTTGTCATTTGAACATGTATTTGACATTGTTTCATTACAAATGTAACTATATTTCAGATATTAGCTTCTTTTATTAAAAAAAAAGAATTGTCCCATCGATTTTAGGCAATCTAGGGAGTGGCCTGTGTCCCACCCACCACCTTACAAGACACACCCTAGTCCTAACTCAAGGTGCTGACTTGGGGTGAACAGTCATCTCTCCCAAAATAGCCAGTAAGTCCCGCCCAGAGTGCTGCACCAGAGCTAGGAGCCAATACGACAAAAAGAACAATTCATCCCAGATTTCGTATTTTAAAATAATTATATCTGGGTATTAGTTTTGCTTTGTCATTTGAACGTGTATTTGACTATTTCATTACAAATGTAACTATATTTCAGATATTAGCTTCTTTTATTAAAAAAAAAGAATTGTCCCGTCAATTTTTGGCAATCTAGGGAGTGGCCTGTGTCCCACCCACCACCTTACAAGACACACCCTAGTCCTAACTCAAGGTGCTGACTTGGGGTGAACAGTCCTCTCTTCAGAAATAGCCAGTAAGTCCCGCCCAGAGTGCTGCACCAGAGCTAGGAGCCAATACGACAAAAAGGCCAATTCATCACAGATTTCGTATTTTAAAATAATTATATCTGGGTATTAGTTTTGCTTTGTCATTTGAACATGTATTTGACATTGTTTCATTACAAATGTAACTATATTTCAGATATTAGCTTCTTTTATTAAAAAAAAAGAATTGTCCCGTCAATTTTTGGCAATCTAGGGAGTGGCCTGTGTCCCACCCACCACCTTACAAGACACACCCTAGTCCTAACTCAAGGTGCTGACTTGGGGTGAACAGTCCTCTCTCCCAAAATAGCCAGTAAGTCCCGCCCAGAGTGCTGCACCAGAGCTAGGAGCCAATACGACAAAAAGGCCAATTCATCACAGATTTCGTATTTTAAAATAATTATATCTGGGTAGTAGTTTCGCTTTGTCATTTGAACGTGTATTTGACATTGTTTCATTACAAATGTAACTATATTTCAGATATTAGCTTCTTTTATTAAAAAAAAAGAATTGTCCCGTCGATTTTTGGCAATCTAGGGAGTGGCCTGTGTCCCACCCACCACCTTACAAGACACACCCTAGTCCTAACTCAAGATGCTGACTTGGGGTGAACAGTCCTCTCTCCCAAAATAGCCAGTAAGTCCCGCCCAGAGTGCTGCACCAGAGCTAGGAGCCAATACGACAAAAAGGCCAATTCATCACAGATTTCGTATTTTAAAATATTTATATCTGGGTATTAGTTTTGCTTTGTCATTTGAACGTGTATTTGACTGTTTCATTACAAATGTAACTATATTTCAGATATTAGCTTCTTTAAAAAAATGTTAAAAAATTGTCCCGTCAATTTTTGGCAATCTAGGGTGTGGCCTGTGTCCCACCCACCACCTTACAAGACACACCCTAGTCCTAACTCAAGGTGCTGACTTGGGGTGAACAGTCCTCTCTCCCAAAATGGGCAGTAAGTCCCGCCCAGAGTGCTGCACCAGAGCTAGGAGCCAATACGACAAAAAGGCCAATTCATCACAGATTTCGTATTTTAAAATAATTATATCTGGGTATTAGTTTTACTTTGTCATTTGAACGTGTATTTGACTGTTTCATTACAAATGTAACTATATTTCAGATATTAGCTTCTTTAAAAAAATGTTAAAAAATTGTCCCGTCAATTTTTGGCAATCTAGGGAGTGGCCTGTGTCCCACCCACCACCTTACAGGACACACCCTAGTCCTAACTCAAGGTGCTGACTTGGGGTGAACAGTCCTCTCTCCCAAAATGGGCAGTAAGTCCCGCCCAGAGTGCTGCACCAGAGCTAGGAGCCAATACGACAAAAAGGCCAATTCATCACAGATTTCGTATTTTAAAATAATTATATCTGGGTATTAGTTTTACTTTGTCATTTGAACGTGTATTTGACTATTTCATTACAAATGTAACTATATTTCAGATATTAGCTTCTTTAAAAAAAAAGTAATAATTGTCCCATCGATTTTAGGCAATCTAGGGAGTGGCCTGTGTCCCACCCACCACCTTACAAGACACACCCTAGTCCTAACTCAAGATGCTGACTTGGGGTGAACAGTCCTCTCTCCCAAAATAGCCAGTAAGTCCCGCCCAGAGTGCTGCACCAGAGCTAGGAGCCAATACGACAAAAAGGCCAATTCATCACAGATTTCGTATTTTAAAATATTTATATCTGCGTATTAGTTTTGCTTTGTCATTTGAACGTGTATTTGACATTGTTTCATTACAAATGTAACTATATTTCAGATATTAGCTTCTTTAAAAAAATAAAAATAATTGTCCCGTCGATGTTTGGCAATCTAGGGAGTGGCCTGTGTCCCACCCACCACCTTACAAGACACACCCTAGTCCTAACTCAAGGTGCTGACTTGGGGTGAACAGTCCTCTCTCCCAAAATGGGCAGTAAGTCCCGCCCAGAGTGCTGCACCAGAGCTAGGAGCCAATACGACAAAAAGGCCAATTCATCACAGATTTCGTATTTTAAAATAATTATATCTGGGTATTAGTTTTGCTTTGTCATTTGAACGTGTATTTGACATTGTTTCATTACAAATGTAACTATATTTCAGATATTAGCTTCTTTAATAAAATAAACAAATTGTCCCGTCGATTTTAGGCAATCTAGGGAGTGGCCTGTGTCCCACCCACCACCTTACAAGACACACCCTAGTCCTAACTCAAGGTGCTGACTTGGGGTGAACAGTCCTCTCTCCCAAAATGGGCCGTAAGTCCCGCCCAGAGTGCTGCACCAGAGCTAGGAGCCAATACGACAAAAAGGCCAATTCATCACAGATTTCGTATTTTAAAATATTTATATCTGGGTATTAGTTTTGCTTTGTCATTTGAACATGTATTTGACATTGTTTCATTACAAATGTAACTATATTTCAGATATTAGCTTCTTTTATTAAAAAAAAAGAATTGTCCCATCGATTTTAGGCAATCTAGGGAGTGGCCTGTGTCCCACCCACCACCTTACAAGACACACCCTAGTCCTAACTCAAGGTGCTGACTTGGGGTGAACAGTCCTCTCTTCAGAAATAGCCAGTAAGTCCCGCCCAGAGTGCTGCACCAGAGCTAGGAGCCAATACGTCAAAAAGGCCAATTCATCACAGATTTCGTATTTTAAAATAATTATATCTGGGTATTAGTTTTGCTTTGTCATTTGAACGTGTATTTGACTATTTCATTACAAATGTAACTATATTTCAGATATTAGCTTCTTTTATTAAAAAAAAAGAATTGTCCCGTCAATTTTTGGCAATCTAGGGAGTGGCCTGTGTCCCACCCACCACCTTACAAGACACACCCTAGTCCTAACTCAAGGTGCTGACTTGGGGTGAACAGTCCTCTCTCCCAAAATGGGCAGTAAGTCCCGCCCAGAGTGCTGCACCAGAGCTAGGAGCCAATACGACAAAAAGGCCAATTCATCACAGATTTCGTATTTTAAAATAATTATATCTGGGTATTAGTTTTGCTTTGTCATTTGAACGTGTATTTGACATTGTTTCATTACAAATGTAACTATATTTCAGATATTAGCTTCTTTTATTAAAAAAAAAGAATTGTCCCGTCGATTTTTGGCAATCTAGGGAGTGGCCTGTGTCCCACCCACCACCTTACAAGACACACCCTAGTCCTAACTCAAGGTGCTGACTTGGGGTGAACAGTCCTCTCTCCCAAAATAGCCAGTAAGTCCCGCCCAGAGTGCTGCACCAGAGCTAGGAGCCAATACGACAAAAAGGCCAATTCATCACAGATTTCGTATTTTAAAATAATTATATCTGGGTATTAGTTTTGCTTTGTCATTTGAACGTGTATTTGACTGTTTCATTACAAATGTAACTATATTTCAGATATTAGCTTCTTTAAAAAAATGTTAAAAAATTGTCCCGTCAATTTTTGGCAATCTAGGGAGTGGCCTGTGTCCCACCCACCACCTTACAAGACACACCCTAGTCCTAACTCAAGGTGCTGACTTGGGGTGAACAGTCCTCTCTCCCAAAATGGGCCGTAAGTCCCGCCCAGAGTGCTGCACCAGAGCTAGGAGCCAATACGACAAAAAGGCCAATTCATCACAGATTTCGTATTTTAAAATAATTATATCTGGGTATTAGTTTTGCTTTGTCATTTGAACGTGTATTTGACATTGTTTCATTACAAATGTAACTATATTTCAGATATTAGCTTCTTTAATAAAATAAACAAATTGTCCCGTCGATTTTTGGCAATCTAGGGAGTGGCCTGTGTCCCACCCACCACCTTACAAGACACACCCTAGTCCTAACTCAAGGTGCTGACTTGGGGTGAACAGTCCTCTCTCCCAAAATGGGCCGTAAGTCCCGCCCAGAGTGCTGCACCAGAGCTAGGAGCCAATACGTCAAAAAGGCCAATTCATCACAGATTTCGTATTTTAAAATATTTATATCTGGGTATTAGTTTTGCTTTGTCATTTGAACGTGTATTTGACTGTTTCATTACAAATGTAACTATATTTCAGATATTAGCTTCTTTAAAAAAAAAAATAATAATAATTGTCCCGTCGATTTTTGGCAATCTAGGGAGTGGCCTGTGTCCCACCCACCACCTTACAAGACACACCCTAGTCCTAACTCAAGGTGCTGACTTGGGGTGAACAGTCCTCTCTTCAGAAAGCGGCAGTAAGTCCCGCCCAGAGTGCTGCACCAGAGCTAGGAGCCAATACGACAAAAAGGCCAATTCATCACAGATTTCGTATTTTAAAATAATTATATCTGCGTATTAGTTTTGCTTTGTCATTTGAACATGTATTTGACTGTTTCATTACAAATGTAACTATATTTCAGATATTAGCTTCTTTAAAAAAATTAAAAGAATTGTCCCGTCGATTTTTGGCAATCTAGGGAGTGGCCTGTGTCCCACCTACCACCTTACAAGACACACCCTAGTCCTAACTCAAGGTGCTGACTTGGGGTGAACAGTCCTCTCTTCAGAAATGGGCAGTAAGTCCCGCCCAGAGTGCTGCACCAGAGCTAGGAGCCAATACGACAAAAAGGCCAATTCATCACAGATTTCGTATTTTAAAATGATTATATCTGGGTATTAGTTTTGCTTTGTCATTTGAACGTGTATTTGACATTGTTTCATTACAAATGTAACTATATTTCAGATATTAGCTTCTTTAAAAAAAAAGTAATAATTGTCCCGTCGATTTTTGGCAATCTAGGGTGTGGCCTGTGTCCCACCCACCACCTTACAAGACACACCCTAGTCCTAACTCAAGGTGCTGACTTGGGGTGAACAGTCCTCTCTTCAGAAAGCGGCAGTAAGTCCCGCCCAGAGTGCTGCACCAGAGCTAGGAGCCAATACGACAAAAAGGCCAATTCATCACAGATTTCGTATTTTAAAATAATTATATCTGGGTATTAGTTTTGCTTTGTCATTTGAACATGTATTTGACATTGTTTCATTACAAATGTAACTATATTTCAGATATTAGCTTCTTTTATTAAAAAAAAAGAATTGTCCCGTCGATTTTTGGCAATCTAGGGAGTGGCCTGTGTCCCACCCACCACCTTACAAGACACACCCTAGTCCTAACTCAAGGTGCTGACTTGGGGTGAACAGTCCTCTCTTCAGAAATAGCCAGTAAGTCCCGCCCAGAGTGCTGCACCAGAGCTAGGAGCCAATACGACAAAAAGGCCAATTCATCACAGATTTCGTATTTTAAAATATTTATATCTGGGTATTAGTTTTGCTTTGTCATTTGAACATGTATTTGACTGTTTCATTACAAATGTAACTATATTTCAGATATTAGCTTCTTTAAAAAAATTAAAAGAATTGTCCCGTCGATTTTTGGCAATCTAGGGAGTGGCCTGTGTCCCACCCACCACCTTACAAGACACACCCTAGTCCTAACTCAAGGTGCTGACTTGGGGTGAACAGTCATCTCTCCCAAAATGGGCAGTAAGTCCCGCCCAGAGTGCTGCACCAGAGCTAGGAGCCAATACGACAAAAAGGCCAATTCATCACAGATTTCGTATTTTAAAATATTTATATCTGGGTATTAGTTTTGCTTTGTCATTTGAACGTGTATTTGACTATTTCATTACAAATGTAACTATATTTCAGATATTAGGTTCTTTAAAAAAATAAACAAATTGTCCCGTCGATTTTAGGCAATCTAGGGAGTGGCCTGTGTCCCACCCACCACCTTACAGGACAGACCCTAGTCCTAACTCAAGGTGCTGACTTGGGGTGAACAGTCATCTCTCCCAAAATGGGCAGTAAGTCCCGCCCAGAGTGCTGCACCAGAGCTAGGAGCCAATACGACAAAAAGGCCAATTCATCCCAGATTTCGTATTTTAAAATAATTATATCTGGGTATTAGTTTTGCTTTGTCATTTGAACGTGTATTTGACATTGTTTCATTACAAATGTAACTATATTTCAGATATTAGCTTCTTTTATTAAAAAAAAAGAATTGTCCCGTCGATTTTAGGCAATCTAGGGTGTGGCCTGTGTCCCACCCACCACCTTACAAGACACACCCTAGTCCTAACTCAAGGTGCTGACTTGGGGTGAACAGTCCTCTCTTCAGAAAGCGGCAGTAAGTCCCGCCCAGAGTGCTGCACCAGAGCTAGGAGCCAATACGACAAAAAGGCCAATTCATCACAGATTTCGTATTTTAAAATAATTATATCTGGGTATTAGTTTTGCTTTGTCATTTGAACATGTATTTGACATTGTTTCATTACAAATGTAACTATATTTCAGATATTAGCTTCTTTAAAAAAATAAACAAATTGTCCCGTCGATTTTAGGCAATCTAGGGTGTGGCCTGTGTCCCACCCACCACCTTACAGGACACACCCTAGTCCTAACTCAAGGTGCTGACTTGGGGTGAACAGTCATCTCTCCCAAAATGGGCAGTAAGTCCCGCCCAGAGTGCTGCACCAGAGCTAGGAGCCAATACGACAAAAAGGCCAATTCATCACAGATTTCGTATTTTACAATAATTATATCTGGGTATTAGTTTTGCTTTGTCATTTGAACGTGTATTTGACATTGTTTCATTACAAATGTAACTATATTTCAGATATTAGCTTCTTTAAAAAAAAAAATAATAATAATTGTCCCGTCGATTTTTGGCAATCTAGGGAGTGGCCTGTGTCCCACCCACCACCTTACAAGACACACCCTAGTCCTAACTCAAGGTGCTGACTTGGGGTGAACAGTCCTCTCTTCAGAAAGCGGCAGTAAGTCCCGCCCAGAGTGCTGCACCAGAGCTAGGAGCCAATACGACAAAAAGGCCAATTCATCACAGATTTCGTATTTTAAAATGATTATATCTGGGTATTAGTTTTGCTTTGTCATTTGAACGTGCATTTGACTGTTTCATTACAAATGTAACTATATTTCAGATATTAGCTTCTTTAAAAAAAAAAATAATACTTGTCCCGTCGATTTTTGGCAATCTAGGGAGTGGCCTGTGTCCCACCCACCACCTTACAAGACACACCCTAGTCCTAACTCAAGGTGCTGACTTGGGGTGAACAGTCCTCTCTCCCAAAATGGGCAGTAAGTCCCGCCGGGAGTGCTGCACCAGAGCTAGGAGCCAATACGACAAAAAGGCCAATTCATCACAGATTTCGTATTTTAAAATAATTATATCTGGGTATTAGTTTTGCTTTGTCATTTGAACGTGTATTTGACATTGTTTCATTACAAATGTAACTATATTTCAGATATTAGCTTCTTTTATTAAAAAAAAAGAATTGTCCCGTCGATTTTTGGCAATCTAGGGTGTGGCCTGTGTCCCACCCACCACCTTACAAGACACACCCTAGTCCTAACTCAAGGTGCTGACTTGGGGTGAACAGTCATCTCTCCCAAAATGGGCAGTAAGTCCCGCCCAGAGTGCTGCACCAGAGCTAGGAGCCAATACGACAAAAAGGCCAATTCATCACAGATTTCGTATTTTAAAATAATTATATCTGGGTATTAGTTTTGCTTTGTCATTTGAACATGTATTTGACATTGTTTCATTACAAATGTAACTATATTTCAGATATTAGCTTCTTTTATTAAAAAAAAGAATTGTCCCGTCGATGTTTGGCAATCTAGGGAGTGGCCTGTGTCCCACCCACCACCTTACAAGACACACCCTAGTCCTAACTCAAGGTGCTGACTTGGGGTGAACAGTCATCTCTCCCAAAATGGGCAGTAAGTCCCGCCCAGAGTGCTGCACCAGAGCTAGGAGCCAATACGACAAAAAGGCCAATTCATCACAGATTTCGTATTTTAAAATAATTATATCTGGGTATTAGTTTTGCTTTGTCATTTGAACATGTATTTGACATTGTTTCATTACAAATGTAACTATATTTCAGATATTAGCTTCTTTTATTAAAAAAAAAGAATTGTCCCATCGATTTTAGGCAATCTAGGGAGTGGCCTGTGTCCCACCCACCACCTTACAAGACACACCCTAGTCCTAACTCAAGGTGCTGACTTGGGGTGAACAGTCATCTCTCCCAAAATAGCCAGTAAGTCCCGCCCAGAGTGCTGCACCAGAGCTAGGAGCCAATACGACAAAAAGGCCAATTCATCCCAGATTTCGTATTTTAAAATAATTATATCTGGGTATTAGTTTTGCTTTGTCATTTGAACGTGTATTTGACTATTTCATTACAAATGTAACTATATTTCAGATATTAGCTTCTTTTATTAAAAAAAAAGAATTGTCCCGTCGATTTTTGGCAATCTAGGGTGTGGCCTGTGTCCCACCCACCACCTTACAAGACACACCCTAGTCCTAACTCAAGGTGCTGACTTGGGGTGAACAGTCCTCTCTCCCAAAATAGCCAGTAAGTCCCGCCCAGAGTGCTGCACCAGAGCTAGGAGCCAATACGACAAAAAGGCCAATTCATCACAGATTTCGTATTTTAAAATAATTATATCTGGGTAGTAGTTTCGCTTTGTCATTTGAACGTGTATTTGACATTGTTTCATTACAAATGTAACTATATTTCAGATATTAGCTTCTTTTATTAAAAAAAAAGAATTGTCCCGTCGATTTTTGGCAATCTAGGGAGTGGCCTGTGTCCCACCCACCACCTTACAAGACACACCCTAGTCCTAACTCAAGATGCTGACTTGGGGTGAACAGTCCTCTCTCCCAAAATAGCCAGTAAGTCCCGCCCAGAGTGCTGCACCAGAGCTAGGAGCCAATACGACAAAAAGGCCAATTCATCACAGATTTCGTATTTTAAAATATTTATATCTGGGTATTAGTTTTGCTTTGTCATTTGAACGTGTATTTGACTGTTTCATTACAAATGTAACTATATTTCAGATATTAGCTTCTTTAAAAAAATGTTAAAAAATTGTCCCGTCAATTTTTGGCAATCTAGGGAGTGGCCTGTGTCCCACCCACCACCTTACAAGACACACCCTAGTCCTAACTCAAGGTGCTGACTTGGGGTGAACAGTCCTCTCTCCCAAAATGGGCAGTAAGTCCCGCCCAGAGTGCTGCACCAGAGCTAGGAGCCAATACGACAAAAAGGCCAATTCATCACAGATTTCGTATTTTAAAATAATTATATCTGGGTATTAGTTTTACTTTGTCATTTGAACGTGTATTTGACTGTTTCATTACAAATGTAACTATATTTCAGATATTAGCTTCTTTAAAAAAAAAGTAATAATTGTCCCATCGATTTTAGGCAATCTAGGGAGTGGCCTGTGTCCCACCCACCACCTTACAAGACACACCCTAGTCCTAACTCAAGATGCTGACTTGGGGTGAACAGTCCTCTCTCCCAAAATAGCCAGTAAGTCCCGCCCAGAGTGCTGCACCAGAGCTAGGAGCCAATACGACAAAAAGGCCAATTCATCACAGATTTCGTATTTTAAAATAATTATATCTGGGTATTAGTTTTGCTTTGTCATTTGAACGTGTATTTGACATTGTTTCATTACAAATGTAACTATATTTCAGATATTAGCTTCTTTAAAAAAAAAGTAATAATTGTCCCGTCGATTTTAGGCAATCTAGGGAGTGGCCTGTGTCCCACCCACCACCTTACAAGACACACCCTAGTCCTAACTCAAGGTGCTGACTTGGGGTGAACAGTCCTCTCTCCCAAAAACGGCAGTAAGTCCCGCCCAGAGTGCTGCACCAGAGCTAGGAGCCAATACGACAAAAAGGCCAATTCATCCCAGATTTCGTATTTTAAAATAATTATATCTGGGTATTAGTTTTGCTTTGTCATTTGAACGTGTATTTGACTATTTCATTACAAATGTAACTATATTTCAGATATTAGCTTCTTTTATTAAAAAAAAAGAATTGTCCCGTCAATTTTTGGCAATCTAGGGAGTGGCCTGTGTCCCACCCACCACCTTACAAGACACACCCTAGTCCTAACTCAAGGTGCTGACTTGGGGTGAACAGTCCTCTCTCCCAAAATGGGCAGTAAGTCCCGCCCAGAGTGCTGCACCAGAGCTAGGAGCCAATACGACAAAAAGGCCAATTCATCACAGATTTCGTATTTTAAAATAATTATATCTGGGTAGTAGTTTCGCTTTGTCATTTGAACGTGTATTTGACATTGTTTCATTACAAATGTAACTATATTTCAGATATTAGCTTCTTTTATTAAAAAAAAAGAATTGTCCCGTCGATTTTTGGCAATCTAGGGAGTGGCCTGTGTCCCACCCACCACCTTACAAGACACACCCTAGTCCTAACTCAAGGTGCTGACTTGGGGTGAACAGTCCTCTCTTCAGAAATAGCCAGTAAGTCCCGCCCAGAGTGCTGCACCAGAGCTAGGAGCCAATACGACAAAAAGGCCAATTCATCACAGATTTCGTATTTTAAAATATTTATATCTGGGTATTAGTTTTGCTTTGTCATTTGAACGTGTATTTGACTGTTTCATTACAAATGTAACTATATTTCAGATATTAGCTTCTTTAAAAAAAAATTAAAAAATTGTCCCGTCAATTTTTGGCAATCTAGGGAGTGGCCTGTGTCCCACCCACCACCTTACAAGACACACCCTAGTCCTAACTCAAGGTGCTGACTTGGGGTGAACAGCCATCTCTCCCAAAATGGGCAGTAAGTCCCGCCCAGAGTGCTGCACCAGAGCTAGGAGCCAATACGACAAAAAGGCCAATTCATCACAGATTTCGTATTTTAAAATAATTATATCTGGATATTAGTTTTGCTTTGTCATTTGAACATGTATTTGACATTGTTTCATTACAAATGTAACTATATTTCAGATATTAGCTTCTTTTATTAAAAAAAAAGAATTGTCCCATCGATTTTTGGCAATCTAGGGAGTGGCCTGTGTCCCACCTACCACCTTACAAGACACACCCTAGTCCTAACTCAAGGTGCTGACTTGGGGTGAACAGTCCTCTCTTCAGAAATAGCCAGTAAGTCCCGCCCAGAGTGCTGCACCAGAGCTAGGAGCCAATACGACAAAAAGGCCAATTCATCACAGATTTCGTATTTTAAAATAATTATATCTGGGTATTCGTTTTGCTTTGTCATTTGAACGTGTATTTGACTATTTCATTACAAATGTAACTATATTTCAGATATTAGCTTCTTTTATTAAAAAAAAAGAATTGTCCCATCGATTTTAGGCAATCTAGGGAGTGGCCTGTGTCCCACCCACCACCTTACAAGACACACCCTAGTCCTAACTCAAGGTGCTGACTTGGGGTGAACAGTCCTCTCTTCAGAAATAGCCAGTAAGTCCCGCCCAGAGTGCTGCACCAGAGCTAGGAGCCAATACGACAAAAAGGCCAATTCATCACAGATTTCGTATTTTAAAATATTTATATCTGGGTATTAGTTTTGCTTTGTCATTTGAACGTGTATTTGACTGTTTCATTACAAATGTAACTATATTTCAGATATTAGCTTCTTTAAAAAAAATAATAATAATTGTCCCGTCGATTTTTGGCAATCTAGGGAGTGGCCTGTGTCCCACCCACCACCTTACAAGACACACCCTAGTCCTAACTCAAGGTGCTGACTTGGGGTGAACAGTCCTCTCTTCAGAAATAGCCAGTAAGTCCCGCCCAGAGTGCTGCACCAGAGCTAGGAGCCAATACGACAAAAAGGCCAATTCATCACAGATTTCGTATTTTAAAATATTTATATCTGGGTATTAGTTTTGCTTTGTCATTTGAACGTGTATTTGACTGTTTCATTACAAATGTAACTATATTTCAGATATTAGCTTCTTTAAAAAAAATTTAAAAAATTGTCCCGTCAATTTTTGGCAATCTAGGGAGTGGCCTGTGTCCCACCCACCACCTTACAGGACACACCCTAGCCCTAACTCAAGGTGCTGACTTGGGGTGAACAGCCATCTCTCCCAAAATGGGCAGTAAGTCCCGCCCAGAGTGCTGCACCAGAGCTAGGAGCCAATACGACAAAAAGGCCAATTCATCCCAGATTTCGTATTTTAAAATAATTATATCTGGGTATTCGTTTTGCTTTGTCATTTGAACGTGTATTTGACTATTTCATTACAAATGTAACTATATTTCAGATATTAGCTTCTTTTATTAAAAAAAAAGAATTGTCCCATCGATTTTAGGCAATCTAGGGAGTGGCCTGTGTCCCACCCACCACCTTACAAGACACACCCTAGTCCTAACTCAAGGTGCTGACTTGGGGTGAACAGTCCTCTCTCCCAAAATGGGCAGTAAGTCCCGCCCAGAGTGCTGCACCAGAGCTAGGAGCCAATACGACAAAAAGGCCAATTCATCCCAGATTTCGTATTTTAAAATAATTATATCTGGGTATTAGTTTTGCTTTGTCATTTGAACGTGTATTTGACATTGTTTCATTACAAATGTAACTATATTTCAGATATTAGCTTCTTTTATTAAAAAAAAAGAATTGTCCCGTCGATTTTTGGCAATCTAGGGAGTGGCCTGTGTCCCACCCACCACCTTACAGGACACACCCTAGTCCTAACTCAAGGTGCTGACTTGGGGTGAACAGCCATCTCTCCCAAAATAGCCAGTAAGTCCCGCCCAGAGTGCTGCACCAGAGCTAGGAGCCAATACGACAAAAAGGCCAATTCATCACAGATTTCGTATTTTAAAATAATTATATCTGGGTAGTAGTTTCGCTTTGTCATTTGAACGTGTATTTGACATTGTTTCATTACAAATGTAACTATATTTCAGATATTAGCTTCTTTTATTAAAAAAAAAGAATTGTCCCGTCGATTTTTGGCAATCTAGGGAGTGGCCTGTGTCCCACCCACCACCTTACAAGACACACCCTAGTCCTAACTCAAGATGCTGACTTGGGGTGAACAGTCCTCTCTCCCAAAATAGCCAGTAAGTCCCGCCCAGAGTGCTGCACCAGAGCTAGGAGCCAATACGACAAAAAGGCCAATTCATCACAGATTTCCTATTTTAAAATATTTATATCTGGGTATTAGTTTTGCTTTGTCATTTGAACGTGTATTTGACTGTTTCATTACAAATGTAACTATATTTCAGATATTAGCTTCTTTAAAAAAATGTTAAAAAATTGTCCCGTCAATTTTTGGCAATCTAGGGAGTGGCCTGTGTCCCACCCACCACCTTACAAGACACACCCTAGTCCTAACTCAAGGTGCTGACTTGGGGTGAACAGTCCTCTCTCCCAAAATGGGCAGTAAGTCCCGCCCAGAGTGCTGCACCAGAGCTAGGAGCCAATACGACAAAAAGGCCAATTCATCACAGATTTCGTATTTTAAAATAATTATATCTGGGTATTAGTTTTACTTTGTCATTTGAACGTGTATTTGACTGTTTCATTACAAATGTAACTATATTTCAGATATTAGCTTCTTTAAAAAAATAAACAAATTGTCCCGTCGATTTTAGGCAATCTAGGGAGTGGCCTGTGTCCCACCCACCACCTTACAGGACACACCCTAGCCCTAACTCAAGGTGCTGACTTGGGGTGAACAGTCCTCTCTCCCAAAATGGGCAGTAAGTCCCGCCCAGAGTGCTGCACCAGAGCTAGGAGCCAATACGACAAAAAGGCCAATTCATCACAGATTTCGTATTTTAAAATAATTATATCTGGGTATTAGTTTTACTTTGTCATTTGAACGTGTATTTGACTGTTTCATTACAAATGTAACTATATTTCAGATATTAGCTTCTTTAAAAAAAAAGTAATAATTGTCCCATCGATTTTAGGCAATCTAGGGAGTGGCCTGTGTCCCACCCACCACCTTACAAGACACACCCTAGTCCTAACTCAAGGTGCTGACTTGGGGTGAACAGTCCTCTCTCCCAAAATAGCCAGTAAGTCCCGCCCAGAGTGCTGCACCAGAGCTAGGAGCCAATACGACAAAAAGGCCAATTCATCACAGATTTCGTATTTTAAAATATTTATATCTGCGTATTAGTTTTGCTTTGTCATTTGAACGTGTATTTGACATTGTTTCATTACAAATGTAACTATATTTCAGATATTAGCTTCTTTAAAAAAAAAGTAATAATTGTCCCATCGATTTTAGGCAATCTAGGGAGTGGCCTGTGTCCCACCCACCACCTTACAAGACACACCCTAGTCCTAACTCAAGATGCTGACTTGGGGTGAACAGTCCTCTCTCCCAAAATGGGCAGTAAGTCCCGCCCAGAGTGCTGCACCAGAGCTAGGAGCCAATACGACAAAAAGGCCAATTCATCACAGATTTCGTATTTTAAAATATTTATATCTGGGTATTAGTTTTCCTTTGTCATTTGAACGTGTATTTGACATTGTTTCATTACAAATGTAACTATATTTCAGATATTAGCTTCTTTAAAAAAATAAAAATAATTGTCCCGTCGATGTTTGGCAATCTAGGGAGTGGCCTGTGTCCCACCCACCACCTTACAAGACACACCCTAGTCCTAACTCAAGGTGCTGACTTGGGGTGAACAGTCCTCTCTCCCAAAATGGGCAGTAAGTCCCGCCCAGAGTGCTGCACCAGAGCTAGGAGCCAATACGACAAAAAGGCCAATTCATCACAGATTTCGTATTTTAAAATAATTATATCTGGGTATTAGTTTTGCTTTGTCATTTGAACGTGTATTTGACATTGTTTCATTACAAATGTAACTATATTTCAGATATTAGCTTCTTTAATAAAATAAACAAATTGTCCCGTCGATTTTAGGCAATCTAGGGAGTGGCCTGTGTCCCACCCACCACCTTACAAGACACACCCTAGTCCTAACTCAAGGTGCTGACTTGGGGTGAACAGTCCTCTCTCCCAAAATGGGCCGTAAGTCCCGCCCAGAGTGCTGCACCAGAGCTAGGAGCCAATACGACAAAAAGGCCAATTCATCACAGATTTCGTATTTTAAAATATTTATATCTGGGTATTAGTTTTGCTTTGTCATTTGAACATGTATTTGACATTGTTTCATTACAAATGTAACTATATTTCAGATATTAGCTTCTTTTATTAAAAAAAAAGAATTGTCCCATCGATTTTAGGCAATCTAGGGAGTGGCCTGTGTCCCACCCACCACCTTACAAGACACACCCTAGTCCTAACTCAAGGTGCTGACTTGGGGTGAACAGTCCTCTCTTCAGAAATAGCCAGTAAGTCCCGCCCAGAGTGCTGCACCAGAGCTAGGAGCCAATACGTCAAAAAGGCCAATTCATCACAGATTTCGTATTTTAAAATATTTATATCTGGGTATTAGTTTTGCTTTGTCATTTGAACGTGTATTTGACTGTTTCATTACAAATGTAACTATATTTCAGATATTAGCTTCTTTAAAAAAAAAAATAATAATAATTGTCCCGTCGATTTTTGGCAATCTAGGGAGTGGCCTGTGTCCCACCCACCACCTTACAAGACACACCCTAGTCCTAACTCAAGGTGCTGACTTGGGGTGAACAGTCCTCTCTTCAGAAAGCGGCAGTAAGTCCCGCCCAGAGTGCTGCACCAGAGCTAGGAGCCAATACGACAAAAAGGCCAATTCATCACAGATTTCGTATTTTAAAATAATTATATCTGCGTATTAGTTTTGCTTTGTCATTTGAACATGTATTTGACTGTTTCATTACAAATGTAACTATATTTCAGATATTAGCTTCTTTAAAAAAATTAAAAGAATTGTCCCGTCGATTTTTGGCAATCTAGGGAGTGGCCTGTGTCCCACCCACCACCTTACAAGACACACCCTAGTCCTAACTCAAGGTGCTGACTTGGGGTGAACAGTCCTCTCTTCAGAAATAGCCAGTAAGTCCCGCCCAGAGTGCTGCACCAGAGCTAGGAGCCAATACGACAAAAAGGCCAATTCATCACAGATTTCGTATTTTAAAATGATTATATCTGGGTATTAGTTTTGCTTTGTCATTTGAACGTGTATTTGACATTGTTTCATTACAAATGTAACTATATTTCAGATATTAGCTTCTTTAAAAAAAAAGTAATAATTGTCCCGTCGATTTTAGGCAATCTAGGGAGTGGCCTGTGTCCCACCCACCACCTTACAAGACACACCCTAGTCCTAACTCAAGGTGCTGACTTGGGGTGAACAGTCCTCTCTTCAGAAAGCGGCAGTAAGTTCCGCCCAGAGTGCTGCACCAGAGCTAGGAGCCAATACGACAAAAAGGCCAATTCATCACAGATTTCGTATTTTAAAATAATTATATCTGGGTATTAGTTTTGCTTTGTCATTTGAACATGTATTTGACATTGTTTCATTACAAATGTAACTATATTTCAGATATTAGCTTCTTTTATTAAAAAAAAAGAATTGTCCCGTCGATTTTTGGTGTAGCGCTCTGCTAATTTTATATATTGTTTATTTTATGTTCTGGTTAACAGAAATACAAGATATTCTGAAGTATGGGTCAGTTCTATTGTCCCTGGTGTGTAACTACATTTTTGTATTAATATGTGTTAACGCAGTTATAAAGGGGAGGTGTTGAAATATCCTCTGTTGTGAGTAACCTTTGAACCCTCTGTCATTTTGTTTGTATTGGATGGCTAGCTGTCAGTTTGTTTGTTATCCAATCAGAGCCATCCTGAGAGCAGTTGGGCAACCTATCGGGTTGTTAAAGGGGGCGGGACGAAAAAAACGAGTGAGGAGAAAAAAAAACGGAGAGATATTATGAGCAAAAAGTTAGTTCTAAGTTCTGTATGATTGATATATTACTGGTCATCAAAGTTGAGAGCCAAAGGGGGAATTTTTCTTGGTTTTTGTCACTGTGTAACCTGGTTAAAACGGGAGAGTGAGTTTAGTTTGGAGCTGGTTAAATCGATCACGGAGATTCTTCTGAAGTGAAGCCAACGTCAACCATGTGCGAACTGCTAATAACTAGCCATGTGGGAATTGCTGCTATATAGTCAGGAATCCACTTTGCCACCGAGTTTCTGAGTGAGTATGGACATTGTGAACTAAAATGAAAATGACATTTTGGACAAGAAATAGTTAAGCTCATTTAATCTTGTGGACTTTTGGCTAGTGTGCGTCAGATGCTGCCACCCATGTTGCTGCAATAGATGTGCTCAGGATTCGCGCTGCAGGCGGGAGGTGTTGCGTTTGCACATGAACGGACGGAGTTTCTGGATGGGTTTCATCATTGCGTATCTCACCATTGGACGGATCAGAGTGGATAGACGGTCACTATAATCTGTCTGGTATCGAGGAATCGTGAGTACGGACCATATTATTTGGAACGGTTTCAACTGAGCTCCAACAAGCGCGCCAACGTTGTGGTACCACAAAACTGAGACATAAAAGAAAAAACCCCGGGGTATTGTTCATTGTATCTAATTTGGAACATGAAGGCATGTTAAAAGGTTAACTCATCTAGTTCTAAAAAACCAACAACAATATAAATACATTTTGAGTTTAACATTCAACCGTTGTGGTCTGATATTTAAGTGTGTGTGATTGAAATGTGATTGTGATTTTAGTTTCAACTTTGCAAATAAGGGTTATAGTGGCAAATTATATGTGCATGGGAGTTTATTGCTCACAGCAAAACACAACAAACAAACACAGTATAGCTGTATTCAAGTTAACCAGGCCTCTCTACACTCTAGCCAGAGTTGCATAAAAAAATTTAGTTGCTGTTAATACATCCCGATTTTCAATTCAAGTAACCTCTCACAAATTCATTCCCCATGCACATAAAAAAATAAATAACTGGAATTGTGTAGGAGGGTTACACGTGGGGGCTCGTCCGGGATTGTTGTTTACTGTTGTTTTGTTTTGTGAGCAGGTTTATAAAATATAAACCTAAATGAGGTAGCTTAATAGCCTATAGCCACTAGTGTGTGTTTCAGAGGATTTTTTTTTTTTTTTCCGCATGTAAAGCTAATATAACATGGATTCAGAACAGATTTTCAAATGGTGTAAAGACAAAGGTATTGATGCAGGTAAAGCCTTTGTGCTTAGTAGGGTGTCACTTGGTGTCACTGATGAGACTATGTATAAGGTACTGGATGAGGTTGAAGTTTTCGGTCCCTGTAAAATAAGAGGAAGGTGTGTAGAACACTTCAGTAAAAGCCAGTTAGTTTTAGTCGAAACTATTAAGGAAATAACTAAGACTGACATACCTGAACAGTTACTAGCTGGAGATGACTTTGGACCTTGGATAGTGAATGTTACTGAGACCCAGAGTGTTCCTGTACCTGGTAAAGGAGATTTCCATTCCAAGTTGCTGTCATTCTTAGCAAATGAAGGGAAGACACTAGCTGATGTCACAGGCTTACTTACCTCTGCTTCTGCTCCACCCATCGCTCCAGACCTGAACACAAAGCTGGTGAATGCCATCTCCTCACTAGTTGAAAAATGTCAAGCCACGCCTGTAGATGGACCGGGCTATCGCAAGCTACGCATGTTCTCAGGAATGAAACCCACTCCACATGGAGAAGAGGAGTATGACGCTTGGGCGGAACAGACCACCCACATGTTGGACGAGTGGCAATGTTCTGATGTTGTCAAGAGACAGAGAGTAGCTGAGAGTCTTAAAGGGCCAGCAGCAGATATTGTCCGAGGTTTGAGAGTCACTAATCCCCAGGCCACTGCCAATGACTACTTTAAAGTCCTTGAAACAGCTTTTGGAACCACAGACAGTGCAGCTGATCTCATGGTAAGGTTTCGTAATACACTCCAGCAAGACGGTGAGAAATTATCAGCCTACTTACTCAGATTAGACAAACTATTGCATGCAGTCCATCGTAAAGGTGGAATTGAAGTGTTTGACATGAACCGAGCGCGCATTGATCAAGTTGCTAGAGGTTCTCTGCCTCATGACCTTGTTGCCCTTCGTATAAGACTGACTTACAAACTCAAGCCTCCTCCCAGTTTTACTGATTTGCTTC
This sequence comes from Gobio gobio, assembly GCF_949357685.1. Taxonomy (NCBI): domain Eukaryota; kingdom Metazoa; phylum Chordata; class Actinopteri; order Cypriniformes; family Gobionidae; genus Gobio; species Gobio gobio. The sequence goes on along the minus strand of NC_137101.1, from coordinate 52,162,390 downwards.
GGGATGTAAGAGAAGAAGAGGAGATGATCCTTGAAAGACCGATGGTGAAGAAGGGTACGTCTTTAGCTATTGGTAGACGTGCAGAGTGTGCTACAGCCTCAGTTGTACATGTACTGCCAGAGCCTGCGCCAGTTTGTGACGTAGCAGAGAAAGATCCTGCAATAGAGAGTCTAAAGAAAGAATTTCAAGGTCTCAAGACTGATGTTGCACGCCTCCTTTCTGCCTCCGTGACTGCATCAGCAAGCGTGGCACAGCAGGTAGACCAGAACCCCAGCCAGAAAGCTACTGGAAACTCGTATACACGTGTGAAGGAGAGGGCTCCCAAACCTCAGTATCGTGCTGATGTCTTTTGCTACAGATGTGGTGAAGATGGTCATTTCCAGCGGGAATGTCAAAACCCAGAAAATCTCAGAAAAGTGAACAAGCGTCTCTTGAAAATAAAACAGCCGACGGGAAACTTTCCAGGGGCTCAGTAGAGGAACGGCCTGACGCTCCGGGGAAGATACGTTCCACAAGGTGTGACACGCTACCAGAAAAGATGGCTAACTTGCCAGAGGGTTTAGTTGGACCTAGCTCTATTGTCTCAGTGCAAATTGAGGGCATTTACGCCAAAGCTTTACTTGATAGCGGGTCTCAAGTTACCCTACTGTATCGCTCCTTTTATGATAAGTATCTGAAGCACCTGCCTTTGACCCCTATCGAGTGCCTGGAGATTTGGGGCCTCAGTGCAAAGGAGTATCCATATAATGGTTACGTGTGCTTGAAGCTTGAGTTTACTGGAGATGTAGTGGGAGTAGCTGAGACCGTAGAAACACTTGTGCTTGTGTGTCCAGACCCGGTCATGAAAGGGGATGTTTCCGTCGTGGTCGGCACAAACACCTCTATAGTTCGAAGACTGTTCCATTCATGCAAAACACATGGAGGAGATCATTTTCTTAACACCCTGTCTGTTCATCCAGTAATAAAAGAAGCTTATGAAAAGTTTCAGGAAACTCCTGACGACACAGCTGAGATAAAAAAAGGAACAATCTGGTTCACACGAGACAAGCCTTTCACTATTCCACCCGGCGGCGCTGCAACGGTTGTTGGTATTCCAAAGTTTCCTGGAGGTCTCTCTAGCCAAGCTGTTCTCATAGACCGTCCGGAGGAGGATTGTTTTCCCGAAGAGCTTCTGGTCATGCCGGTTGTTGAAAAGTCCATTGCTGTTCACAGTCGTCGCATCACAGTCACCCTGAGAAATGTTTCCAGTCATAATGTGACATTAAAACGTGGAGTTCCTATTGCTCATCTATTCCCTGTAGATGTAATAAACACAGTTCTTGAAAAGGAGGGTCCTAAGCTGTCAACACCTAAATTGTCCCCGTCTTCTTTCAACTTTGGTGATTCTTCTGTGCCTCCTGAGTGGAAGGAGCGACTCTGTCAAAAGATGATGGAGAGAAAAGAGGTTTTCTCCTGCAGTGAGTTCGATGTGGGTTGTGCAAAGAGCACACAACACAGCATTCGGGTGACAGATGATCGACCTTTCAGAGAACGTTCTAGACGTTTACCACCAGGTGATTTGGAGGATGTGAGGAAGCATCTGAATGATCTCAAAGAGGCCGGAATCATTTCAGAATCTAGAAGCCCCTATGCTTCTCCAATAGTTGTGGTTCGCAAGAAAAACGGCACCATACGAATGTGTGTGGACTATAGGACGTTAAACAGGAGAACGATTACGGACCAGTACACAGTCCCTCGTGTGGAAGATGCTTTGTCCTGCCTTGGTGGTAGTCAGTGGTTCAGTGTGCTTGACCTCAGAAGCGGCTATTATCAGATCCCTTTAGCTGCTGTTGATAAAGAAAAGACAGCCTTCACTTGCCCAGCAGGGTTTTATCAGTTTGAACGGATGCCGCAGGGGATTTGTGGGGCCCCGGCCACATTTCAACGGATTATGGAAAGGACTGTTGGTGATATGAATCTACTGGAAGTGCTGGTGTATCTGGATGACGTGATTGTTTTTGGAAGAACATTAGAGGAACACGAGCAGCGCCTTCTTAAAGTCCTCGACAGATTGAAGGAGGAAGGATTAAAGATATCTTTGGATAAATGTCAGTTCTGCTGCCCCTCTGTTACATACCTTGGCCACATTGTGTCTAGGAATGGCATTGCTACAGACCCTGCAAAGATTGAGGCTGTGAAATCATGGCCACGCCCAGAAAACATCACTGCTCTTCGTTCCTTCCTTGGCTTCTGTGGATATTACAGACGTTTTGTAAAGGATTTCTCCCGAGTCTGTTATCCACTCAACCAGTTGCTTCAGGGCTGCATTGTGGCTGGAAAGACAGGGAAAGTGACAAAGAAAAAAAAGAACATCGAAGAGCAGAGGAAAGCACAAGCAGGCACAGCAACAAAAGATTGGTATCATCCTTCTGAGACTTTTGGTGCTAGGTGGGATAAAGACTGTGAGAAAGCTTTTGAGGCTTTAAAGAGAAGTCTTACAGAGGCGCCTGTGCTGGCAATCGCCAACCCAAAACTGTCATATGTGCTGCATGTTGATGCAAGCAGAGAAGGATTGGGAGGTGTCCTTTATCAGGATCAGGGAGAAGGTTTGCGCCCAGTTGCTTTTGTCAGCAGAAGCCTCTCTCCAGCAGAAAAGAATTATCCCACGCATAAGCTCGAGTTTCTGGCGTTAAAATGGGCTGTTGTTAACAAATTGCATGATTATCTCTATGGAGTTAAGTTTGAGGTCCACACTGATAACAATCCGTTAACATATGTTTTAACTACGGCTAAATTGGACGCAACAGGTCATCGATGGTTGGCGGAATTGTCAACATATGATTTTAGTCTGAAGTATCGGCCTGGGAAACAGAACGTGGATGCGGATGCATTATCACGCCGTCCTCATGCGAATCAAAATGCTTCACATGAGAAGGAAACACTGCTTGCCACCACAGTCCAAGCTGTCTGTCACATGTCCAAAGTCAGAGTACCTCACTGTCGCCGGTGCAGAGCTGTGGATCTCATGGGCTCATCCAAAGACGGGGTGCCCAGAGCCTATTGCAACTTGTCTTTCCTGAACACTCAACAGTTGCCCAAATTGAGCACAGCAGAAATCTCAAATTCTCAGCAGAAAGACTCATGCCTTGGAGAAGTGTGGCGTGCTATCATTCAGAAGAATGCCAACTACGCCAGCAAAGAGAAACATCCTGATGTGTCATTGTTGTTAAAAGAGTGGGATAAGCTATTGATCAAAGACTCTGTGTTGTATAGAATGAGCCATCCACCAAACAAACCAGTTCGGCAGCAGCTGTTGCTCCCACAAGAGTTCAGATCAACTGTGCTCCAGTCGTTGCATGACCAATCGGGCCATTTGGGAATTGACAAGACATACGGGCTGATACGAGAGCGGTTTTACTGGCCTCGCATGAAAGTTCAGGTTGAACGATACTGCAAGAGCTGTCCGAGGTGTATTCAGAGGAAGACGCTGCCTAAAAGAGCTGCTGAGTTGTCACATCTTAACAGTGATGGACCGATGGATCTCGTCTGTATGGACTTTCTGACGATTGAGCCTGACTCCAGAAATATCGGCAATGTGCTCGTAGTTACAGATCATTACACCAGGTATGCTCAAGCTTTTGCAACTAAGGATCAAAAGGCATCGACTGTCGCTAAGGTTCTGTGGGAACAGTACTTTGTTCACTATGGTTTGCCAAGAAGAGTGCACTCAGATCAGGGCAGGGATTTTGAGAGTCGCCTTATCCATGAACTGTTGAGCATGCTTGGCATAAAGAAATCCAGGACCACTCCCTACCACCCTCAGGGTGACCCACAGCCTGAGCGTTTTAACAGAACACTTCTTGACATGCTTGGAACTTTGGAGACACAAGACAAAAGTAAATGGAGTAAACACCTCAGCCATCTTGTGCATGCATACAATTGCACAGTGAATGAGTCAACAGGCTATTCTCCATATTTGTTAATGTTTGGACGAGAAGCCAGGCTGCCAGTAGACGTGGCATTCGGTGTCTCAAGTGATGGCACCTCCACACAATCCTACTTGAGGTATGTCAAAAACATGAAACGTGAGCTTCAAGCGGCCTATCAGTTGGCTGAGAGGATGGCAGATAAAAAAAATGAAGGGAACAAGCAACGCTATGATCAGAGAGTTCGTTTCTGTCCATTAGGTTCCGGGGACAGGGTCTTGATCCGAAACCTGGGTTTACAAGGAAAGCACAAGCTTGCTGATCGGTGGAAAGATACCCCTTACATTGTGGAGAGTCAACTGCCTGGTTTGCCCGTGTTCAAACTGAAGCCAGAGAGTGGACATGGGCCTGAAAAAATACTGCACCGAAATCACATTCTGCCGATTGGAAAGGAAGTGCAGCTGCGGCCTGAGATGAACAAGGAGCTCCCGAAACGAAGGAGAGCCAGCAAGCGGCTCAAAGCAAAGAGAAAAGAGAACAATGATACTCCTTGCTTACCAGCGCCTGAACAGGATGATATGAGGGAGGTAGCATCTGACTCCGAAGATGATGAGATGGGTGTATGGCATGACTATTGTGTACCACGAGAGTTACAAGGATCAGAACCTCAAAACATTGACTACTGTGAGCCTTTTAATCTGGATTTGGATCTGGCTGTTTTGACAAGTAACTCAGAAATGGATGAGACCGCTGACGAACCTGCCGCCGTGGAGGAGGATGACCATCTGGTACAAAATGTGACTGCAGAAATTGGGAAACGAGACAGAGACACAGAAATACAGACGTCAGACGAAATAGCTGAGAGACTAAGCGGTATAACAGAAAGTCCTGACAAGACAACTCGACCTCAGAGACTAAAGAAAGTTCCAACCCGACTAACTTATGACTTTCTAGGGACCCCGACGTCAGTAGCTGTTGGTACACATAGTGCTACCGTAGTTGAGGTAAATGACCAGAAAGATTCTTTAGGCCTATCTCCTATTAAGAGATATAAAAGTTATTTTTACAAATGGATAGGTTAAGGGGAAGGTTAGTCATTTTCCTAACACAGTCTTTTAAGAAAATGTGTTTATTTTCTTGAATGTGATTTATGGTGTTAGACATGTCATGAGGGCATGACCATTTTCTTTCTGGGGGGAGAATGTAGCGCTCTGCTAATTTTATATATTGTTTATTTTATGTTCTGGTTAACAGAAATACAAGATATTCTGAAGTATGGGTCAGTTCTATTGTCCCTGGTGTGTAACTACATTTTTGTATTAATATGTGTTAACGCAGTTATAAAGGGGAGGTGTTGAAATATCCTCTGTTGTGAGTAACCTTTGAACCCTCTGTCATTTTGTTTGTATTGGATGGCTAGCTGTCAGTTTGTTTGTTATCCAATCAGAGCCATCCTGAGAGCAGTTGGGCAACCTATCGGGTTGTTAAAGGGGGCGGGACGAAAAAAACGAGTGAGGAGAAAAAAAAAACGGAGAGATATTATGAGCAAAAAGTTAGTTCTAAGTTCTGTATGATTGATATATTACTGGTCATCAAAGTTGAGAGCCAAAGGGGGAATTTTTCTTGGTTTTTGTCACTGTGTAACCTGGTTAAAACGGGAGAGTGAGTTTAGTTTGGAGCTGGTTAAATCGATCACGGAGATTCTTCTGAAGTGAAGCCAACGTCAACCATGTGCGAACTGCTAATAACTAGCCATGTGGGAATTGCTGCTATATAGTCAGGAATCCACTTTGCCACCGAGTTTCTGAGTGAGTATGGACATTGTGAACTAAAATGAAAATGACATTTTGGACAAGAAATAGTTAAGCTCATTTAATCTTGTGGACTTTTGGCTAGTGTGCGTCAGATGCTGCCACCCATGTTGCTGCAATAGATGTGCTCAGGATTCGCGCTGCAGGCGGGAGGTGTTGCGTTTGCACATGAACGGACGGAGTTTCTGGATGGGTTTCATCATTGCGTATCTCACCATTGGACGGATCAGAGTGGATAGACGGTCACTATAATCTGTCTGGTATCGAGGAATCGTGAGTACGGACCATATTATTTGGAACGGTTTCAACTGAGCTCCAACAAGCGCGCCAACGTTGTGGTACCACAAAACTGAGACATAAAAGAAAAAACCCCGGGGTATTGTTCATTGTATCTAATTTGGAACATGAAGGCATGTTAAAAGGTTAACTCATCTAGTTCTAAAAAACCAACAACAATATAAATACATTTTGAGTTTAACATTCAACCGTTGTGGTCTGATATTTAAGTGTGTGTGATTGAAATGTGATTGTGATTTTAGTTTCAACTTTGCAAATAAGGGTTATAGTGGCAAATTATATGTGCATGGGAGTTTATTGCTCACAGCAAAACACAACAAACAAACACAGTATAGCTGTATTCAAGTTAACCAGGCCTCTCTACACTCTAGCCAGAGTTGCATAAAAAAATTTAGTTGCTGTTAATACATCCCGATTTTCAATTCAAGTAACCTCTCACAAATTCATTCCCCATGCACATAAAAAAATAAATAACTGGAATTGTGTAGGAGGGTTACATTGGCAATCTAGGGAGTGGCCTGTGTCCCACCCACCACCTTACAAGACACACCCTAGTCCTAACTCAAGGTGCTGACTTGGGGTGAACAGTCCTCTCTTCAGAAATAGCCAGTAAGTCCCGCCCAGAGTGCTGCACCAGAGCTAGGAGCCAATACGACAAAAAGGCCAATTCATCACAGATTTCGTATTTTAAAATATTTATATCTGGGTATTAGTTTTGCTTTGTCATTTGAACATGTATTTGACTGTTTCATTACAAATGTAACTATATTTCAGATATTAGCTTCTTTAAAAAAATTAAAAGAATTGTCCCGTCGATTTTTGGCAATCTAGGGAGTGGCCTGTGTCCCACCCACCACCTTACAAGACACACCCTAGTCCTAACTCAAGGTGCTGACTTGGGGTGAACAGTCATCTCTCCCAAAATGGGCAGTAAGCCCCGCCCAAAGTGCTGCACCAGAGCTAGGAGCCAATACGACAAAAAGGCCAATTCATCACAGATTTCGTATTTTAAAATATTTATATCTGGGTATTAGTTTTGCTTTGTCATTTGAACGTGTATTTGACTATTTCATTACAAATGTAACTATATTTCAGATATTAGCTTCTTTAAAAAAATAAACAAATTGTCCCGTCGATTTTAGGCAATCTAGGGAGTGGCCTGTGTCCCACCCACCACCTTACAGGACAGACCCTAGTCCTAACTCAAGGTGCTGACTTGGGGTGAACAGTCCTCTCTCCCAAAATGGGCAGTAAGTCCCGCCCAGAGTGCTGCACCAGAGCTAGGAGCCAATACGACAAAAAGGCCAATTCATCACAGATTTCGTATTTTAAAATAATTATATCTGGGTATTAGTTTTGCTATGTCATTTGAACATGTATTTGACATTGTTTCATTACAAATGTAACTATATTTCAGATATTAGCTTCTTTTATTAAAAAAAAAGAATTGTCCCGTCGATTTTTGGCAATCTAGGGAGTGGCCTGTGTCCCACCCACCACCTTACAAGACACACCCTAGTCCTAACTCAAGGTGCTGACTTGGGGTGAACAGTCCTCTCTCCCAAAATGGGCAGTAAGTCCCGCCGGGAGTGCTGCACCAGAGCTAGGAGCCAATACGACAAAAAGGCCAATTCATCACAGATTTCGTATTTTAAAATAATTATATCTGGGTATTAGTTTTGCTTTGTCATTTGAACGTGTATTTGACATTGTTTCATTACAAATGTAACTATATTTCAGATATTAGCTTCTTTTATTAAAAAAAAAGAATTGTCCCGTCGATTTTTGGCAATCTAGGGTGTGGCCTGTGTCCCACCCACCACCTTACAAGACACACCCTAGTCCTAACTCAAGGTGCTGACTTGGGGTGAACAGTCCTCTCTTCAGAAATAGCCAGTAAGTCCCGCCCAGAGTGCTGCACCAGAGCTAGGAGCCAATACGACAAAAAGGCCAATTCATCACAGATTTCGTATTTTAAAATAATTATATCTGCGTATTAGTTTTGCTTTGTCATTTGAACATGTATTTGACATTGTTTCATTACAAATGTAACTATATTTCAGATATTAGCTTCTTTTATTAAAAAAAAAGAATTGTCCCGTCGATTTTTGGCAATCTAGGGAGTGGCCTGTGTCCCACCCACCACCTTACAAGACACACCCTAGTCCTAACTCAAGGTGCTGACTTGGGGTGAACAGTCCTCTCTCCCAAAATGGGCAGTAAGTCCCGCCCAGAGTGCTGCACCAGAGCTAGGAGCCAATACGACAAAAAGGCCAATTCATCACAGATTTCGTATTTTAAAATATTTATATCTGGGTATTAGTTTTGCTTAGTCATTTGAACGTGTATTTGACATTGTTTCATTACAAATGTAACTATATTTCAGATATTAGCTTCTTTTATTAAAAAAAAGAATTGTCCCGTCGATGTTTGGCAATCTAGGGAGTGGCCTGTGTCCCACCCACCACCTTACAAGACACACCCTAGTCCTAACTCAAGGTGCTGACTTGGGGTGAACAGTCCTCTCTCCCAAAATGGGCAGTAAGTCCCGCCCAAAGTGCTGCACCAGAGCTAGGAGCCAATACGACAAAAAGGCCAATTCATCACAGATTTCGTATTTTAAAATAATTATATCTGCGTATTAGTTTTGCTTTGTCATTTGAACGTGTATTTGACATTGTTTCATTACAAATGTAACTATATTTCAGATATTAGCTTCTTTAAAAAAATAAAAAGAATTGTCCCGTCGATTTTTGGCAATCTAGGGAGTGGCCTGTGTCCCACCCACCACCTTACAAGACACACCCTAGTCCTAACTCAAGGTGCTGACTTGGGGTGAACAGTCCTCTCTTCAGAAATAGCCAGTAAGTCCCGCCCAGAGTGCTGCACCAGAGCTAGGAGCCAATACGACAAAAAGGCCAATTCATCACAGATTTCGTATTTTAAAATGATTATATCTGGGTATTAGTTTTGCTTTGTCATTTGAACGTGTATTTGACTATTTCATTACAAATGTAACTATATTTCAGATATTAGCTTCTTTTATTAAAAAAAAAGAATTGTCCCGTCGATTTTAGGCAATCTAGGGTGTGGCCTGTGTCCCACCCACCACCTTACAAGACACACCCTAGTCCTAACTCAAGGTGCTGACTTGGGGTGAACAGTCCTCTCTTCAGAAAGCGGCAGTAAGTCCCGCCCAGAGTGCTGCACCAGAGCTAGGAGCCAATACGACAAAAAGGCCAATTCATCACAGATTTCGTATTTTAAAATAATGATATCTGCGTATTAGTTTTGCTTTGTCATTTGAACATGTATTTGACATTGTTTCATTACAAATGTAACTATATTTCAGATATTAGCTTCTTTTTTTAAAAAAAAGAATTGTCCCGTCGATGTTTGGCAATCTAGGGAGTGGCCTGTGTCCCACCCACCACCTTACAAGACACACCCTAGTCCTAACTCAAGGTGCTGACTTGGGGTGAACAGTCCTCTCTCCCAAAATGGGCAGTAAGTCCCGCCCAGAGTGCTGCACCAGAGCTAGGAGCCAATACGACAAAAAGGCCAATTCATCACAGATTTCGTATTTTAAAATATTTATATCTGGGTATTAGTTTTGCTTTGTCATTTGAACGTGTATTTGACTATTTCATTACAAATGTAACTATATTTCAGATATTAGCTTCTTTAAAAAAAATAAACAAATTGTCCCGTCGATTTTAGGCAATCTAGGGTGTGGCCTGTGTCCCACCCACCACCTTACAGGACAGACCCTAGTCCTAACTCAAGGTGCTGACTTGGGGTGAACAGTCCTCTCTCCCAAAATGGGCAGTAAGTCCCGCCCAAAGTGCTGCACCAGAGCTAGGAGCCAATACGACAAAAAGGCCAATTCATCACAGATTTCGTATTTTAAAATAATTATATCTGGGTATTAGTTTTGCTTTGTCATTTGAACGTGTATTTGACTGTTTCATTACAAATGTAACTATATTTCAGATATTAGCTTCTTTAAAAAAAAAGTAATAATTGTCCCATCGATTTTAGGCAATCTAGGGAGTGGCCTGTGTCCCACCCACCACCTTACAAGACACACCCTAGTCCTAACTCAAGGTGCTGACTTGGGGTGAACAGTCCTCTCTTCAGAAATAGCCAGTAAGTCCCGCCCAGAGTGCTGCACCAGAGCTAGGAGCCAATACGACAAAAAGAACAATTCATCACAGATTTCGTATTTTAAAATATTTATATCTGGGTATTAGTTTTGCTTTGTCATTTGAACATGTATTTGACTATTTCATTACAAATGTAACTATATTTCAGATATTAGCTTCTTTAAAAAAATAAACAAATTGTCCCGTCGATTTTAGGCAATCTAGGGTGTGGCCTGTGTCCCACCCACCACCTTACAAGACACACCCTAGTCCTAACTCAAGGTGCTGACTTGGGGTGAACAGTCCTCTCTCCCAAAATGGGCAGTAAGTCCCGCCCAGAGTGCTGCACCAGAGCTAGGAGCCAATACGACAAAAAGGCCAATTCATCACAGATTTCGTATTTTAAAATAATTATATCTGGGTATTAGTTTTGCTTTGTCATTTGAACGTGTATTTGACATTGTTTCATTACAAATGTAACTATATTTCAGATATTAGCTTCTTTTATTAAAAAAAAAGAATTGTCCCGTCGATTTTTGGCAATCTAGGGTGTGGCCTGTGTCCCACCCACCACCTTACAAGACACACCCTAGTCCTAACTCAAGGTGCTGACTTGGGGTGAACAGTCATCTCTCCCAAAATGGGCAGTAAGTCCCGCCCAGAGTGCTGCACCAGAGCTAGGAGCCAATACGCCAAAAGGCCAATTCATCACAGATTTCGTATTTTACAATAATTATATCTGGGTATTAGTTTTGCTTTGTCATTTGAACGTGTATTTGACATTGTTTCATTACAAATGTAACTATATTTCAGATATTAGCTTCTTTAAAAAAAAAAATAATAATAATTGTCCCGTCGATTTTTGGCAATCTAGGGAGTGGCCTGTGTCCCACCCACCACCTTACAAGACACACCCTAGTCCTAACTCAAGGTGCTGACTTGGGGTGAACAGTCCTCTCTTCAGAAAGCGGCAGTAAGTCCCGCCCAGAGTGCTGCACCAGAGCTAGGAGCCAATACGACAAAAAGGCCAATTCATCACAGATTTCGTATTTTAAAATAATTATATCTGGGTATTAGTTTTGCTTTGTCATTTGAACGTGTATTTGACTGTTTCATTACAAATGTAACTATATTTCAGATATTAGCTTCTTTTATTAAAAAAAAAGAATTGTCCCGTCGATTTTTGGCAATCTAGGGAGTGGCCTGTGTCCCACCCACCACCTTACAAGACACACCCTAGTCCTAACTCAAGGTGCTGACTTGGGGTGAACAGTCCTCTCTCCCAAAATGGGCAGTAAGTCCCGCCCAGAGTGCTGCACCAGAGCTAGGAGCCAATACGACAAAAAGGCCAATTCATCACAGATTTCGTATTTTAAAATAATTATATCTGCGTATTAGTTTTGCTTTGTCATTTGAACATGTATTTGACATTGTTTCATTACAAATGTAACTATATTTCAGATATTAGCTTCTTTTATTAAAAAAAAAGAATTGTCCCGTCGATTTTAGGCAATCTAGGGAGTGGCCTGTGTCCCACCCACCACCTTACAAGACACACCCTAGTCCTAACTCAAGGTGCTGACTTGGGGTGAACAGTCCTCTCTTCAGAAATAGCCAGTAAGTCCCGCCCAGAGTGCTGCACCAGAGCTAGGAGCCAATACGACAAAAAGGCCAATTCATCACAGATTTCGTATTTTAAAATATTTATATCTGGGTATTAGTTTTGCTTTGTCATTTGAACGTGAATTTGACTGTTTCATTACAAATGTAACTATATTTCAGATATTAGCTTCTTTAAAAAAATTAACAAATTGTCCCGTCGATTTTTGGCAATCTAGGGAGTGGCCTGTGTCCCACCCACCACCTTACAGGACACACCCTAGTCCTAACTCAAGGTGCTGACTTGGGGTGATTAACCAGCTTTGCCTAAATATCCAACTGGTGTGCAATGTGCGCTTTTTGTCCATTGCTACAACTGACTGTGCTATGGGGACAAAGCTGCTCAGTCCCAGTTTTATAGGTTACATTGTGTACCTTTAACTATAACATGTTTGATAAATAGTTATTTGTTCAATCTTACTTGTTGTCGACTTCTGGCATCTGCTGTAGACTGTTTTATCGCACTTTCCTGTTGCCTGAAGTCCTCGTTGTGCAAATCTGTGTGGCCAAGAAATGAAAATTCAATGATATGATAACGGTTAAAGAAAAAAAATGTATTTGCACACAAAGCATGTTTTGAGCACTTGTAAATGTGATCAATACTGTACATTCCGCTGCTTACGCTTTAATACTACACAGATCTAATGTACATGCGATTTCTTTCCCAGGTGTTTACATTCACAGACATGGACTGTGTTTATGTGAACTTTGTGTGATTTAACCTTGTGTGTATGGACAGTTTAAGGGCAATAAAATGCGAAAGAAAACATAGTTTAGTAACACGTCAGTCACGCGGCTTGTGACAACGGGAATATTCCAGAAAGTAAGGCTATCTTACGGTCAAACATTAGCTGAACTCTTGGTTGATTAACCCAAACACTAATTCACTGTGAATCTCTGTTCACAGGTGTCACTTGTCTAGTCATTTGTCTCAGTGTATTTAAGCCCTCATTTTTGCCATGCGTCTTGGTCTGTTATTGAATATGTAAACCTGCTGAGTTGGTGAGTGTTTTGTAAAGCCGAGTTTGTTTCGCAACGCCTTTGATTTATGTTTTATAATTTGTAAATAAAGAGACTGCACCTGGGTTCTTCAACTCGCCTTCCAGTGGACTTCTTGTTACATTGTGGTAGCTATATAATGTTATTTTGTTGAAATGCACTTTATAAAATAAAAAAAATCTTTCATTAAAGCTATTAAATCAAAATCTATATCTGATGCCGCTGCACTGACATCTCTCTGTGAAAGTCCCTGGCCATTTTGCTCTAGCCCTTACAAAAACATTTTTTTACAGGTTGTAATGTATGAAGTTGGAAATTTCCCTGTATAGCCTAAGTAGGCTATAATGTATAAATTCACATCATCTCGCACATTGATCGGCATTCAGAGTTTCAGTGTTTTTTTGTTTTGTTTTTTTTTTGCAACAGGACGTTTTGTATGCTATAATAATCATGTATTTCTATAATAAAAACATGATATATCTTCGTACCTTTCCAATAATAAAAAAACTATTATAGCCATGTTCTCTTTGCGTTCTCTAAGTGTTTAACGTTAATCAGTATTTTTATTATAATTTGCATCAAACAAACAGCAAAGTTCTTATTCACAGTGATTATTGCCACTGATTATTAAACGAATATATTAAGAATGATTGCACAACCAACAAATAGCCTACTAGGTGGCGATATTCACCATGTAAACCGGCATTAAACAAAAGAAGAAATATAGTATGGCACCAGGGCCGGACTGGGACACAATTTCAGGCTGGGAAATCCTACATCCATCCAGGCCAAATTTAGAATTTACAAACACGGACAAACCTATTTTTTCCCCTAAATAATTAAAGGCTTTATCTTGAACGGTACCCTCACTTCCCTTTTCCTTTTCTTAATTTTCCCTAATATCTCTCTGTCTCTCCCTTCCACCAGGATCATCAGCCTCATACACTAAGTAAAGCGGAGTACTAGTGTTATTGGAAATTTAAACTAAAACATTATTATAATAATAATAATGCATAATATATGTATGCATGTATAACGCGTGTGTATTTTTATCGTACCAGTCTCTTCTACACCTGTCACTTTTTCTGGCCTCATGTTACAATCAGAACTGAAAATCAACCACCTTATAATTTGTTTGCCCAGAATCTACATCTATTTTAGTAAAAATCAAAGTATTATATTTAAGAAAAAAATTTGTTTTTATGTTAAAATGTAATTAAATATCCTAAATTTAGCAACACTATATTGCATACAATATGTAAAAAAAGAAAAAAGTTTCTTATTTTGTTTCTACTCCCTGCCTGGCTGAATCTGATGTGTGATCAGTCAATCAGCTCTAGTTCAGTGGTCAGCCCACGGACTGATTCCCTGACCAGTGTCCTGACTACTGAACTAGAGCTGATTGAGACGCACCCATCATTTTCTAAATAGTCTAAATGTCAAAAATGTATTCGGTAACACTTTATAATCTAAGGTTCATTAACATTAGTTAACTACATTCATTAACATGAACTGATAATGAACTGCACTTATAAAGCATTTATTTATCTTTGTTAATTTCAACATTTACTAACGCATTATTAAAATCTTGCTAACATTAGTTAATGCACTGTGAACTAACATGAACAAACCATGAACAGCTGGATTTTAATGAACTAACGTTAACAAAGATGAACTAATGCTGAACAGAGGTGTTGTTCATGGTTAGTTCATGTTAACTAATGCATTAACTAATGTTAATTAATTGTAAAGTTGTTACCATGCATTCAATAATAAACTTCATTTAGACTGTATCTATTTAGAAAAATCCTAATAAAATATTATTGCATTATTTTTTGTTGATGTCTGCACTATCACTTCTGTCTCCCTGCTCCCAGTACCTAGCATATAATTGTGAATATTTGTCTGCTAAATTACTAAAGTAACTTCACACTAAATAATATTAATCTCCTTTAGCATAGGCATACAGTATTTTAAGTTTTAGTAAGTAATAGGCGCGCTACCGCTCACATTCGCTAGCAGTTCAATACTAATTTAACACAAAAAGTACAGTATTTACAGATGAAACTGACCTGCACTTGAAGCCCTGAACAGGTCAGTAGTTTTGCAATGTTTCGCTGCTGCCTCTTGGAGAGCTTTCTTTTTCTTTTTCTCTCTCTCTCTCTCTGCTCGACCTGGCCGCTTTCTCTCCATCATCAGGCGCTGCTCGCGTTTGGCTGAGGCGTAAAGTCCAATCGGAGCCTTGCCAGTCAGGTCAAGACTAACAGATTCATGATTTATTTTAATTAATAATAATTTTATTGAATGCCGAATTCGAAAATTATCACTTTAGTAAAGGCAATAATATAAAATAATTATAATTATTAAATAAAATTCTCCCGGTGCTCCCGATGTCCAGTCCGGGCCTGTATGGCACGCTTTTTCTTATGTGGCTTTTACACAAGTTATAAATGGCCATCTTTACACAGAAAAAGCGCCACAGAAACCTGAAGCGGCATAAAATCACGCAAATGTTTAACTTATAAGACTGTTTCTCTGAAGCGGCATAATTAATATACCACGCCTTCATAAAAAATGCTGTTTATTCAATATTAATTTGCAACGTTATTATTAAATAGGAATGTTTCCTGTTATACAGAACGAGTTTCTGATGTGCTGCACAATTGTGATATTAAATCAGTTTCAGCTTTGGACAGCTCATCTGATTGTCCAGCGGCATGTGCTGCAGGAGAAATCCCTGACCGCTGGAGAAGCCGCCAGAAGTGCCGCGTTTTGCGCGTGCTCTTTCTCTTACAAAATCACAAATGTAGTAGAAATTGCGCTATGGGCACAAAGCTGCTCAGTCAAAGTTTTATAGGTTACGTTGTGTACTTTTAACTAACATATCTGCCGAATAGTTATTTGTAAAAACTTACTTGTTGTCGACTTCTGGCATCTGTAGATGTTTTTTCGCTCTTTCCTCTTGGCTGAATTCTTCGTTGTGCAAATGTGTGGCCAAGAAATCAAAATTCAGTGACAACGGTTGAAGAAAAGGAAGAAAAGATGTACACACAAAGCCAGTTTTGAGCTCAAATATGAGAGACCATCTCGAAATGCAGCGTTCTAAAGTTCCATCTTGATTGTCCACTGTGATGTCACAATTGATGTTCTATATTTGATTCATAACAGAATAGAGAGCAATAGTCTAGGCTTGCGCTTTAATACACAGATCTGATACAAGGAATATTCCAACTTTATACATTACAAAATTATAGAAATTAACTACACTGACCTGTGTACGGAAGGGAACTTTTGATTACTTGTGTAAAACTATTACATTTTTCACATTTATTTTAAACAGCATTTCCACTCAATGTATATGTTTGTCTGTTTGTGGGCATAGCTCACTTAAAAATGTTAAAAATAACCCAACAAGTAACCCAACTGTGGGTTGGTATAGCACCTTCCCAAATGTGGGTTATTTTAACCCAATGCATTGGGTTAAAAACAGTTGTGTTAACTTTTTATTTTTATTCATGTCATTATTTTAATTAATAAATACAGATTGTTTATTTGTAAGAAACAATACATACATTTTAAAATATACATTTTAAATGTCAAACTAAATATTGGGGAGTCTAGCATTTAATGTAAATATACATAAATGTGTACATATTAAATTCAAAATACACAGCACAAATACATTCAAAACCTATTAAAAAATGTACAAACAGTACACATTCAAATCAAAACATATATTTGAAACCTTCACACAAATGTACATAGAGTAAACATACATAAAATGTGTACATACAACACAAAAATTAATACTACATTTAAAACTACACAAAAGTGCACAGAAATATTACATTCAAAACCTATACAA
This sequence comes from Gobio gobio, assembly GCF_949357685.1. Lineage (NCBI taxonomy): Eukaryota > Metazoa > Chordata > Actinopteri > Cypriniformes > Gobionidae > Gobio > Gobio gobio. The sequence continues at coordinate 52,145,709 of NC_137101.1, read as the reverse complement.
CAGAATACACAAATTCATAATATTAAATCCTTCCAGAAATAAACTACTTTATTAAAAAAATGCACTGTACACTGCATTGATGTGTTGTAAACATACCTTAAGTAGCAAAACAAATACAAATGATGATGATCAAAGTTCTTAATGAGGCAGCAATGTGTTGAAGGAACTCCTCTGGATTTATTTTATTTAATAATTTATTTGATAGGGACATATACCACCAACATAGATCATTTTGACTAAACAATCTGATGTCTGTATCACAGTGTATATAGCCAAAGGCTAATTTGCAACACTTGTCCCTAGAAGGGCCTTTATCAATCAAAAACAATAAATACAAAAAAGTATCTAAAAACCGATTCATACATTAATAAAACTCAAACAATAATACTCTATAACTTCCAAACATACACAATACCTTCACAATATTATAAGTGAGTACAATTCTGATTTATCTTTAACCAAGTCTTAAGTCTGGAAGAAAACATTTTAAAATCAGGAATAGTTTTAATATCAGGTGGCAATAAATTCCAGAGCTTAGAGCTTCTAACAGAAAAAGCTGTCTGACCAAAACTAGTCCTGCAGTATGGAATTTTACAATCATGGTATGTATTACTTCTCGTAACTCTACTGCTGTTCAGTCTCTCCACAAATTTACTCAACGGTTCAGGCGTTAGATGATTAATACATTTATACAATAATTTAAAAAAACTAAAATTAATAAATCTATCAAAACTCATTAAATTATATTTCTTAAGAATAGCACAGTGATGATATCGAATTGGTTTTTTGTCCATGATTTTGATTGCACGATTATATAATGAACCTATACTTTTAGTTACAGTAGGAGCAGCCTGTGCCCATGTTGTTACGCAATATGAAATATGAGAAAATACCATAGCGTGCATGTACAACAGTGCTGCCTGGTTTGGAATGTAATTTCTAATTAATTTAAAACAATTAAGGTTACTTTGTATTGTTCTTGAAATTTTCTTTATATGTTTATCAAATTTAAGCTGAGAATCTAAAACCAATCCAAGATATTTAAAATCTGTAACAGAGTCAATTTTTCCATTTTGTAAATTAATAATAAAATTTTCTTTTAAATCATGTTTCCTAATAGAAAAACACATAGAAACTGTTTTTGACAAATTTAAGACTAACTGATTTTGACTAAGCCACTGTTGAATAGGAGACATACATACAGACAATGCCTCTGCAGCCTGTTTAGGCGACTTAGCAGAGATGTAAAAAACTGCATCATCTGCATAAAGTTGACAGCTGGCCCCTGCGCAGTGCATAGGCAAGTCATTTATAAAGAGACTGAACAGCAAAGGTCCAAGTATAGAGCCTTGCGGAATACCGATTTTGATATTTGAAAATGCTGATATATCTTGATCTATTCTAACACCCTGTGCTCTAGACTGAAGATAAGAAGTAAACCACATAACTGCCTCAGTAGAAAAATTAAAACCTAACATTTTAGATAAAAGTAAGCCATGATTGACCGTATCAAAGGCCTTTTTGAGGTCAATGAAGACAGCACCCACCACCATACCCTTATCTAGTGACTTTTTAACATTTTCAATTAAACAGCAGTTTGCCATTTCAGTTGAGTACCCTGGTCTGAATCCAAACTGCTGTGGGTGGAGGAGCTGTCTGGATTCTAGATAGTCAATCAATTGAGCTGCTACAACTTTTTCGATAACTTTAGATATAACTGGTAAAATTGATATAGGACGATAATTGCACATAGAATCTTGACTTCCTGTTTTGAATACTGGGATGATTACTGCTTTTTTCCAAGCACTAGGGAATGTACAGGTTCTTATAGATAAATTCACAAGATGTGTCAATGGTTTGACAAGAACATCTCTATATTTTTTAAGAAAACAACTATTCATATTATAAATGTCATTTGATTTTGAATTAGAAAGTTTATTAATTATATCAACAACTTTTATTTCTTGAGTCTCTTTAATACGAAAACAATCTGTTGAAACAACTCTCACAGAAGAGATCTGGCTCTCTACAGGTTGAAAACCTTGTGTCAATTCTTCAACTGATTGTAAAAAGTATGTATTAAACTCATTTGCCATAGCGGCACTACTAGTTATGATATTACCATTAATGCTAAGTTCTGTAATCCTTTTATTTTTATTAGATTTGTTAGTCATATTATTTAAATGCTTCCATAATAAATTACTGTTACCTTTAGCATTATCAATTAGTTGTGTATAGTATGTAGCTTTTGCTTTACGCAGCTCAAGTACAACTTTATTTCTTAGACTTTTGTAATTCAAAAAATCAGTATTAAGTTTTGTGCGTAATGATATTTTTAAAGCCAAATCTCTCTTTTTCATAAGTTTATGTATTTCATTATTAATCCAAGGTATAGTTAATTTTTTTTGTCTAGATTTTATTTGCTTTGTAAATTTTTGTGTTATTCCTGTAATAGCTGTTGTCATGGCATTACAGCACTCCTCTACGTCCTCTAGAGCCGTAATCTGTTCCCAGTTTATATTATAAAATTCCCTTTCAAATTGTACAATTTTAGATTTTGGGATAATATTTTTTATTTTTTCACAGTCAGGTTTACCAAAATACTGCAAACGTTTTCTAGTCAATTTCCTAACAGTTAGGATCATGTTATGGTCCGAAAGTCCTGTAATAAGATTATAAGTCTGTGTTATACGTTCAGACTTATTAGTAAATGTAAGATCAATAAGGGTCCTAGTCTGTCGCGTTATCCTTGTAGGTCCTACAATCATTTGTTGATAATTGAATTTTGTAAAGGATGCTTTTAATTTTTGTTTACTGCTTTTATCAGACCAATTAATATTAAAATCACCATACCATATTGTCTCTCTATACGAGTCTAATTGTTTCAATACATGGCTCAATTCATCATAAAAAATACTATTATGAGAGGGTGGATTGTAAAGAACAACAATATTAAAATACATAGTAGGTGATAAAACTACATTCAAGGCTAGACATTCTAAAGTAGTACTCAATGCAATTTCATTACACTTAAATTTCTCTTTAATATATATTAATACTTCTCCTCCCTTGCCAATGTTCCTATCCTTTCTAAAACACTGGTATCCGGCAATATCTAACATGGTAGTCGGTATAGTACAGTGAAGCCAGGATTCTGTCAAACAAATAATCTAAATTCGAGTCCATAAGAAGTGCAGAAACCTGATCCCATTTGGGAATGAGGCTGCGTATATTTAGATGTCCCCCAAGTATTCCCTTTGGTTTGCTCTTAACGTCCCAAAGAACACGGGCATGATTCACAGTCTGAAAAAATAAATGTTGCTTCTGTTTTTGAGCGGCACAACTGTCCGAGCCATCCCTGCGCATTTGTGACGCCTTGTTGACGTTAACCACCGCTCCGTCTCCCGATCGAGAGTGAGAGCCCTGGCCGCTACCCACCACTGTCGAGGCTTCACTGTTACTAGCCAGCACAGTCCTTGAATGGGGATCGGACAGGCAAGATGACTCACCAGCATGGCCACGTCCCGTATTCCTCACACGTGGCTCCAATGCGCTCCGCTTCCCGGCGTAGCACAGTTCTGATAGATCCTGATTTGGAGCCAGCATTCCCTCCAGGTCGGCCACGTGAGGCACCGGTATAGCAAGGGGCGTGGTTATCTGCGGTGTCATTTGCGCCGTATCCCCTGAGCCAGACATCACCTCCACAGGGCTCGTATGGCGCTCAAACATGGCTGGACCAGGGTTCAGATGAACATCCCCAGCCAATAATATAAGCACCAACATAACTTTAGAAGCAGACGCTCTGCCTTGCCGTGTTGGTAATCGGTTTGCGTTCTTTCTATCGCTCTGACACAAGCCTTTTGATACCCAGATGGAATGCAAAGTGAGGTGTCCTTGTCCAAACATATAAAGCTTTGTTTGTTCATGATCAAATATATTAACCAAGTTATCCTTGTTGTATGGGAAGAAGTTATAGGTCCAGGCACTCAATAACAATAATAAAAATTGTAAAATACAAAGGCCATGAGTGGAGCCCAACAAACCACTCCTGCCCTTGGCAGCCATCTTGGGTCTTCAGAGGTCCTGACACTGGGCCTGCCATCTTGGGTCTTCAGAGGTCCTGACACTGGGCCTGGGCCTGGCTCTCACCCTAGTCAAGCGGGTCCACGAGAGGCGAGAGTCCGTGACCAAGAACACGGCCTCTTTCCCCCTAGGATTCCAAACGAAACCCACGGAAGAGAGGTACCAAGACAGAGACAATGCCAAATCTCATCGAGATGGACTCTCAGCCTGAGGAACCAAAGGCTGAGAACAATTAGAAACCACCTGTCATCCGACCATCATGATCCCACTCGACCACCATCCGATCAAAACGACAACTGCCATCCGACGAGGTCAACCGGACGTCGTCACATGGCAAAGGGGGAGCTGTAGCGTCTGGAGTCTCTCTGTCTCTCTCTCTCCGTTTCTCTCTCATGGGATCAAAGTGATGCGAAACAGCAGGGATGTATTTTGCTACCCAGCTCTGCAGGGAAATCAGATCCCGGCACCCATAAGTCTGGGGTGAATGGCCCTCAATGCCAGGCTGACGACCCACCAGAGAATGGCCAGGCCTACGCAATTGCTCTGGGGGGAACTTCAAAAGATCCCTATCACACACACACACACACACACACACACACACACACACACACACACACACACACACACACACACACACACACACACACACCGGGCTCCTAGCTCACACCTTCCTGGTGCAGAGTGGCCGAGAACTGACCCCCACACACACAGGTTGCCTGAACTATTATAATTGAACTATTCCAGAAATGACATATATGATGATTTCCTAAGGATATGCATGCTCCCTATGTTCCTTATCTTAATGTGATGTAAAAGCCCTCCTTGAATGCTCAAAATGGCTCTGTAAAAGAGATACACTGTCTTTTATGCATTTAAGTCACGGCATGTTTGATGTTCACAGTTTTCTCTCTTTCTGTCTTAGCCAATGATGCAAAACATATGATTATGAGATGTACCGTTAATATGCTTTGCCCTTTTGAAGCGAAACCGTATTCGTTCGGCCTGCCGAGCAAGAACATTCCAGTAGTAATAAAAGTCCGAACAAAGGGACTTTTTCCCGCCTCCAATCCACATCTACGATTGGTCATCTCAGAGAAGATGGGCGGGGGTTAGCGGGCTTTAAATGACAATAACTCGAGCACGTCAGGGCTCAGTCAATTTTGCAAGGACTCAGACGAGACAAAACTTCCCTTCCATCACGCCAGCGCGGCTCGCGGGGCTTCGGCCCGAGCCGCTCGGCCTGGCCAAGCTGATCGCCCCTTTGAAGATGACGCAACACCGGCGCGCTCCATCCGAGCGCGCACATCACTGCGCGAATCTTCTTAGCGCGAACGAGATGCCTTTTCCTTCCAAGACAACCGCTCCTACACGCCGTTAAATCTCCCGCGGACCGACCCCGGAAGGACCGAACGGAGGGAGAGCTTCAGCGCATGAACACTCTGAGAAACGCAACACACGCATCTTGCTTACACAACACAAAGAAACCATGCAAGTATCAATTCTATCGAAATTTAGATGCGTTTAAGATTGTACCCCTATTATGGTGATAATTGTTTGTTGCTGGCTCTCGCGGTTTTGATTGGGAAATGTCTGACCGGACCATGCCCTTCTTCACTCTCCTTCCCTCTCCTCTTCCTCACTCTTCCTCCCCTCTCTCCTCATCCTCCCTCTTTACCTTCTTTTATTCTGTATATACATGTATCCTTTATGTAGTCGTATGTAATCGTAGTAGCTATCACTATTAAAACCATTGTATCCACATTTTAATTGTCATTGTTGTTGCTCACAAAACATGAGTCCCTTTAATGTCAGATCTAAGCTACGAGCTCTTATAAGTATCATTGAATGCTTTAATTAATACCATAGCTCGGAAAGTTTGTCCTTTGTGGCCAGAGGGATAAACTTCCCGAAAATGGGTTGAAGACCAAGTTGATAAGTATTGTACTGCTCGTTCGTTAAACCAAACGGAGTAGAGGAATTCTGAATCACTTCCTTAGAGGCTATTCTGTGATTATTTAATATAGATATATATCCAGAGTTGATTGCAATAAATTGTTGTTAACCATATAGATATATAGATATATTGCATAAATACCTGTTAGGTATTCCCTTTTTGGGTGATTTTGGAGATTTGTGATTCAATTATAACCCGTTATGATTAATCATAAATCCCTAAATATTAATACCCATTATTCCCTATGAGCTAAATTTAATTTAATAATATATGTAACCCTAAGACGTTACACCAGAAACGAGCGGCTTTTTCTTTATTTGATAAAGGCATCTGCAAAGTTAAAATTCAGTCAAAATTATATAATAATATACTCTGCACATTTTCTATTAATAAAATGTTGTATTTTTTTATTCCAGATATGTAAAAATGAGACCAACATACATTGCTGTCATTCGATACAACCAGTAAGTCATTCGTTATAACCAAAATTCCGGTTTAACCGAATGACTCTTTTGGTTATAACGAATGACAAAATCTTCATTCAATGCTAACAGGCTGATATCTAGCTGCCTAGCTTGATAGTTAGCTATCTAGCTACCAAAAGGAGAATCAAACATTATATATTATTATATTTAGCAAAAGTTTTAAAAATACTTAATATTGACCACATGACTCGATCCAAAATGGAGCCCTTTATATTGGTTTCTCCGAATGACATCAATGCAAATAATTTTTCCGGACATTCTTTCTCATAACAAAGCAACGACTTCTACACATAATTTTAAAACCATTTTGCACTATGTTGATATATAGTCTTATAAAATCATGCCAGAATAAAAAATATATAAATTTATTAAATTAAGATATTTTAATCACAAATTAAATTGCTGTACTGGGCTTCGGACGGTTAAACCGAATGACCTTTTGACACTTCAAAATCTTTAAAATACCTTTATATGTAGTAAAATATAATTAAAACCTTTTGGATTCAGTAAAATAGATCAAGTTGTACTACCTTACATACTTTGGACGTTATATATTTGTTTTTTTATTATTATTATTATTATTAAGGCATTTGGACAAAAAAAATGACCCGTCACGTCATTGACCCATTTATAAATTAATTATTTTCCAAAGCCGAGTGTGTGTATTTTCTGCCTCCTGCGAAACCCTAAGGCCCGGTTTCACAGACATGGCTTAAGCCTAGTCCCAGACTAAACTGCCCACTTGAGCTGTCTTAACTCAAAGCGACTTGCACAGATATGAATTAAAATAGTCAAAGATTTAGCCTGTTCTGGATTAAACAAAGCCGATTGCAAGAGGAAGGATTATAGCTAGTCTATGACTAAATTGAATCTTAAATTAATCCTTCAAAGAGGCAGGTTTAACTCCTGCTTAGTACTGTTTGTGAGGGAGAATGGAATATTTGGAATATCTAAATGAAAACCAACATGCACAACAGAGGCCAGCCAGAGTACTTGTGGATAGGAGTGATCCATTACATTACTTTGATGACACAGCTTTTCAAGACCGCTTTCGTATGTCCAAGGAAAATGCAGTGGAGATAATATCTTTGCTTGAGCCTAGACTTTCCTGTCTGTCTCTGAGAGGAAGGCCTTTACCCATTTCTCTCCAAGTTCTGCTCACACTGAGGTTTTTTGCGTCCGGGACCTTTCACCGTGAAACTGGTGATTTGTGTGGTGCCAGTGAAGCAACTGTGTGTAGAATAGTTCACAAAGTCAGCAGAGCCATTTGTGAACTGAGGAGTCTTTACATAAAGTTTCCTGATGCTGCTGACCAAGCCAAATATAAAGTGCAATTCTATGAATATGGGCACTTCCCAGGTGTCATTGGCTGTATAGATGGATGTCATGTTCCTGTCAAGTGTCCATCAACCCCTGATGCTGAGGAGTACAGGAACCGTAAGAACTGGTTTTCTATCAACGTTCAGGGTGTATGCACACCTAATTTAGAGTTTTCAAACATTGTTGCGCGCTGGAAAGGTTCAACTCACGATTCAAGGATTTTTGTCAACTCTTCATTATGTGCTCAGTTTCAGAGTGGACTTCTACTTGGTGACAGTGGATGTGGTCAGAGTAACTTTTTATTCACTCCATACATAAATCCCACAACAGCTGAGCAGCAAAGATACAACAGAGCTCATATCCGAACAAGAGGCATGGTTGAACGCATGTTTGGAATATGGAAAAATCAATTCCAGTGTTTACGTAATACACTTCGCTTCAGGCCAAGGAGATGCTGCAAGGTCATAATTGCTACAGCGGTGCTGCACAACTACCTGAAGCAGCGCTGCTGTCCTGATCCTCCAATGGAAGATGACGATGAAGCAGATGTGCCCATGACTGAGGCAGCCAGTGACCAACGAGGACTTGCACACAGAGTTGCTTTCACATTGCAGCACTTCAGCTAGATGAGATGTATTTCAATATGGAATGTATTCATTATGCCTTATTTTGCCATGATAATTTTTGTTCTGTACAAAATTAAAATAGTGTGCAGCAAAATTTAAAAAAAATTACTAAACCAATACTGGTTGAAAATGTAGTTTGTGATTGTTTAAATACACTCAGTCATGAATATCTAAAATGACAAAAGGTTTATTTTTGTTTTTATTGTTTATACATCATATTGTTCACCATGGCTGGTAATCACAATTGCATCCTTACTGTATCGTTTTTGGATCATACCTCTTTCTTCCAACTTCATATCCAATTCAACCTGTAGAATTCTCATTTTCATTTCATGTTCTTCCTTCAGATATTTCATTTTTTCCTCATGAAATTCTCTGGCTAACTTTTCATGGATGGTCATCTTGCTTGTTCTCTGCTGAAAGGTGGTGGCAGCATCTTTTCTCAGGGATGCAGGAGCAGATGTGGAAGGCACACACTCACTGTGCTCTGGCTTTTCCAACCCGTTCAGATTCCTTTCTTCTGTGGGGAAAAACAGAGGCACAAATAAATTCACATGATCCTTACAATGAAAGAAGAATAAAAATTGACAGAGTGGAATTTATGTATCAAAGGAAGAAATCAATTTCTTTCTAACATACCATTTGTGGTCAGATCTTCATCTGAACTGTTCAAGTGATCATCATCTGGTATACCATCCAGAGGTTGCTGGTGCTGTATTATTCCAGACAGCAAGTCACTCAATTCATCAGTTTTGTCTTTATTTGGTGGTCCACCACCAGTAGTAAATCGCTGTCTTCTGATCTCTGCATTCTGTCGTTTTAAAGCCAGTTTAAGGTTCTTCCACAGAGTCTATACAGGCAAAAATCATTCATTATAAATTGTCCCAAAAATATGAATATGAGAAATGAGCAATGATAATAATGAAGAAATCTCACCTGAAGTTGTTGTATTGTTCTTGTGGTTGCATTTTCATTTGCATTAAATTCATTGCAAATTGCATTCCAAGCACTCCTTTTCTTTTGCTCACTAGCAGTAGTGTGGATTTTACTTTCAATAACTGGATGGTTGGTCAAAATTTGTTTCAGTAGTGTTTTTTCATACTCACTGAAGTTTTTGGAACGAATTCTTTTTGCATCTGCCATTGCTTTGTGTCAAAATGTACACCGATAAAATGTACACCGTTTTCTGGTCCATTCCAGGTTTTTATGAGCACCATCAGCCCAACGGCATGTGCTTATACTCAACTTAATCAGGCCTATCCCAGGTGTTCTCATTTAAGCTTACTTAATTTACTCCAGGACTCTGTAGTCTCAGACTAACTAAGCTTATTTTAAGCCACGTTCATGAAAGGTACTTAAATGCCCCAGTTTAACTAGTACACATTAAGGCCTACTCCTGGCTTATGCTAAGCCATGTCTGTGAAACCGGGCCTAGGTGTTGTAACTCTGTAAGGGCATGATACTCTGCTTGAGGGATCTTAAACTGGCTTGACACTGCACTGAGTACAACAAGCTCCTGTGAACATATAAATAATAATCTATATCAGGGGTCTCAAACTTATTTTACCTGGGGGCCGCTGGAGGTAGACTCTGGGTCAGGCTGGGCCGCATCAAATCTTCTCAATCTTTATTATTAACAGTTCTTCAACATGAATGTTTCTTCTGAACATGAACTGTTCCTCTGAATTTGAACTAAATATAGCCTATAGAAATTAAATAATATAAAATGAAATAATGAATGATTTTAATTTTATTTTAAATAATTGACTAATTCACAGCAAGGCCGTAACCAGGTCAAACAGAACAGTGAGCGAAATTCTAGGTCTAATTCTAGTTGGGAAATAATCTTTTTGGGACTATTTGTAAGCAATATTTGCATTAATTTGCATCAAATATATTATTAGTCCCGATATTCTTCGCATGAATGAGTGAATAAATACATAGATCCGCGAAAGACTTTCAAATTCTCTAGTGGTCTGGTGGTAGAATTTTTGTCAACCGTGTCAAAGGTTACGGGTTCTAATATAGTTCTCATATAGTTTTTCTTCAAAGATGTTCATCAATGATTGTATAATAAGACCATGGACACGTTTGCATTTTGTTTTGAACAACAACCATGAGGCAGCATCAAACAGAGGCCCGTTGCACAAAAGTAGAATTAAGACATCCAGGATAAATGACTGAGCTGAGCTCAATGAAGCCAAAACAAGTGCATCCAGGCTTAATTGGTTGCACAAAGACCAAGCCAGGATGAGCAGACACGGATTCATCAAGCCAGGTTAAACCAATCTTGGATAGGTGCGCGCACACGACTCACTCAAATAGACCCGCCACGGATCACAGATTCACTGATTCACCATGGCAACTAGAGCGGCGTATACTTTTCCCCGTCGGAGGCACAAATCCTCATGGAGGCATACGAGGAGGTAAAAGACATAATTAAGAAGAAAGGCAACACCGCCACAGTGATAAAGCAAAGAGAAAAATCATGGCAAAGTATTGCAGACCTCCTGAATGTGTAAGTAGTGCACAATTACACACTCACCGCTCCGCTGAAACATCACAATTACAATCCAAATAGTTAATTCACATCTCCAAAAATGCAGTTGTACTCTGATTATGAAACAGTTTAATTTTTAATTGAAATGGACTGCAGATATGAGTGAAATTGTGTAAAGTAACTCCATCACACTGTATAAGGCTTTGATAAATTATTATCAAAGCCTTACATTATTACTACGCTCAGTAGTACGATTTAATCTTAGCCGTTGTACTCTGCTTCTTATGTTGTCCAACGATTTTCTGTGTTCTCCTGCTTTTATTAATGTAAAGCTGCTTTGAAACAATGAAACAATTGTGAAAAGCGCTATATAAATAAAATTGAATTGAATTGAATAGATGAGCTAATAATAATAATCACTTTAATTTATATAGCGCCTTTCAAAGGACCCCCAGAAAGCACAGCAGGCCGACAACCATGCCCATGCTAGGGTTGAAATGACCTTTGGCCTCCTGAAGGCACGCTTTCACTGTCTTCACAAATTAAGGGTCAGCCCTGTGAGGGCATGTGACATTACTGTGGCTTGTGCTGTCCTCCACAATGTGGCCTGCCTGAGGAAGGAGAGGCCATGGACTGGGACAATCCAGCAATCTTCCCTGATGACGACAGTGGTCGGCTGCTGAGGGACCAATATGTGTTGAATTATTTTTGTTAGTATGTGTGCATTCAATTTTGGTTAAATAAGTCCTGCTGTGGCAGAGGAATTAGGGTTTTTTTGTGTTCCTTTTTTAATTTTTTTTTATTGATTTGGCTTATTGATTTTATTGTTTGTGCTGTATACTGTGTGTAATACAAGCTTGCAGGGAGGCTACTGCATCCATTAATTTGTCTGTTCAGTTGATGTGTATGGATTTGTCCTGCATTTATTTCAGTGTGCAGATATGCGGGGTGTGTTATATACAGACCTTTGAATGTGTATTTATCCTTTTGTTGTATAATATGCTTTGATTCTGTGCTTTCCATCTTGTAGAGTCACTGTGACATCAGTTTCGAAAGGAGCTGATGGTTTACCTGCTTTGTTTTATCCTTATTCAATAAAGGAACCTAATGTTACACTTTGTGTTTTTATATTTATATGGAATGTGTATTTTACACGACAGAGTATTAGGGCCACACTGAGGAAGAAGGAAAAAGTCATACATTTATGAGGCTGGTTCTTTTTGCGGAAAAGATGCATATTCTTTTTACAGTCCTGATACTTATAACAATGTGACGCTGATGTGCCAAAAGATTAAGTATTTCCTTGTTTGTGAAACCATATTGAAGAACAATTCCACAAAATGCCCCACAGCTGTCATTTGAACAACCGTCCTCCTCTAAAACAACGGGTTACAATATTATGACTTAATTTATCGAAGTCTGTGAATTTTCTTTTTTTCCTCTGTGGCCCTAATATTCCATCATTTTTATATATAGCCTTATAGTCTATGGGAAATCGTAAATTATCTAATGATAGCAACATCATCTAAAAATCATAATTTATCCAAAATGATTGAAGTTATGATCACAAACGTTTAAATAATGACAGTGGGTCTAGTTATATGTGATAACAATGTATAGTGGGCAGTAGAATAACTATTGGTTTCCGTTTGTGGTGACTGCTGACTGACATAAGGGATGAGATTAAATAGATCCTGGAATTTAGCCTGGTCTGGAGCAGGCTAGCTCCACAGAATAAATCTCCATGGTAATTTATACCATAACATCCAACTGCCACCCTATCCAGCTTTAGTGCAACCGGATCACGGATAAATTGAGCCAGGATCACCAAGATATCCCGACTTAATCCCTTATCCTAGTTTTGACTGGACAAACATGGAATTTTCAAATCGGGATCATTTTTAACCAGATTGGACTGTTTTGAAAACAGTGGGCCCTGGGCAAGTAGGGCTAACAGGCAAGTATACAGAAATGTACAGTTTATTCTTATTATTGTTATTACAATTAGACTACACCTGCACCTGTGGCAGAGATGGAAGGACAAGAGACTCAGGGAGAGAGGAAGATATGGAAACTGAAACATCAGGGGATGATGGTGCTCCAATGGGGAATGTAGAAGAATAGCAGAACTGCACCATGTGTGGCCTCAGACTCAATGAAATAATACACTTGCAGAAGGAGAATTGAAAACTGAAGGGAGAGCTCTCCAAAAAGGCCCTGGATGAGAAATTTCTTCAGGCTGTCTGCAAAAACACCACAACACAGCCTTTTCACATGCCCTTCTTTTGGGCTGGGGGGTGTTACCTGGCTGCAGTGTGGCCAATGGTATTTTGATTGTTTTATCGTGCTCTTTTTTTGTTTTTGTCGGTGGGCTGTGAATCAAATAATGGCACCGGTAGGTCAGCTGAAGGGGGGGTGCTGATGGGGGCTGGTGGGACAATCTTGTGCTTGGGTGATTTACCTGGCTGTAATGTGGCCAATGTTTTTCTGACTGTGTTCTGTGCTCGTTTTCTGGGTTTGTCTGTGGGCTGGGAATCGGCTGATGGCACGGGTATCTCAGCTGAAGGCACAGGGGGTGGGGGTTGAGTGTAGTGACGGGCTACAAGCTCAGGTAGGACAACCTTGTAAAAAAATTTTTGTGCGGTTGGCAAAAGTGTCTCCCAAAGTTCTATGTCAGACATGACACGGACAGTTACAAGGCTTTTGGTCGTCCAAACAACAAAGTCACAGAACTGTGACTCGGTGACAAAGATCTGAGTTTGTACCTGTTTGTAGTACTTGTGGGTTTGCTTCAACTCCATCCTTCCCTCTGTGAACAGCAGACAAAAGTCCTTGTCAGTACATGCCTGCAGAATGTTATGGTCCTGGTGCTTAAAAGGGCATTTAATCTCCACACATCCTTTCCCGCAACATGCACAATGGACAAGTGCATCAGGAGTCGCGCCTATTGCAGGGAAAGAAGGGTTGATTATGAATCCACAGGGTTCCACTTTCATGTCCCTGTGCCGCAGCTCTGTCTGTGTGATGTAGGAGACCCTTGCCGTATCCTCTTTTTCTCTCCCCCATTTAATGGCCTCTGGGCAATTGTGAGTCTGTCTCAGTGAAGGTTTCTGTGGATAGCACACCTTCTCCACAGTTGACTTTGCTGGTCTGGTTATGGAGGTGGAGACAACAGCGTGTGTGATGGAGGCGGTTATCCTTCCAGCCCGTGTGCTGTGCCATATGTCAGACTTGTGCTGCTGTCTTGTGTTCTTTTCCAGTACAGCTGCCTCTGTGACTGTCACTGCCACAAGGTGTGTCAGGCCCTCACAGTGTTGAAGCAGGACAGACAAGTCACAGCCATCCATTCATGGGTAGCGAAGACGCAGCAGTGACTTCGGCAGGACACATGGCTGAATGGGATCAGCATAGAGGTGGCAGAATTCCTCCATTACAGAGCACAGTCCGGACCTGTGTGCATGCATGAGCTCTGTGAGGGGTTTTAAATCGGCAAGTGTTTTCTGCGGTAAACATGTGCCACCTGAGCGGGTCCGGATCTTGGGTGCTGTGCTGGTGTCTCCACAGACTGACCGATCAAGCGCCTTTTTTCGGGCTGAGCTTGTTGTAAAGTCAATAGTATGTCCAGGCACTCCCTGCACTTTGGTTATATTGGAGGGCATCATCCAGTACGCTTCAACATCTGTTGGGGTCACATTTCCCCGCAGACACACAGCTGTATCGATCTTGTACAGGAGGGCTGCCACATGTGCGCACTTCTCTGCCACGCCAGCCATACAAGTGCAGTGAGCGCTCTCCACTTCCCCACATGCTGTAAGTATGACCCATGGCTGTAGGGGCTTCTGGCTGAGTCGCATGGAGGGATTCACCTAAGACAATAAAAGCATTATAGGCCTTTTTCACAGAACGCAGAACGCACTTCCGTTTCAGCGCTGTTGCTGTAAGCGACTTCCGGTCTAAACAACAATGGCTGAAGCAAAATCGAAGTGTCACTGTAGCGTCCCTCATTGCACAAATAACAAGCAGCGACAGCCATATTTAAGCTTTCATGCATTTCCAAAGAAGTGGGTGCATGTTATTCGACGTGAAGAAGGACCGACGTTTACGATCCTTAGAGGTAGCACATTTGTTTGTAGCCGACACTTCAGCGACGCTGATTACACTGCCGCTACTGGTCGTAAGTGCCTCAAAAAAGGGACCGTCCCGTCCCGATTTATTTGGAACAACTGGGGAGAAACTTCACTAGAGTCGGTTTACGAAAGAGTAAGAGCTCGATCCACACTTTACACTTTTCCTGTCCTTTCCTCTGATGACACCCAAGAAGACGACATAGTTCCTGAGGTAGCAGCTGGAGTAGATCATGACTATGCAGTCACTCCTCTTCTAGGTATTTTTATGCATTCCTGAAAACACATTTCCCTTATACTTAATTAAATCTATTATTGAAGCCTTTATTACATTTATGTCCACTTTCATGTCTTAATATAATTTTAATTCATTTTGAAACAAAAACATATCTTACTTCATTTATATCCTAAATGCTGCCATTAATGAGCATAATAAAATTAAGATTAACAAATTCATAACATTATTTAAAATGACTATTAGAATAAATGTTTTAATCATATTCACTCATATAATTTGTTTTTAATCAAAATACAGATAATTATACATATGAATTTGTAAATCAGCCAGGTTATATCATTGCATATCTCTCACAACTTTGCACGTTTCCATAGAGACATACCAAGTTGAATATCATTATATAAGCATTGTTGAGATATGGACACAGGGTCTGAGTGGGAAAGTTATTTTATTTGGGTATAATGTTATAATATAATTGTAATATAACTCAATTTTTAATTGTATTGCTATTATGTTAAACTGTTACTTTTTTGTGAATCTAGGTGCACAGGATGCAGCAGCTGCACGTATACAGGAATTGGAAGCTGAAGTCAGAAAACTGGAAAGTGAGCTCATGCAGCTCAGAATAGGCCACTCTCTGTCCCAGTTCCAGAGATTCTGTACTTCAGATGAAGACATACGCTTTTACACCAGGTTTTCATCTGAAGAGGTCTTCCAAGCATTCTGGAAGGTGATTGAACCCTCTGCGTCCATGCTCGTTTACTGGTCTAAGAGTTTTTTTTGTACTGCTGTCGTGTTGCTGCAGGACTGAAAGAAAAAGTGTTAGCTGACATTTTCAAAGTAAGTGTCTCCACTGTTAGCCGCATCATCATAACTTGGGCTAATTATTTTTACCTCGTCCTTGGATCATTGCCCATATGGATGAGCAGAGAGCAAGTGAATTCTACCATACCAGACAAATTTAGGCAGTTTTGTCCAGAGGTGAGGGTCATCATTGACTGCACAGAGATCAGGTGCCAAAATCCATCTTCTCTTCCTATAAAAACACCATTACATTCAAGGGGTTGATCGGCATTGCTCCATGTGGTGCAGTTACTTTTGTATCCAGCTTGTACACAGGTTCCATCTCTGATCAAGAGCTGACGAAACACTTAGGGATTCTTGATTTGCTGGAGCCAGGTGATGCTTGCATGGCTGACAAAGGATTCACCATTGAGAAGCTGCTGGCAGAACATGGGGCCAAACTCATTATACCACCTTTCAAAACAGCAGCTCAATTCAGCAAAGAAAATGCAGAGAGAACACAAGCCATAGCTCGTCTTCGAATTCTTGTTGAGAGAGCCATCAGAAGAGTGAAGGAGTTTCACATCTGGGACACCACTGTACCTTTAACCTTGTCTGGAACGGTTAACCAGCTGTGGACTAACTGCTGCTTGATGAGTAATTTTCAGTGGCCGCTTGATGTTAAAGGTCACAAAGGAGTATAGTCCTTTTATTTTAGTGAGTGCCTTTTATGTAATATAATGTATTATACCTTTTATAAGTGAATTAGAAATATAATGTATTATACCTTTATATGTGAATTAGAAATATAATGTATTATACCTTTATATGTGAATTAGAAATATAATGTATTATACCTTTATATGTGAATTAGAAATATAATGAATTATACCTTTATATGTGAATTAGAAATATAATGTATTATACCTTTATATGTGAATTAGAAATATAATGAATTATACCTTTTATGTTACACCTCTTGTATTATATTTTTGCACGGTTGAAATAAAGGAACAATTGTTACTTAAACTAAGACTTTATATTTGTATAAGACGTATAATCATTAGAACAATAAAATTTTTATTATATACACAATTCCAGACTCTTTTTTAACAGTATTAACAATTTATACATATTGCAATTAGGCCTAATAGATACCACCCCTAAGATATTCATCCATGTAAGTACAAAAGTAATAAAGATCAAGATTTACTCTCATCTGACTTATCATGGCACTGTCCCTCCACACTCTTTCAACTGTTATGTCCTCTTCAGTGTTAGTGATGAAGTCACACCAACTGAGTCCAGTTATGGCTAACTGACCTTGAACTTGCCAGTAATATTTGTGAGATTTTTTCAGGGTTGCCTGTCCATCCACAATGTTAATATGCCCAGCCTCAGAAACTGTTGAAACATCTGGGCATTTCACCTCAGCAAGCCCGAAACAGGGATCTGCATTAGGATCATAAACTTTGGCATCAGGACTGGCACCAAGGTAGGATGCATCTGAGTGTACAACAAAACCACAAGGTGAGACATTCACATTGAACAGTTCAGAGTAACGTTCCAGCACCTCAGGTTCCCTGTCAAGGCCTGCTTTCATTGCCCTGGTTTGTTTTATGCCCTTGAGTATCCGCCTTGCCAGTGCCTGGCCAGATGTCTCCCCTCGCACATGAGAAACCTCATAAAATCTGCTAGCAATCACTCTAGGCTAGCGCATTTCCTTCCACAGTGGACACTCTGATTGCTCCTGAGTGCGCTCCTCTATTATAGCTGCCAACTCCTGTGTGACACTTAGGCTCTCCAAATGGAAGAACTGGTGGCAGTTTGGGACGAAGTGCAAGCTCCCTGGAAATGTAGAGCCATCAATAGGGAGTTTTGGGAACACAGGAGCAGCTGGGTGTTTCACGTTGCTTTTGGTCACAAGAGGAGGGCACTGGTAGGAGAGCACCGAACCTCGTGGCACAGGACCAAATCTGGAGTCCACCAAAGACAGTTCTGATAGGTTATTAAGTACGCAGGAAATCAGAGGTTGGGGAGTGAGTCCTTTCACAGCTTCTCCAACAGCCATTACTGCAGGGTCAGGGAGGTGACCTAAAATAAATGAGATGTTTAGGAAACTTGCATAGAAATTATTTCAAGACATCACATTAGACTTAAATTTGTTATGTGATGTATTACCAAGGTGTGTGTGTCAGACAGCAGACAGCGTGAGACTGTGTAGAATTGACGTGTTACATTTTTGGACAGGTCCACATCAGGCAATGCGTGCTACACACAACCTACAACGTAGCTACGGTGTACACTTGACACAGAAGTTTAAATTGGGCTTAAGCTGTGAAACCAGGCCTTAAAATGTTATTTAATGAAGAGTTATTTAATGTTACCTGTGTACGCTCTGTAGAGTGTAGATTTGCATACACTTCTGGAAGACATCCTTGGCTTTTTAACTACCAACTGATCTGTAGTCTCTGCAGAAATCCCCTGAAAAAAAAAAAAAAAAACGTTTAAGTATATTTTCAACGTCTTTAATTTGCAATACTACTGTATAACCAGTTTTAAAGGTCCCATGGCATGAAATTTTCATTTTATGAGGTTTTTCAACATTAATATGAGTTCCCCTAGCCTGAATATTGTCCCCAAGTGGATAGAAATGTTGCTCGGTGTAAACCCGAGTTCTGGCTGTCTTTCTCTGCCTTTGAGAAAATGACAGGCCAGACGAGCCAATCCTGAAGTCTCCTGTTTTGACGTCCAAGCAGGAATGGTTACCTCCCTTTCCTCCGCCCAGAGAATCTGTCACGCCCATGCAAACGCTCGAGAGATCATTGCGTGTGAACGAGTGAATGCTGGCAGTTTCTCAGTGTTTGGATGTACAAATGAAAACAGAAGTCTTTTTTCAGTTCCTTCTGATCTGTGATCAGTGATTTCTGATGTGTAGCTAATTATTTATTATTCGTGCACACACTGCGGCTTCTCTCTCTCCAGACAGAACGGTGTTTTCGTGTTTTCTATCTTGTGAGTCAGTGTTTTTGTACGTCCTCGTCGCGTCTATCGGTTCTAAAATGTGCATACAGTCATGAGTTTCTGCTCAACATCTTTAGAGATAAACCTCACACACGCCGAAGCTCGGGCTGCACTGGCCGTTGGCCTTCAACATCCCCGACCCCCAGTACTGCATCTGGCCCACAGCGGAGGCACCAAACGCGGCGTGAGATTAAGCAGAAGGGGGGTAAGCGTGAGCATATCCGGGCTAGCCAGCCTAGCCCCACAATAAACTGGATTACATTCGATTACTGCTGTTGTGTCTTTGTTTGCGCTGTGTACTCAACGCGCGTCACTGACGCTTTTATTTTATTTTAAAAATAATGCTATAATCAACACTTACTTTTAACTCGTTCATCTCGACAGCTGTAATGGTACTTTGGATGTGTTACAAAGTTGGTAATAATGATGAAGACGGACTCGGCGTGACTGGGACTCGTGTTTATTCAGAACTCTCAGATACAAACACAATAAACTCGCGCTGACTGACAGCGCTCTCATAACTCACTAGTTACTATAAATAACTTTGTTAGCAATCGCTGAGCTCAGTCTCTGGTACATTAGTGATGTCCGGTTCGCGAACGATCTTTCTTTTGAACCAGTTCTTTTTAGTGAACCGAATCAGTTCACCAAATCGGACTGAATTGTTCTAAACGGTTCGCGTCTCCAGTCAGCGCTGATCCATAATTTACTAAAGTTACTAACTTTCTGACATGAGTGACAGTCCCTCCGACTAGAAATAGACTAATAACCTGAAGTATATGCTGTAACTACTACAGTTCCGACATGCTGAGAACTGATGTGAAGTGAACTCAGGTCCATCCGTCTCTCTGGCAGCAGCTCGTGCGTCGTAGACCTCGTTAAACCACGCCCCCTCCGCTCATTTAAAATGCAAAGGTGTCAGCCAATCACAACAGTGGGGGTTTTTACTGAAGTCTCACAGCAGACACGCCTCTTGAAGCAGGGCATTCAGCCACAGGGCAAACAGCAGTATAGAAAAAATGCCTTTTATTTCTAAATTATGAAATTTTATGATGTAAAAGTCATACTAACAATAGAAGTACACCTCAGGAAACATTATAAAATAATAGAAAAATGCCATGCCATGGGACCTTTAATCAAACAACAACAACGGGGAAAAACAAACAGTAGCCTACCTAAACTAAAGCACTGTTTGTATCTGTATATTTAAGTTGTACTTATTTTTCCTATTGTCAAACAAGATTCATTCATTTTGTTTGTTTTATTGCCATGTGTGACTATTGTGCATCTAACATAATGATATGGTAAATGTGGCATCCTAATTATGGAAAAAAAAAAACATGCACATTTCTGAAAATTTTGATCTCACAAAAAATTATATATATATATATATATATATATATATATATATATATATATATATATATATATATATATATATATATATATATATATATATATATATATATATGTGGCTGTGTTGATGTAATAAATCAGCAGAGAATCAGGTGGCTGGTCACTCAAGGCTTCTTTTATTGGCCTGGGAAAAACACACGGCAAAAAGCCTGGTTAAAGCACTGCATCCACGTTGCATGTAAGATCAGCAGCGAAGCATCGTGAAACTGCTGGTGATTACATTTTCTCAAGGTGATCGTAAACATATAGTGGACAGAATTCTGAATAAGACATACATTGAAGAAAATAGAATATAAAACAGTATCTTTTCTTCTCAATTCTCATCACATTACTGCAAAGAAACTATAAACTCAAGTGACCAATATTTTACATATTTTTGTATAAATTATATACAGAAGGGAAGAACGCACATATCTAAAATGGCGCAGTTACACGTTCCGCACGTGCAAGAGCATACAGCACGTGCGGTTATCGCTAACACTCAATTCGGCTAACAATTAATCCACAGAACATGACAAAAACACATACCTGGGAAAAACACACGGCAAAAAGCCTGGTTAAAGCACTGCATCCACGTTGCATGTAAGATCTTAAAATAAACAGAGTTCGGAGTTCACAAGCATGTTAATACACACACACACACTCATTTTATCGTCACAAATAACACATGACTCTAATGACAAAACTAGGAGTTGACAGACAAACACAGTAAACTTGTGTGTAGTATAAAAGTTCAGCTATGCACTTGAAAACAATCCAAACTCGAGTTAAGACAGAGCGATCATCAAAGCAGCTTACCAGCAGCGAAGCATCGTGAAACTGCTGGTGATTACGTAGCACCGCCCCTCAATACAACGTACGCAAATGAAGCAATAACCAATGGCGAGTTTTCCCAATTTGTGCATGAATTTGACAAACATTATTTAAACTCTGTTACATACACCCCCCTTAAATTCTGCTAAATTGGGCAAGAACCAGCATATGTAACAAACAGAACATAGATGTCAGAAAGAGAGAAAAAAAAAAAAAAATTAAGTGTGAGTACAAGAGCTTTACAATACAATACGTCAGATAATCAGTCTCTTCCCAGGAAGTGTATAAGAATGGAATGGTACCAGGTCCCACACTCAATACAGACTATAGGAGGTGCAGTCTACACACTCCTAGTGGTTACAAATGTATCTCTGCTCTTCAAATTTCTTTTTGATGCAAACAACTCCTCAGACTCTCAGAGAAGAAAAATTCTCACTTCAAAGTCAAACTCCTAACAATCACAGTTCACTCATACATATAAATCATCACTCAGACATATTAAGCAAAAATGTTCCTTAACAACTCAACAAAGTTAGTTCCCTGAAAAATAACCTGGGCATCACTGTGTGAGTCACTTTTCACAATTTTCTGATTATCAATTTCACAAATAAGTCTGTCAGGGGGCTTAACTGATCTCCCTAATCGTGTAGTGATGTGGCCTGTTTGTGTGCTTGTGGGCTGTTCGCAAATGACAGGGGCAAGTCTGTTATCAGGTTCTTGCAAACAACTGGAGGAATCATCTGGCTTAGATGCGGGTAAACTCTCCGTACTCTCAACAGGTTCAGGAACATGCTCAGTTTCTGGACTGTGCTGATCATTGTCCAAACACTCTGAAGGATTCATCTCATCAGGGATGTCTGAAGCTCCACCACAAGTGGCATCCTGCATAACATCACTATCATGTGTTCCATCCATATGAAGTAACCATTCTGATGTCTTTGAAACAGGATCAGGATCATCCATTAGAGCGGAATCAAGGGCACTGCCACGGGTAGCACCAGTGGAATCTGATCGAACTGACTCCTCACCATCATCGTCCCAGGATAAGAAATTCACTGGAAGCAACAGATTTCTGTGCACCACTTTTTCTTTTCCAGTCTGAACATCCTTAATCCTGTACACATTGATTTCTGGTCTCACTGATTGTACCTCATACAGAACAGAGTCCCACTTATCTGCGACTTTCCTCATGCCTTTCTCTCCACGGTTAGCCAGCAAAACTCTATCTCCCAGTGCTAAGGGTGAACCTCTGACCTTCCGATTGTAAAGAATGGCATGGCGGTTCTGCTCTTTGAGACTGTGTTTTCTGGCAATTTCTGCAGCTGTGCTAAGGTCTCTTCTCAGTGCAGTGACAAACTCATGGTGGCTGACCACCCTATCATCACAAAGGACATGCTGAAACATGATGTCGATCGGCAGCCTCGGGATACGCCCAAACATAAGATAAAAGGGAGCAAACCCGGTCGTCTCATGCACTGTACAGTTGTAACTGAAGGTTAGCGTCCGTAGAAGCTGTGGCCACCTTGCCTTGGATTTCACTGGGAGAGCTCTTATCATATTTCCCAGAGTCCTATTGAAACGTTCCGCTAAACCGTTACCCATAGGGTGGTATGGTGTAGTGTGTGATTTTTTAACACCAGCCATCTCAAGCAAGTTCTTTATGATTTTACTTTCAAAATTCGCACCCTGGTCCGAATGTATTCTCTTTGGAAATCCGTAAATGCAAAAGAAGTCATTCCAAAGGCGACGGGCAACTTGTTTAGCGGACTGGTTTTGACAGGGAAAGGCATGTGCCATCTTAGAAAAATGATCTGTCACTACTAGGACATCAACGAACTTCCCTGAAGTCTGTTCAGCACTCCAAAAGTCGATGCATATTAGTTCCATAGGCTCAGATGTCCGAATGTGCTCAAGGGGTGCACGAGCATCTGGCTCTGGAGTTTTCCCGACAACACATCTCTGGCAGTTCGTCACATAAAGCTTGATGTCCTTACTCATCCCTGGCCAAAAGAATCTTTCAGCAGCAAGGGAGAGAGTTCTTGCACTACCCTGATGTCCAGCTGCGTCATGAACACCACGGAGAACTTCATGCTTCAGGGAATCAGGTACAACATATTGAAAGAGTTTCTTATTCATCAGACGGTCCTTCTTTACTCTGTACAGCACATGATTGCGAATCTTTAGTTTTTTCCAGTGCTTCAAAAGGTTTTTCACAGAGCTAGGTTCCTTTGCTCGCTCACTCTTTGAAGGACGTTTATGTCTCAGAACATAGTTGATGACTCTAGTGACTATGTTGTCCTGCTCTTGGAGATTAGAGAGTCTGGAAAGTGGGATTGCAACAGATGGATCTTCAGCCGGGAGCTGGAGTGACGTCGGACTGGCCACAGTTACTGGACTAACTCCACCATTGCAGTGAACACCCAGGACAGCAGAAACTTCAGAAGCATCAAAGGATCCAGGACACGAGTCATTCACGACATCTTGCAGTTCGTTCTCAGTATCACCGTCACTGGTATCCTGCACATTCTGACAGTTGTTAGTGACACGAAAGGCATCTTGCACAGTACCGGTAACAACACCATTGACCTCATCCAAAAGAGACACATACGGCTCTTTCAACAGACGATGGCTGACACAAGACTTTACAAAGGGCTCTCTGCTCAAGGCGTCTGCAACAATGTTCTTCGTGCCTGGCACATACTTCAGGTCAAAGTCATATGCAGCGAGTTTCGCCACCCATCGCTGTTCACACGCATCTAATTTGGGTTTGGTCAGAATATAGGTCAAGGGATTATTATCCGACCATGCAGTGAAATGTCTCCCTTTTAGCCAATGGCTAAACTTGTCACAAATGGCCCACTTTAAAGCCAGAAATTCGAGTCTATGAGCTGGGTAGTTCATCTGAGACTTGGAGAGTGTTTTGCTTGCAAAAGCAACCGGGCGTGCAATTTTCTCACCAGGGGGCACCTGAGATAACACGGCTCCTATGCCATCAAATGAAGCATCAACAGAGAGAATGAAGGCATGGCTGAAATCTGGGTGAGCTAGGGTCACACTGTGCAGAAGGTCTTGCTTTAAAGTTTCAAAAGCTGTTCGACACTCACTAGTCCAATCCTCAGGTGAAAGTTTTACAACACTGAGTGGCTTCCTCATACGACTACACTTCCTCTTAGCTTTATTCTGCGACCGATCTGAAAGGAGACTGAAAAGAGGTTTTGCCTTAGCAGAACAGTCCTTAATGAAATGCTGATAGTATAAAATCATACCCACGAAAGATCTGATCTTCTTTTGAGAAGGGGTTATATACTATCTGCTTCCATGAGGTCAGCAGTCTGGATGTCACTGATCACCCTCACCTTTTCTGGGTCAGTCTGAACACCATTCCCAGTGACGACGTGTCCTAAGAACTTAACAGATCTCCTGAGGAACTTGCATTTCTTTGGCGCCAGCTTTAAGTTGTGCTTAGACAGGCGTGAGAAAACCAGTTCTAGTCGGTCAAGAGCTACCTGCTCACTTGGAGCAAAAACCATCAGATCGTCCAAGTAGCAGAGAAGGCTTGTGAAATTTTCATCACCAAAAATGGACATCATCATCCTCATAAATGTTGCTGGGCTGTTGGTCAATCCCTGAGGTAAGCGATTGTACTCATGGAGGCCGAAAGGAGAGGAAAAAGCGGTGTACTTCTTGTGCTCTTCGAACAAGGGAACATTATAAAAGCCAGAAGTCAAGTCCATGGTAGAAAAGAAAACGTTGCCTCCTAAAGCTGCGAGTGCATCTGCTTGGTGCGGGAGTGGATGGGCATCCTTCACCGTCTTCGCATTCAGCCATCTAAAATCGGTACAAATACGAAGATCACCATTCTTTTTCCACACCAAAACTAGCGGGGATGCATATTCACTCTGAGATT
The DNA here is from genome assembly GCF_949357685.1 of Gobio gobio. Lineage (NCBI taxonomy): Eukaryota > Metazoa > Chordata > Actinopteri > Cypriniformes > Gobionidae > Gobio > Gobio gobio. The sequence goes on along the minus strand of NC_137101.1, from coordinate 52,120,436 downwards.
TCCTTAAAATACCTTTAACTTCCATCTCATCCAAGGTAGTGCGCAGCTTATCATAGTGACAGGGGGCTACACGTCGGTAAGGCAGTCTGAATGGTTTCTCGTCCACCAAGTGAATTTTGTGAACAAAGTCGGTGGCTTCTCCACAATCCATTTTTCCATGAGAAAAGATTGACTCATATTTCTCAATGAGATCCAAAAGTCTATCCTTCCACTCCTCTGACACTTCACAGGCATCCAGCTCCAGATCCTCCAGTTCTAATGTGTCCAGCCTGTTTCTTCTTTCAACACTGGTCCGCACATAACTCAAGGGACTCGCAGCAGACTGAACATTACTCTTCAGAGACTCGGGTGTAGACAACTCCTCTACAGCTATACAAGTGAAAACATCTACGATTTTCGAGTTCTTCTTAAGAACGATTACCTTGTCTGTAGGGTTCATAATCTTGAACGGCACCCATCTACTGCCCCACATCGGTGTGATGACTCTCCCTATGATCACGTTCCTTGGACGGCATTTACAGAGGGTTGGTTCAACAATGACTGTGCTCCCCACAGAAACAGCTGTTGACTCAGGAAGCTGAGCCCAAGCAAGATGTTCATGGTGCGGTTCTAAAGTAATCTTCTCCTTCAACTTAGCTGTGCCCACCTTGTCAGGCATGTCTCCTCCCGTCCATCGCTCCACATTCGACAGAAGAGACAGGAATTGGTGACAGTCAATATCATCAGAATTAACTGTGTTGGACACAAGTCTCCAGTATCCATCGGTTTCTTTCATTTTCTGAATCAGCCACTTGATAGCGTTGCTGCCCAGGATCAAATCATCGGTTTGGCCTGGGACGACTAAAACTGGAACAACCATCCTGCAGGCGTAAACTTAGAGCTCAAGTTCATACATCACTTTTGGGGTAACACGCTGTCCGCCACAACCAATAATTACAACATCACTAGCAGGGAACTTTTGTAAATTGGGCTTGTGCTGCAACAAGCGATGTTCAGCAGCTTCACTCAATGTGCATGCCATAGAACCGCTGTCAACCATAGCTTTCAGTTGAAGATCGCCCCATACTGTTGCTGGTGTGTAAAAGAGACTATCAATTCTCTGTACTCTGTGTGTGTTCTGAAAAATGACTGTATTCCCTGCTGGCTCTACAGAACTAGAAAAACTATAAACTGAGGCAGGGTCGTTCATACAACACTGGTTGGGAGGAATATGCTCATGATCTACACTGTCCTCCCTTGAGCGCAGATCTTCTAGTTTCCCAGCCCATGAGAAGACGGGGATTTCACTCTTTCAGGACAGACAATGCGAGAATGGTCAGGAGAGTGACACTGGAAGCACAACTTTTTGTCAAGACAGTGCGTGAGGCCAGAATGATCAGGGCTCGAACAGACAGTGCATGGCAGGTCATTGAGGCCTTTCACTCGAGGTAGACTTACTTTGGGCTTTGCACGTGGACTTGGCTCTTTGCTGGTAGACTCTTTTAGCAGGACTTTTTCCAGCAGGCTCATGACTCGCTCTAATGCAGAAGCTTCCAGAGACCTGGACTGCTGGACATCAGAAGAAGTTGGTAGTGCTGCAGTCGACAGTTCCACTTCAGTTCTGTTCACAGGAATTTTAGTGGGTGCAGCATGTCTTACTGCAGATACAAGACTGGTCTCAGAGTGATATTCATTCAAAATATCTTGAACTTCCCTCACAGACCATGCATCGATTGTTTTAGACCGAAAGGTGATGGCAAGCTCTCTACAAGGGCAGTGTCTGATGAACATACGGGTTACCTCTGTTCCTGGACAATCCAGTACTTTACCCTGTTCCCTCAAGCGCTCAGCAGCGATGTCAACTGCACGGTTTAGCCTGAGCCAGTACTCGTAGGCGTCCTCGTCTGGTCTGGGTAAGGTGGTATAAAAGTCGGCCAGTGGAAGAGGAGAGCAAGGAGCATCTACAAAGTGTTTCCTGAGAATACTAAAGATAGCTTCAAAACATACATTAAACAATATACATTACGCTATAATAATAATAATAATAGTATACAATGTACAGTATACATTATTATTCACAGTAGAGATCCAATGTGCAATAGGTGCTATATGATAAATAATAAATTATATAAATGTGTATATAATGTGTGTGTATCGACAGTGGGTTGTGCTGAGTGATATTCTGTCCAGTGTGTGTTATGATCCTGATGGATCAAGAGTTCAGGAGTCTAATTGCTTGTGGGAAGAAGCTGTTCTGGAGTCGGCTGGTGCGTGTTCTGATGCTGCGGTACCGTCTGCCTGATGGCAGCAGTGAGAGCAGCCCATGGTTCGGGTGGCTAGAGTCTCTGATGATCCTCTGAGCTCTCTTCACACACCGCCTGGCGTAAATGTCCTGGAGGGAGGGAAGCTCACCTCCGATGATGCAGCTGGCCGTGCGCACTACCCTTTGCAGGGCTTTGCGGCTGCGGGCGGTACTGTTGCCGTACCAGGTGGTGATGCAGCCAGTCAGCAGGCTCTCTGTAGTGCTGCTGTAGAACCGTGTGAGGATGTGGCGGTTCATTCCAAACCTCCTCAGCCGTCGCAGGAAGAAAAGGCGCTGATGAGCCTTCTTCACAACGGCCTCGGTGTGGACGGACCATGAGAGTTCCTCTGTGATGTGGACACCGAGGAACTTGAAGCTGCTGACTCTCTCCACCGGTGCTCCATCGATGGTGATGGGGCGGTGTTCTCTCTCATTCCTCCTGAAGTCGACCACCAGCTCCTTGGTCTTGCTGACGTTGAGGGAGAGGTTGTGCTCCTGACACCACCGTGTCAGAGTGTGCACCTCCTCTCTGTAGGCCGTTTCATCATTGTCAGTGATGAGACCTACCACCGTCGTATCGTCAGCAAACTTGATGATGGTGTTGGAGCTGTGGGTTGCCACACAGTCATGTGTGTACAAGGAGTACAGGAGTGGGCTGAGAACACAGCCCTGAGGGGCTCCAGTGTTGAGAGTCAGTGGTGAGGAGATGTTACTGCCCATTCTGACCACCTGGCGTCTGTTTGACAGGAAGTCCAGGATCCAGCTGCATAACAGGCTGTTTAAGCCGAGAGCCCGGAGTTTCATGTCAAGTATGGAGGGCACAATGGTGTTGAATGCTGAACTGTAGTCTACAAACAGCATTCTCACATATGTGTTCCTCTTTTCCAGGTGGGAGAGAGCAGTGTGAATAGTGGATGAAATGGCATCATCAGTGGAGCGGTTTTTGCGGTATGCAAACTGCAGTGGGTCCAGTGAGGGGGGGAGAACAGAGCAGATGTGGTTTCTGACTAGTCTCTCAAAGCATTTGCTGATGATGGGGGTCAGAGCAACAGGACGCCAGTCGTTTAAGCAGGTGGTTTTTGCTTGCTTCGGTACAGGAACAATGGTGGACGTTTTGAAGCATGTGGGGACCACAGACAGGGAGAGGGACAGGTTAAAAATGTCCGTGAAAACTCCAGCCAGTTGGCGCGCGCACGCTCTGATGACGCGGCCCGGAATGCCGTCTGGACCCGCGGCTTTACGGACGTTCACCCGCCGGAAGGATCGGGTAACATCCGCTACAGATACGGAGAGTGCACTAACCTCTGTATCTTCAGCCACGAGCTCTCTCTCCGCGAGGGCGGTGTTAGTTCCCTCAAAGCGAGCATAGAAGGTGTTTAGCTCGTCCGGGAGAGAGGCAGCGGTGTTCACGGTGGAGTTTGTGTTCCCTTTGTAGTCCGTGATGCACTTGAATGCACTTGAAAACAATAAACCCCATCCTCTACCTTTACCACCACAGACTGGAGTGAGAAAGTTTTCAAAACCACTCATATTGAATATCAGTACACAATGAATATAAAAGACAGAAGAACATCTAAAATGTGCTGTTGACTATAATGTAAATTGTCCTTTGCAAATATAGCAAATTCCTCAAATGCAGTCTCAGAAAGAGGGAAAAAGAAATAGTGTCTTTTTTCTGTGAAAAACAGTTTCTGAGCAAAATTCTGTCCACCTGACTCCAGCGAAAGCTTTAAGATGAACCCTCGGCCGCTTCAGGAGCCATCTTGATTGAAGAAACAACGGGTCACGGCACCAATGTGGCTGTGTTGATGTAATAAATCAGCAGAGAATCAGGTGGCTGGTCACTCAAGGCTTCTTTTATTGGCCTGGGAAAAACACACGGCAAAAAGCCTGGTTAAAGCACTGCATCCACGTTGCATGTAAGATCAGCAGCGAAGCATCGTGAAACTGCTGGTGATTACATTTTCTCAAGGTGATCGTAAACATATAGTGGACAGAATTCTGAATAAGACATACATTGAAGAAAATAGAATATAAAACAGTATCTTTTCTTCTCAATTCTCATCACATTACTGCAAAGAAACTATAAACTCAAGTGACCAATATTTTACATATTTTTGTATAAATTATATACAGAAGGGAAGAACGCACATATCTAAAATGGCGCAGTTACACGTTCCGCACGTGCAAGAGCATACAGCACGTGCGGTTATCGCTAACACTCAATTCGGCTAACAATTAATCCACAGAACATGACAAAAACACATACCTGGGAAAAACACACGGCAAAAAGCCTGGTTAAAGCACTGCATCCACGTTGCATGTAAGATCTTAAAATAAACAGAGTTCGGAGTTCACAAGCATGTTAATACACACACACACACTCATTTTATCGTCACAAATAACACATGACTCTAATGACAAAACTAGGAGTTGACAGACAAACACAGTAAACTTGTGTGTAGTATAAAAGTTCAGCTATGCACTTGAAAACAATCCAAACTCGAGTTAAGACAGAGCGATCATCAAAGCAGCTTACCAGCAGCGAAGCATCGTGAAACTGCTGGTGATTACGTAGCACCGCCCCTCAATACAACGTACGCAAATGAAGCAATAACCAATGGCGAGTTTTCCCAATTTGTGCATGAATTTGACAAACATTATTTAAACTCTGTTACATATATATATATATATATATATATATATATATATATATATATATATATATATATATATATATATATATATATATATATATATATATATATATATAATACACATACATGCAGACACACACTCACACTCTCACTCTACCGGTCAAAAGTTTGAGAATGGTATTTAAAGAAGTCTCTTCTGCTCACCAATGCTGCATTTATTCACTTTTTTTATATTTGAATATGCAGTTTATTTCTGTGATTCAAAGCTGAATTTTCAGCATCATTACTCAAGACTTTAGAGTCACATAATTCTTCAAAAACCTTTTTTTTAACTTTCAATTTCAGATAAATGCTGTTCTTTAGAACTTTCTATTCATCAAAGAATCCTAAAAAAAAAAATGTTTTACACAACTGTTTTCAACATTGATAATAATCATAAATTTGTGTTGAGCATCAAATCCTCATATGAGAATGATTTGTGAAGGGGCATGTGACACTGAAGAGTGGAGTAATGATGATAAATTCAGCTTTGATCACAGGAATAAATGACACTTTACTATATATTCACATATAGAAAAGTCAAAACAGAACTGTCACAATATTACAGATTTTTTTTGTATTTTTAATAACACAAATGCAGTATTGGTGAGCAGAAGAGACTTCTGTAAAAACATTAAAAAGTCTTACCGTTGTCAAACTTTTGACCGGTAGTGTGTTTGTGTATTAATCCTGGTGGGATTGAGCTATGAGGAAGCGCAAGTTTACTAATACTTTGTTCAATTTTAATAAATGAATTTGCTTTGCAAGTCATTTTGTGATTCTGCATTTCCTATTGTACGTTTTTTTATTGCTTTATATAGGTCTTAAATTTAATTCATAATGGTCTTAAAAAGTCTTAAATTTGACTTGGTGAAACTTGCAGATACCCTGAAGCAACGAATCACAATGACTATAAGCGCACCGTGTGTGCCAGCTTTAGTGAAGAGAAAAAGCTCACTGCGAGAGCGCTCGTCGTTTTCGGTGCAGCCAGGAATCAATACGCATGTGCAGACTGTGTCAGCAGTCAACGCTATATCTACTCCCCTGTATATTGTGTTAGTGACTATAGAATTAAAATATGTTGCCGTTTACAATGCGAGTGTAGCCGATCACAGACATGTCTTTTCTGTAGCTCAAACAGTAGAGCGTGGCACTAACAACACTGAGCCACGGGTTCGATTCCCGGGGAAAGCAAGACCCGAAAAAATGCCAAATGTGGTCCCTGAATGCAATTCAAGTCGCCCTGGACAAAAGCGTCCGCCAAATGCATAAATGTTAATGTAAATGTCTGTTGAGCACTTGAATGCAATGCCCAATTGAAGGAGTTAACATAACACAAAACACGCAATCAGTTTGAATGGTTCAGAGCTTGTTCACTGGTTTAATCTGCCCTCTAGTGCATACGTTTGACCAACGAAGAGTGGAACATGCAATAGATTCATGATTCGGTGTAGTCAGGTTGACCACAGCAGTTTCCACTGGTGTAGGAGTTTATCTGAACTGAAGCATTTGACAGTTTCATGCATTTATAAAGGGAGTGCACTCTGCTCACTGTATTCATAAAAGATTTGAATAATTGTGTTCCTGTGCTGCGATTTAGATGCTGTACGATGCAATCTTTGTGTAAACGGGTCGGATTGAGTATGGAATTAAATTAGTGCTGCTATCGAATATCCAGTCACACCTTGTTTTGTATGCAAACCTTACCCGACATATGGTGCTGAGAGTACAAGCGAGATACACATTTGTTTTATTCATAATTGTAGCCATGGCGTCCTAGCACGGAAGGACCGAGTGAGACGTAACACTAAATTCTAAGTTTCTAAAAATAGAAAGAGGTATCCAGATATCTGTAGCTGAATAAAACACGAATATAGACAAATTAACTGAAGTAAAGCAAAGACAAAAGCACACAATTACTATATATATGACGTGTTTGTTTTTATTAACTAATTTATTAATATGTAGCGCATATTATAATGCAATAAGCAAAGCACCTTTATATGAACACAGAAAGCTACAGTTCTTCTTCATAGGGAAGGAGCCATGTCGAATCACAAAAGGAAGCCATTCCAACACTGGGCGCCCCGTATGTTTGAGCAAAATATGTACTCTGCTGGATGACAGGCCAAAACACTTCTAAGCTTGAACATTTCCATATGGGTTGTGGCTGAACCATCTGGATGAGAAATTAACATAAATACTGTGACTTTAGATGTGAGTCTACATGGAAAAGTAAGTAATAAGAAGTACATCATAAAAAATTATATTGCTTTAATTTTTTTTAACTCTTAATGTGAACTGTATTATTAACTTACCGTTGTGTTATTAAATATATTTCATCAATACATTGAAAATCAGAATTTTGTCATTATTTTTATTAATATATTTTATGAACATAAATGTTTGCACTTCTGTGGTTTTAGACTCAGGCCTGGTTGAGCAGGACTTTTATTTTGGTCTTGGTGTGTGACGTCATAAGGCTGCGCCGAGCTCGTGCATCTGTTGTGATTCAGCTGAGGAAAGGTTTGTGTTTTAAGTGTTTAAAGTGTTTAAAGCAACGCAGAATGAATGATGTATTATTAACTGTTACACTGCATTGCTTTATCTAACATGTATCAGCTAGTGATGGGCAGACCGAGGCTTTGTGAACCACTGAAGCAGTTGAAGCAAATGTGCCATATTGTTTCGAAGCTTCGAATCAATCTGACACCCGTCTCTACGGCGCCATCTAGTGGTCATTTCCATGTGTTGATCTGAAATACCTTGACAATGATCCATGTAAAAAAAATTGTTTTTAACATCTGTCTGACAACTACATGATCTTGGTTTTGTAACCTGTAGCCTCGTCATTGTAAAGAACTATATATATTTTGTTTGTTATACAAAATTAACATTAATAAAATAAATAAAGCCACAATGTGTCACATTTGTCACAAAACATTTTTATTCAAAAATATGAATTGCTCTGCTGTTGAAGGACTCAGCCGACTTCTTTTTTTACATATAATTTCTCCAGCCTTTGAAAAAATCCTCTCACAAGGGACACTTGTTGCTGGCATGCACAAATATTTTTGGATGATGTAAATACATGGATGATGTATTGTTGCAGAAGGCTAGCTGCCTATCACAATACACACATCTCACTTTATTTGGTGCTTCCAAATGGAAATGCTCCCACACCACAGATGTACGGCATCTCTTGCGTGCAGCCTCCATTTTTATATATTCTATTAATATATCTATATATCACCTATGAATCTATATCTATATAATTCTATATATCTAACTTATGCTGTGCTATCTATCTGTCACTATCTAACTTAGCCTATATGAATGTGTCACTATATCTATACTATATGTCACTGTCTATACCTATCAGTCAATATATCTAATTTAAATCTAGCCTAAATATAACTAACCAAAGCGCACTATAAATCTCACTGCTATCACAAAATCACTGCTATCACAAAATCACTCTCCTCTCACAAAAACCCACGAGGTGAAGATGGATTTACTTCACTTTTAAACTGTGGTGAATTAGGTTTATACAGATGTGTGACTGTGTGGTTTGTTCCCGCCCCCTTTAATCAACGCAGTTTCGACAGGCGCCACCTGATGAAACACTTTGAACCTTCATTTAGCCATAGTCACGTGACATGGGTGTTTCGAATCACAGTTCGGAGCAGTGTTTCGAAACATCTGCGCTTCGGGATCTCGGCAAAGCCCCGAAACGTCTGTTTCACGTTTGCCATCCCTAGTATCAGCGCTGTGTGAGTAAAGTAACAGAATAAACTCATGAGTAGCAGAAGGAGCGGCTCTTATGAAAGATCATCTCAGGTACAGTTCAGTTTGTCTGCAGACTCCAAAACTTGTTATTGGATGTGTTAATATAAAGATATGAAGTGTAATAACGCTTACATCAGAAATAGCATTACTCGAGATATCAGTTGTTGCCCAAAAGCAGTTTTAAAATGAAAACAATATTTCTCTTTACTTTCAATTGAGAAAGTTGGTCAGTAAGTAATGTTTTTACTGCCAAATACTGTAAAGGAGATTAATGTTAAAATACTGCACAGGTATTATCCATGTAATGAGTTTCTTAACCAGTTTAAAGAAGACTTCTCTCCACAATGTTATTTTAGTAAAATCGAATCTGAAACTCTCATACATTTATTTTGTAATTGTAAATATTCAGAAGACTTCTGGAAGCAGATATCTGTGGTGGTTTTTTGAAATATTTGACTAAATAATTAAAATAGGAGAGTCTATGAGCCTCCTCATGGACTGTAATACTGGATCTGATATAATTGATGACATTAATGTTAATTATTCTTCTTGGGAAGTTTCATATTCATAAAGATAAAGTAATGTCTATCACTCCTGCATTACATTTTTTTATATCTTTTTATTACTTAAAATATTTTATGACTCATTGAACTCAATTTCTAGAAATAAGAAGTGTATTAAAACATCTCTCATATTGAAAAAAGTAATTAGCAAAATGTAATGTTTAAGATCTGTTGTGAGTATTCCCCAACGTCTGTTTGTTTTTTGTTTGATGTGAAATGGCATTGTATGTTTTGTTGGAAAATTGAATTAAAAAAAATAATAATTATGAGAGAACTGAAGCTTTCGACTTTCCGAGTCAATTGAACCGATTGATTCACAACAAATGATTCAGAGACCCCAGTGAGTCAATGTATAGAAAAGTAATGTAGGAACTATACATGTAGAAAATTTTACTTCCGCATCTAAAAACGCCAAATCCGGAAGTGACATAACGGGAGGGAGTGCGGTGAGGAAAACAATGGATCGCAATCACAGTTCAAACGCTGAGGAAATTATAAATGTTTATTAATACTCATATGGCAGACCACAGCCATACAATAATTACACACAATTAGGGACAGGCCAGGATTAGACAGAGCAACGATTAGAGGAGACACATTGTGTGAGGAGAACCAGTGGAGAACGGCAGGTGTCGGAGAGAGAACAGTGTTAGCTTATAGATATATATACTGTATATACGCTAGCTAATGATATGAACACTGTGCTCAGATCACAACACTGTACTGATTATTATCATGTCTCAGGCAATAGCAAAGCTGGGAACGTCCTAGAATTATCGAAACCGATAATGCCATTTTCGGCGGCCGAAATTTCGGTGCACCCCTACCTTTTATATATCAAAAGCTCAAGGGAAAGTTGATTTCTCAATTCATGACCCCTTTAAAGTGCTAGAGAGGACTCGTGCTCTGCTTGAACTGAGGCGCTACTGCGATCTGTCACGTCACATGTAGGAGCGACAAAGCGGCATTTATTCTTTGAATTTCGTAATAAAATGGACAGAATTGGAAAGATAATGATGATGGTTCTTTTTAGAAGTAACAAAGCAATTTATGCGATTACTGGATGAGAGGCGCTACAGATCATGTTTAGTGTAGGGAAAAACCACAGACCTGCAACCCTGGCTTGAGCTACGGGTGATTCATAGGGTCAAATAGAGACGCTTTTATGTTGCTATTTTTAACTGCCTGCATTATTGTTGCGTTATCTTGCCCTAAATTCAACATGAGGCATTTTCTTCACACACAGTATGATTTGCAGTCGGACACGTTTGTTCCGCATCCTTTTGATTGACAGGACACCATCGGCCCTGATCATAACAATCAGCAGATGGACAATAGTGAAAATATTCCGCTACCAATCATTAGCCGATACATCGGTAGTTGAGTTGAATAATAATATGAATTCTGTAATTTTGAAAAAAACGATCCCTCTGACTGACTCCATTACTAGTGCGATGAACTACTGAAATGATTTAGTGTGGATTTATTTTTCTTTGTTAATTATTCTCCTCTCCAACAGGACAAACACATAGAAAAACTCCTGCTGAAGCGACTGAGATCCACATGACACACTGTTATAAAGATGGCGTTTATTAAAGAGGAGAGTGAAGACCTGAAGATTGAAAATGTATTCAGTTTGAAACATGATGAAACTGAGGAACAAACAGAGAAAGAGGAGAGTGAAGAACTGAAGATTGAGGAAACATTGAGAGTGAAACATGAAGAAACTGAGGAACAAACAGAGAAAGAGGAGACTGAAGAACTGAAGATTGAGGAAACATTGAGAGTGAAACATGAAGAAACTGAGGAACAAACAGAGAAAGAGGAGACTGAAGAACTGAAGATTGAGGAAACATTGAGAGTGAAACATGAAGAAACTGAGGAACAAACAGGTTGGTTTCATTCTCAAAGCTGAACTCAGTCATTTGATCTTTATTCAAATCTCCAGCTCTACAGAAATGAAGGATATTTTTTGAAGAATTTCAATAATATTTTCCCTTTAATATTTTACTAAAAATCCCCTAATTACTGAGGTGACCAGATTTCTGAAATGGAAACCGGGGACATTTCCTATTTGAGTGGTCAAAATCTCATTTGTCATTATCTTTTAATTAAAAAGCAGGGACAATATATTTTTGAATGTTTGTTGTTGTTGTATTATATATTATATTATTATTATTATTATTATTAACATTAATAATTATTATGATTTAGTTTGATGTTTGATGATTTTTGGTCTGGATTTAATACAATTCAACGCAACCGCAAAAAAATAAACAATGAAAACAACTAATAGAAGCCTAACCATTGTAAATAACAAGCAGTTCAAAACAATATTATAACACGACTAAACAAAAATTACAAAAATAAAACAACATAAATATAAAAAAAAACAATTTAACAAATATTTTAACATTTTATAATTGTATTTAATATTTTAATTTTCACAAGTTTATACTATATAAATTACTTTTTTTTACTTCAAATGTTTTGTTACGTTTGTGCTTGAAAATAACTCCTACTGTCCTTCATTGGGCTAATTAAGGCTCATTTTAAGCAGAAAATATGTGTATTCTGCACATGTTTTTGTTGCAAGTGTAATTGTTTGGGTTTTTTATAGTTCAGATGTGTGGTGATCACTACGTTGTGACTGCGGAACCTTTGGGGACAAAACAGCACCTGTTGAGGCTCTGTTATAAAGCAGATACAAACAGTATTACTGTAATTTAACATGAACAGTTAGTATGTTACTACCTTGAAAGCGATAACAATGTTTCTTTTGATATTTGATGATAATGACGCTCTGCTCTCTGTTACGTTCTTCATGAAATAGCGGCGCGTCCAAGTAGAGTCAGCGTAGCTCACAGCGCCATCTGCTGGAGATATAATCACTACACGATTGCTCCTATAACCAGCAGCTGCTCATGTTGGTTGGGTGTTTTTTTTTGCAATATATCTACGGGTTGTTTTGAACGAGCTGTAAAACGGGGACATTTCCGGGGACAGCTCCAGTCAGGGACAGAACACCAAAAATCAGGATTTCCCTGGAAAACAGGGATGTATAGTCACCATACTAAATACTTAGTAAATATACTAAATATTTACCTCTAAAATAAATTATGCACCATTTATCATCTGCAACATCAAGGTGTAAGCACTAGATGGCTGTATAGCCTTAAATATAAATAGTTGCTGCGGAGTGAGAACACAAGATAAAGTTCATTACTTGTATTGGGTTTCTCCTTTTGATATATTTGTAACCAGTCCTATTGACCCGCTTCGAGCGAGATTAGAACCGGAGTATCCGGTGTGGGAGGCGGGCACTCACAAGGACACTAAAGACTAGCCGCTAGCACACCTCTTGAGGCAAGGGGGAGTGAGTTTTACACACACAGCTCTTACTGGCCTACATCTGTTACATATATAGATCAGTGGCGAGCGGTTTTAACCCGGGTATGCTGAGTGACGTGTTGTGTCAAAAATGCACCTGTATGTTTGATGAGTTTGAAATAAGCGTGTTCGCCATCGCTCTAGTCAGTGTGTTAGCTGATCAGTTGCTTAATCTCACAGCTAAAAGTGTTCTAATATATTTGTCCATTTTTTGAAAGTGGCCTACATTTACCTGTTGATTCCTTCACAAGCACCTGTAAAAGCTGTTGAGTTGTTTGAGTTGAGTCTGGCATGACGTGCAGAAGAGCCGTTTGCAAAATATGCTGTATTTTTGTTATTCTGCTAAGTGGCACTAATGTCACATAAACTAAATGCTTCACCTTCAAACGGTACAGCACATCGGCTGAGGACACACATCTAAATGAGAAACACCATGACAGGTGTCAATTTAAATGTGTCTCAGAAGTGTCTAAAATATATAGTGTGTGTGTGTGTATATATTTATATTTATATATATATATATATATATATATATAATTTTTTTTTTTTTTTTTTTTCATTCAAAATAAAATGCTATGAAAATAGTTTCAGTTCAGACTTTTTTTACTGGATTCAGTCTATTTAGTTTTGTATCAAACACAATGTGATTGAGATCTGAATCAGAAAGAGCTTTATTGCCAAGTGTGCTTGCACATACAAGGAATTTGTCTTGGTGCTGAAGCTTCCAGTGCACATATACAATACAAACATAACAAGAAGAACATAGTAATACAAATTCTAAGAATAAAAATATGAAAATAGTATAAAAAAATATTAGGTCACAGTTACGTTTAGTCAGAATAGACATTTACAGATTATGAACATATGTACAGTATTTGAGTATTACAGTATTTGCTGTATCTGGCAGTAACAGCAAATATTTCCTCTTGGGCGAGCGATTCGCTCACAGCTTACCCTGCTCATTAAATCCCTCATATACCAGCGAACCAATGAGAACGCAGGACAGTGATGACGATACATAACAACAGAGCGTTGAAACCAAAGCTGCTGTGGGTCCGCATACCCAGAACTGCAGATTTGAAGAAAATTGCCATGTTTGGCAAATAAATAAATGACAGTTACATGTGTATTACTAACATTTATAATGTGAGCTTTATGGTACACCTCAAACAAGGGAATTTATAGTAATGTACTTTTATATAGTAATTTGCAGCTTATATATATTAGGGATGTACCGACACCATTTTTTTAAGGACAGAGTATGAGTACAGATTTTTTTTCTGGTGCTTGGCGATGCAGATACTTATACATTATACTTTTCTTTTTTTGTGATGCAGTTTTCAAGCACAACACAGTGAGACTAATGAATGTAGGACAGCTTCTTTATTGTTAGGGTTAGGGTTTCTATTGCACACGTAAATAACACTCTGTGCCTCTCTGTGCAATCTGGTTGCTGCCGTTTTCAGCGTTTATAAGTTAACGGTCTCTCATTGACATAATCATCCATTAGCTGTTCTGAGTGTTTTTTCTCCTCTAAGTAATGTTATACTCTCTGCCCCTCGGTTTTCACTGGTTACCCGGCAGTCTGAAGCAGAGGTGGAAAGAGTAACAAAATATTCTACTCAAGTAAAAGTACTATTACTTCAATGAAATTTTACTTAAGTAGAAGTAAAAGTACTTGTCTAAAAATGTACTCAAGTAAAAGTAAAAAGTAGCTCATTTAAAATGTACTCAGAGTAAAGAGTTATTTTTTTAACAGCGGGGTGGGGAATCTCCTGTGTAGGGTTGTGGTTGAATGAGATTTTCACAATATGAAAACATCAGTTTCACAGCATCATATTATTCAATTATGGTTATTATTATCACCAGTTAAAATGGCATTAAATTAATGAAAACTTTTTTTTTTTTTTTTGGTTGAACAAATATATTATTAGGCCTATAACAAACTTGAAACCATTTTTTGTATTTTTTATTAAAATTTCAATAAAACATGTCTAATGAACTAAATAAATTATTATGAATTAGATTAACAAATTTAAGAATAACAGAGTCCTAAGAAATTTTTCTTTTTATGATTTAATACAAATACATTACCAAAACGGTGGTAATCAAATACTTATCCTTTCATTTTTTGGGCAAAGCGCTGCTGTTTTACTAAATTAAACCATGGATTTAAAAATATATTCTTAAATAATGTTTAAATTATGTAATATTATTATTGTTGTTAGTTATTATTATTATTTTGACAAGTATTCTATAGGCCTACAATAGTAATATATTTCTGTCACAATTTCATCTAGTTAAACTATTTCAGGGAAGATCTGTTTCAGATTGTATTTGATAATGGCTTTTAATCAAATAAAATGATGAAAATGTTCATTAGGGGGTCTCAGATCAGCTCTGGAAATGTTCATACTGTATGTTAATGCCCAAATATGTTTTTTGAGACGTTAAACACCACGAGCATCGCGTAGGCTACTTAAGTGTAGGCTAGTAGACGAAAAGGCGCTGCTCATTCACAGAGACAGAACAAGCAGATCATATTCATATAGCAGTGTTTTGAGCTTTAATATTCACAGACCATGTCGCTATTTGATTTATTGTACAGCTCTACTGTCGATGTATTCATTCATCCATCACTTTGCGTGTTTTACGTGACATCTGCGTTATACTGTAATTCCGGGATTCCCTCTGCATCACAGAAAACATTCGGCCTTAAGTTATAAACGTACCTTTATCCGCACAGAGGGATGGTGTTCCTGAACATGTTCTATGTGTTTCCTCCTGTGCATCAACATTTTTTTTGCTAATTTGATATCCTCCAGGACAGGCCCGTCGCAAGGGGGGTGCGAGGCCCTGTGCGAACGTGATGTGCGAGGCCCGGGGGTATAGCCTATTGTTGGGGTAACAGCTTAGGACCCAGGACCAGTAGTGAAAAATGAAGACCAGGAGTCAGATTAATTAAAGAAAATTTTACTGAAGAATAGTTTGCAGTTTCATCAGCAGAAGCCAGCTCAAGAGGAGTTCGTAGGCCGCGCTCCCTCTAACAGTCTCCCCGCCTCCGTCTAACGTACATACAATTTTCTGAACAGTTATACTGTTTTCAAGGTCTAGACACGTCATTACTGCCATGTGGAATGATTCTGATTGGTTCTAACAACATGCAACGTAAGCAACTTTCCACACGTAGACAGATAGGAGCATATATCTCTAAAAATGCGTAGACTTGATGTCGCCCAGGCCCAGATTAGTCTCCAGTGACCTCGGAGGTCACAGAAAAGCGTCTAAAGGTCTGGCATGGAAGGCCCATATCCAATACTGAATCTGCACAAATCATACAACGCACACACACAATACTCCAGAGAATACCAGTTTTCATCAAGGTCGGGACATCTTAACTAACTATCAACAAAGCCCTTCTCCAAAACATGCTGATACTACATTTAGTACAGAAGTGACTTTATTCTATAAAGAAAGAAACGTATCAGAGAGGTACATTTCTCCCCAAAAGAGTCACATAGCTGTTACATGGATGACCCCAGGGGTCACCTCAGTAAGACATATAGTTAACACATGCTGATCTCGTTTTACTCCCTGGAGTGTATTACAACACCAAGGAAAGTTGCCTGTCAGCACGTCTTGACACAGACATCAGAGCAGCTCCTGAATAATCTGGATTCAAAAGCACAGAGCAACTAAAACACTACAATATCCAAAATCACTCCTTGAATATAGAGAACTGATTTATCAAATGTAGGAAATGGTTATAACTTGATTATCATTCATTCTTATTTTAATATTGAACATAAAATCATTCTTGAAGGATATGTGTCTGATGAAGAGACAAGTGATGTTTGGCTTGACCCTTCACTATTAACTGGGGCTCTGTTGCTATAGTGACGAACAATTTGTTGTTTATGTGGATATTTAAGAAAAAAAATCGTATATTCAGTTTAACAGCAGGTTCAAGAAGTTAAACGGTGTAACTGAACTGGGCAGTGCACTGCGCACATTTTTACGCTAAAAATATGTTCTAAATTATGAATGGGTCAAATGCTTTTGCAAAACGCCCTGAATGCACTTGAATTAGTTTGGACTGCTCTCTCACTGAATCATCAGAAGCCATTTCTCAGTCGGTAAAATTATAAACAGACAGTATTGAGAGGACCAGCGCTGTTTTTCAGTATTTCCTCTGTGAAAACGAACAAAATGGATGTCTGACAATTTCGTAGCTTTTTGCAGTTTTCAGATTTAAAAAACGTTTAAAACGTCTCGAGATAGAGGCTTTACTCATTCTGCGGTGCCATTGCTCTCACTGATGCTCCGACAGGCTAGTAATAGTTAGGTTATGCTTATTTAACTTTAATAGTGTTAAATAAAAAAACCTTTTGTGCATACCGTCAGATGAAATGCAAGCGTCCATATAATGCACATGCTTGAATAAGCGCACATTTCTAGCGTATTTACTTGAACTTCGTAGGTAATATCTATGGTTTGACCCATGTCAGAGGCGGCCAAAAATCTGAAATTTGAATGGACTGGGAATAAATCTCTATGAACTTGACGTGCGATGCCCGCTGACTGACATGTATGCGCATAAATCACCGTCACACGCACAGAGAAATGGGCTATTGCAAGTTACTGCATAATACATTTTTAACAATCAGAATAATAAAGCATCACCATACACACTTTTAGCTATGTTTTTTTAAAACTATTATAGTATTTTGAAGGACAAAAACATGAACTTTAACTATTGGCTTTACATCATCAAGTCAGCTGTCGTCTTTACTTTTGCGCGAGGCCCTGTGCGGTCGCACGCTTGGCACAGCCCTTGCGACAGTTCTGCTCCAGGACAACACCCGGCAATTTTTTGTCTATATCCAAAGCTTTTCCATACTATCCAGGGGTTCACGATGGCGTTTCGCTTTCAGCTGGGTCTGACGTCTGTCTTGTCCGTCCGTCTCCATCTTTTTGTGATTTTTGCGTTTGTTCTCCCGCCCTTCAATTCAATGCAGTCGTTTCCGGATCGCGTTTCCCCCCCTTTGTATTATTTATTTTTACTCAGTAACGGATGTGGTTTAAAATGTAGCGAAGTACAATACTTCAAACAAAACATACTTAAGTAAAAGTAAAATTACAGATTTTTAAAACTACTTAAAAAAGTAGAAGTACGCAGAAAAACTACTCAATTACAGTAACGCGAGTAAATGTAATTCGTTACTTTCCACCTCTGGCCTGAAGCCACTCGTCAACTGACGCAGGTGGAGCGAAACCCTACCTTTTAGGATGTCTAGTTCAGGCACGGCATCACTATGCCACATCGGAGCAACGTTTCCGTGGCATGTTACACCTCAGTCACAGCCCCCTCAAAGACCTCATGTTACTGCTACAGTTTTCCGGCCACCTCATCGACAGTTGCCAGGAGGACCCCATCAGCGTCCTAGCGCAACCACTAAAAAGCGCACACATAAAGCCTGAGATACTCAGGCCGGTGGGCGATCGTTTTACTATAGAACTATAGAGCTGGAGTACTGGAGGACCAACACATCAGACCCCTGGGCTTTGACGACTCTGAGCAGGGGATATACTCTACAGTTTCAATGCCGGCCTCCCAGGTTTTCAAGAATTGTTCCTACGGTTGTCAGTTCACGCAATGGTTCTCTGTCAGGAAATGTGTTCACTGTTACAGAAGGGAACCATAGACAGAGTTCATACCTTCATTCAGGGAGACTGGTTCTATTCAATGTATCTTCTTGCTCCCAGGAAGGATGGTGGTTTCCGACCTGTCGACCTGAAAGATGCATACTTTCACGTCACGATTGTTGTTCATCACAGAAAGCTTCTGTTTCAATTTCCTGAATCAATCCTACCAGTTCAAAGTGCTACCAACTGGCTTCCTTGTGCCCCCACGAGACTGCTTTTGAGACGTGCAGAAGTTGTGCTTTTCCATGAACATGAAAAAGAGCTGTCTGATTCCAACACAGACCACTACGTTCATAGGAATGACCCTGAATTCCCACCTAATGTCTGCCTCCCTGTCTAAGGAATGTGACAAACATTTTGCAACTATTGACTCGCTTTCACCCGGGTGTGTCTTTGCCGTATGAGGTGGTCCTACAACTAATAGGAATGCTAATGGCAGCTACAGTCGTGATTCCCCTGGGTTTACTCCACCTCAGACCACTCCAGTGATTCCCCTGGGTTTACTCCACCTCAGACCACTCCAGTTATGGAACAACGGTTTGTGGCTAGATCCCACCAGACATTGGCATCGACTGATTGTAGTTTCTCACCATTGCATATGCTTTGAGGCGGTGGAGACAGGTAGTTTCTGAAGGGAGGTGTGCCCTGCTGTTCCCTCTTGTCGGGAGTTGGTCACGACAGACGCTTCCCACAGGATGGGGGGCAACATTGAGTCTGAGGGGTATTTGGACACTGACCCAGGCCACAGAACATATCAACCGGCTGGAACTGCGTGCAGTGTTCTCTCTGAAGTATTTTATGCTGGTCCTGACAGGCCTCCATGTTCTCCATGTGGATATTTTTGCTTCAGAGATGAACACTCACTGTAGCTTATGGTTTGCAAAGAAGGAAGTGTCCAGTCCCTTGGGCCAGGATCTTACGAATGGCCGAAATGCCTATATATGCGTTTCCACCTATCCCTCTGTTATGGGAGACATTACACATGATTTCTGCAACGTGACAATCTGAGCATCTTCAGCTTTTTTCAACGTATACTGGACGAGCGTACATTTCTGCATATAATGTTCCAGTTGGTGGATCTCCTCTTGTATCTCGCAGTCTTGTCTGCAGTTTTCTGAAGGGTGCACGCTGTCTGAACCTTGCTCAGAATCCTCACTTTCCTGCGAACTGTGCTTGCGTTGGTTGCTGGATGTCTTGAAGTGTTATGTGAACTCTACTGCTAAATTTAGACCGTATACTGCTCAATTTAACATCAGGTGGGTGGCATTCCTCATGACTATGTTAGTATGTGTCATGCAGTAGTGATTACACTGCCACTGGTGGTCAGTAGGAATGAAAACAAATGTTAGTTACGCATGTAACTGTGGTTCTGTGAATTCTGGATGACCGCCTTAATCACTCGGAATGCGCCAGAAAGGTGTTTTTCGAGGCAGATTGTTGAGCTACTGTGGCTTATAACCCCCCAGGGCTCAGCAAACGTATCCACGTGTCTTGTCTATATTTTCTCGACCTAGCTGGCTGGCCCTGCGATAATTCAATAGTGTTTACACTGTGGTTCTTTGAGTTCTAGGTGAATGCCAGAGGCAGTTACATGCGTAACTAGCATTCGTCTGGAAGCGGACCGAGACCCATCTTGTTTGGTGCGTACCAAGGTTCGGATGGCAGCGTTCACAAATGTTTCACACATCTTTGAAATCTTTGATCCAATATGCCACAGCAGAATTTATATTCACATTGTACAGATGTGATAGAAGCAAGTGAACCTGCATTCTATTAAAAGCTGAGGTGAAATCAATAAAAAGTTCCCTTACGTAAGAGTCCTGAACATGCTTTATAATAAAATCAATTAAAGTAATTGTGGCATACTCTGTCCCCCTGTATGGTCTATATATAAACTGCAATGCATTTAAAATAATACTCACTGAAGAAAGAACATGATTACTTACAATTCTTCACATACATTTTGCCAGGATAGAAGTCAGTGCAACTGGTCTAAAATTGTCAGGTAGTGTTTCCCTGATGTTTTAGGCATAGGTATTATCGTAGATATTTTCCACATACTGTGTGCTTATTAAGTAATCTCTGACTTTTTTGAATGCAACCAGGAATCCCTCCAAGAACTGAGTTTGGCACCCCTGGCGTATATGATCCAGTATACATGTTATTAGTTTTAGTGTTTTGTGTGTCTAAATGTCTGTTGCTTTGTGGCACTAAACTGGGATTAACTTTTATGTTTTTTTGCTTTAGACCTGATGGCGTTGAGAGAGAGTCAAGATCTGAATAAAATGGAAGAGAAAGATCAGGACAGGAAACATAATTTTATAATTGATGAAAAATATTTTAGTTCCTCACAGACTAAAAAAACAACCTCACGTAAAAGGGCTCAAAAGACTATCGGTAATTTCACCTGCCATCTGTGTGGACTAAGTTTCAAAGAGCATGGAAACCTTGAAGTCCATATGAGAGTTCACACTAGAAGGAAGCTTTACCCCTGCCAACAGTGTGGAGTAACTTTCAATCAACAAGGAGCCCTTAAAATCCACATGAGAATTCACACTGGAGAGAAGCCTTACAACTGCCAACAGTGTGGAAAGAGTTTCAGGCAAAAGGGAAACCTTAAAAGGCACATGAGAATTCACTTAGGAAAAAGCCCTTTCACCTGCCAACAGTGTAGAATGAGTTTCACTCAGAAAGGAACCTTTAAAGTCCACATGAACATTCATCATAGAAATGATCCTTACACCTGCCCTCACTGTGGAGACGGTTTCAGTCAAGATAGAAAACTTAAAGTTCATATGAAAATTCACACTGGAGAGAAGCCATACACCTGCCAACAGTGTGGAAAGACTTTCAGGCAAAAGGGAAACCTTAAAAGGCACATGAGAATTCACTTTGGAGAGAGCCCTTTCTCAAGCCAACAGTGTGGAACAAGTTTCACTCAGAAAGGAACCCTTAAAGTCCACATGAACATTCATAATAGAAATGACCCTTACACCTGCCCTCACTGTGGAGACAGTTTCAGTCAAGATGGAAACCTTAAAGTCCACATGAGAATTCATTCTGGGGAGAAGTAGAATAAAGGAAACATTTGTACTTTCCAAAAGTATTTATATGTCAAACTGATTTAGAAGCTGTATATACGCCCATTAGTGTTTATGCAAACACAAGTGTGTCAGACTGACTTTGCGTACTAAGCTCATGAGATCATGTTAGATGCATAACTTGTAACAGGAAGATCTTTAAGTGATATGAAACATGTTTATGTGTGATAGTTTAGACTTTAGAATAGGGGATGCAGAAAGCATTGTATAATGATTTATTCATGTGTTACACATCATGTATAACAGGTGTTGAACACTTTAGTTTGTGCTGCAATGTAAGTGCTGACTGGTAAAAACTGTTCACATTATCACTAGATCCCACACTGAACCCAAGTCTGTGCTGATGAGTGAAATGATTTACATTAAAGGTCTCATAGAATGCATTGATACAATATTTTAAATTGTTTTCTGATATCTACATAGAAGGGATGTGACTTTGATAAGGGCAAATACTCCAGATACAGTTTTACATGTCCATTTACAACACTAGAAATTGTCCCTAGAATGAAATGAGGTGTTATTGCCTTATTTGGAAGGGTCATGAATAATAATGTTGAGCTCTGCTCTGATTGGCTCATTTCAGTAGCTCACACGAGCAGTTATTCAGCAAACACAATCGCAAACAGCACAAGATTAGGATATGCAGAAAGCATTGTATAATGATTTATTCATGTGTTACACATCATGTATAACAGGTTTTGAACATTTTAGTTTGTGCTGCAATGTAAGTGCTGACTGGTAAAAACTGTTCACATTATCACTAGAGCCCACACTGAACCCAAGTCTGTGCTGATGAGTGAAATGATTTACATTAAAGGTCTCATAGAATGCATTGATACAATATTTTAAATTGTTTTCTGATGTCTACATAGAAGGGATGTGACTTTGGTAAGGGCAAATACTCCAGATACAGTTTTACATGTCCATTTACAACCCTAGAAATTGTCCCTAGAATGAAATGAGGTGTTATTGCCTTATTTGGAAGGGAATAATAATTCATGAATAATAATGTTGAGCTCTGCTCTGATTGGCTCATTTCAGTAGCTCACACAAGTGCAGTTATTCAGCAAACTCAACCACAAACAGCACAAGCGACTTGTGACTCGTGACAGAACACAGACCAGCTTACATGGTTGTCAGATGCACATGTTTAAGTAAAACACAGGATCGAATACGTGTTCTTTTAACAGAAAAGTTCTGATTGGGGGATTAAAAATGACTGAAATATGGCAATCGCAAGCATGAATGCTCAAACGCTCCTCTTTTTTTCCCCTGACAAAACCTAAGAGTGCTTTTTGTTCTCGTCTTTTTTCGTCAATGATATTGCATGTTTATATAGTCACAGTTATCGTTTAAGGACGTTTGTGTCATCTCGTCTTGTCTTAGTCATGGAAAAAAAGGTTGTCAATGAAAGTTTTTCGTCATATTTACGTTTACGAAATTGACACTAGTCAGAGCAAATGAACAACTTTGAATAAAATTTGTGCTGTATCCTGTTATAGATAAACATCAGCCATGCCTGTTGACAGTTCTGTTCTGTTCTGTGGGAAGGGTATGAAAAGTGCTCACATCCCCTGCACAGCCTGGAACATAACATTTATATCCATGATCTGCCATTTTCACTATATTGTCCTCATCTTCACAATACCTGCAGAACTTCTGTTGATTCGGTGCAGGTCCGTGTTAAAACTGCCTGGCCTTGAACAAGGGCTGGTCATATGCAAATTTGAGGAGGCGTAGATATTAATGATCCCGACTGTTACGTCACAGTCTGTGTTATGTTGGGATTCGTTTTTCAGTGGTCTTTTTCAAGCACACGATTTACAAATGAAGGAGGAAACAATGGTTTGTGAGGCTCATGGTATGTTAGTTCCATGTACAGAGCTCTTATAATTCAACTATGCCAAGATAAATACAGTTTTCCATTCTAGGGCACCTTTAACCAACTGTAATCCCCTGACTACAAGTCATTTGTAAATGTTTATCGACTTGAAAACAAATTACTCTTCTTTAAAACACTTGCATGCAGTTGTGTAATTTAGTGAAGTAATAATACTTTGTTATGACTATTTTTGGGGAGAATCTGTACTTGTGTTTTTATATTTCTGTCAACTTTTACTCTGATACATTTCCCCAAGCATATCCGTTACTTAAAACAAAAAACAAAAAAATTGAAACAGACTGCAAAAAAGAATGTCCAAACAACTGCACGCACAATAGCGGTTGTTTTATTTTCCGGGTTGCGTCCGTTGCTATAGCGGCTGACATGCGGCTCAACACACACACACAACACACAGACACAATACACAAATGGGCCATTTTCACTGTTGCACAGCGGTTTCCTGTCTGCCTGAGTGAATTGGGTCTATAGCTCCATATAGCTCTATTTTCTATCTTTCCTGCTGTTTATTTTGTTTAATATGATTTAATCATCACAATATATCTGATATGATCTAAGTTTGTCTGTCACATTGATCTGACATCGCTAGCTTTCATCTAAATCACTATCGCTAGCACAACGCAAAGCCTGTTAACCTGCCATCCATGCTAATGGCCTTTTTTTCTGGCATGCAATCGCGTTGAGTCCATCAAACAAATGTGGTGAGTTGGATCAGTCAACAAACACGGTGAGTCATGTCATCTTCCCCTGTTATTGTCACTGCCATATGTATAGCATAGCCAACTCTAAGCCCATGCAGTAGGGCAAATGGGTGACTGAGATGGCATAGTCACGGGACAAAACACTGTTCTGTTCAAAACATGGTTGAACATCATGGTCCTCCCAGCTCAGAGACGCACCCACTGAGAATCCTGTTAAAAGTGCCCTAGTGACTGGCGATTATATTACACGTAACGTAAAAATAGAGACACCAGCCGCCATAGTCAGATGTTTGCCAACAGCCGAACGCCTAGACAAAGCAAATTTAAAAGTGCTGGCTAATGCTAATCAGAAATTATTATTATTCACATCGGCACTAATAATGTTCGGAGATCACTAAAATAAACATTTAAAGAAGTGTGTAAATGAGCAAGTATGATGTCAGAAACTATAATTTGCTTTGGCCTGCTTCCTGTTCGCCGGAGTGTTGAAATGGTGTCCGCAGAATAACAGGGTTCATAGACAATTGGAAAAGCAGTTTTTGGGGCAGACCTGACCGGTTAAAAAGAGATGGTATTCATCCCGCCTGGGATGGTGCAGCTCTTCTATCTAGTAATCTGGCACATAGTCTTAGAGTTGAACCTTGACTAACTGGGGTCCAGGTCAAGCTAACTGGAGACCAGGTCAAGCTAACTGGAGACCAGGTCAGGAAGCAGACGGACTGTCTTAACTGACCGTCTGCTAGCTGTCTCACAGAAGTCAGATAAATCCCAACACATAGAGCCTCTTTCTCCTAGATATCATCACATAGAGACTGTAGCTAAGTTTCCATCCACTTTTTCCACTGTTTTGTTATCAACAAAGTGAATATGCGTTAAAAAAGTGCACACTTTGCTGTCTCCAGCCTGTTTCCGGCAAATTGGCCTTTTACCGATAAAATGGTGTGTGTCATGACACCATCCCTAAAAAAATGCATTGTGACATAAATTTTGCGTTAATCGCAAATTATATTGTATCTTCATGCCCCAAATATTTGTAAAATGCAGAGTAATGAGAACGTTGCAATTCGGCTGTTTACTGCTTACTATTTTCATGAATAATAGGCCTATTGTTAAATTAGGAAATATTGATGGTGTAAATATTAATCCCTCCATGAAAAGTTCACAGGTCCGTACTCTGTGAAAGAGAAACTTAGTGAAACAAACTATGTTAAAGAGATTTGTTTGTGACTCTAAGCCTGATTCTGTAGCTCAAACAGTAGAGCGTGGCGCTAGCAACGGCAAGGTCATGGGTTCGATTCCCAGGGAAAGCAAGAATTGACAAAATGTAAAATGTGTACCTTGAATGCAATGTAAGTCGCTTTGGATAAAAGCGTCTGCCAAATGCATAAATGTAAATGTAAATGTAAATGATTCCCAGTGTAACCTTGTAACCCTTGCCGGTTGCTGTAACAGTGCAAGTTGCTGATCAAGATGGTAAAAGACTACAAAACTCTGCTGTAATGGAAGATCTACCTTTCTCTCATCTAGAACCTGGGCAGATTATGCATTTAATGCATCATTATTCACCCGTGCCAGGGAGAACCACGGATCTTGAGCATGACATCAATGTAGGTTCAGATCAAACAGTTCTCCTATAGAATTAACCCAACAAAGAGTCAGATAATGAAAGCTGAAGTCGAGTACATGTTACAGCACGGTCTGGCTCATAGTCGGAGCCCGTGGAGCTCACCGTCTTTACTAGTTCCAAAGGCAGACGGTACCTACCGATTTTGAACTGACTTTCGAAAGGTGAACGCAGTGACTATTAGTGATTAGACTATTAGACTATTAGTGACTACTTTAATTGAAACATTGTGGCACAGCTTGTCTGAAAAAACTGCATTATGATGTAACTGGCTTTATGATGAAGCCCATGGGTTTGTACACAGGGCAGGACATTTGTCCTGTATGCAAAATTGTAGTATCCATAAAAAAGATTGGTACAGTAAAAGGTTTGGTCATATAGCAACAATCTTTAACGTTAGCCTTGAACATGCAGTCAAGACAGTCGCGGTTTGACGTGGCAGAGAACGCATGTATTCAGATCATTCAAACCAATAAAAGTTATTTGTTCTGGTTTCTAGAGTTCAATAACATCAAATCACTGCAAATTTTTTCTTTTAGAGACAGATGCAGCTTAACGCTAAAGGCCCTTTCACACCAGACGCATAGCAATAAAGCAAATATTTTGACAGTGGCACTGCATCTGACGAGACAAACCACAACCTTCAGGGAACCAATAGATCCAGAGCAGCGTCTGGCAGTCTGCTTAAGGTGAGCTGTCCTCTTAAAATCAACTCACTGATTGTCATGTTCAAGTAGGGCTGTAACGATACACTCGTGTCACGATTCGTTATGAATCGCGATACAAAACTCTCGATACGATATGTATCCTTATATTTGAAGCCAAAATAAAGAACAGGGATTTTTACTTTATTATTATTATTATTATTATATTATTATTATCAGGACCCACAAATATTCCCCCATTGCATTATAATACATTATATTCAACATTAAATATAGTCGTTTAATGTAATAATGTCACTGAAACTCCGTAAACTTTATTTTTTTACTCACGCTTTTAATGCCAGCAGCATCTCTCCCAGTGCTCGCTATGTCCCGCCTCTCCTGCTATTAATGCACTATACATATAAGAATAAACCATCTAAAATGCTTTGAATAATCATACTATTCAAACTAAATGTGATCTGATGATTTAAATGATGTTTGCGCTTTCACTAAGGAGGCTATGCGCGTCGTGGTAAATCTGTTCATCATAAACCATCGTTCATGTCTCTTCAGAAGACTTGGATTTGGATTAGACACTCGATTCGTTTTTTTTATGATGCCTTTATGACATTTATTGGATCTTTCAAGTTTGAGAGGAATGACTTTAAATGGAGGGACAGAAATCCCTCCGGTTTCATAAAGAATATCTTCATTTGTGTTTGGAAGTTAAACGAAAAACGACATGATGGTGAGAACATGATGACAGAGTTTACATTTGTGGTAGCCTACTTTGTAAATTTGTGTTTGGGTGAATTATACCTTATAAATAGGCCGACTACAGCAAGCTGAGCCTTGGATAAAACAACTCTACACCACGAATCATATCGTTTCCATCAATGATACATATCGTCACATTTTTATTTCGCAATATATTGTTAAATGATATATATCGTTACACCCCTAGTATCCGGTTATATATAAACATCAACCATGCCTGTTGACACTTGTTTCTTCACAATACCTGCAGAACTCCCGATGATTCGGCTGTGCAGTTCCGCCTGGCCTTGAACATGGGCTGGTTTATATGCTAATGTGGGGGGCGTACATATTAATGATCCCGACTGTTGCGTAACAGTCGTGTTGAGATTCGCCAATTTTTCTGTGGTGTTTTTCACAAACGGGATTTACATAAAGGATGAAGCAATGATGTTTGAGACTCACAGTAAGTGTTTTACATGCGCTGTACTCTTGTTATTCAACTATGCCAAGGTTAATTGACCTATCGGTAAGCCCCGCCCCCCTTAGTTACTGTTGCTAACTCGAACAAACAAAGGGAGTTGCTATATCTTACAATGTACAGCTGAGCTGTCAGTGTGAAAACCTTATCCCAAGATGTTTTTGGACACAGAATGTAGTGTATACCCCGTCCGAATGATGGCCAAACTTTACTGATGGTTTATGAAGTTTATCACATAGGTTTTCACTCGTAAGAGCTGAACAAACAAACAAAGTATAAGTGCGCATTACCATCTCATTCACAAACTCTCTCTCTCTAGCCCTCTCTCCGTGGCATTAACATACACAGCAAATTACACAAAAACACTCACAGTAAACAAACATATACACAGACCTTATGCCTTTTCGGGGGTCCAGTTAATAACTGGTGAACTTTGTATCTGCAAAACAACTCCGATAAACTGCGTGCAAGCTTTCCCTTTCACTAACGTTACCCGTAGAATATAACACCCGTCAAAATAGGAGTCCTCCTTATAAGACAGATAATGCAGACCTTTAAACATATCTAAACTCACAGAAATAAAATAAATATGGTGAGAGATTAATTTGGAAGCGATGGTTTACAGATCTCAATGCAAACGGGAGAAGCCTCTTGTTACGATCGCAGATGATAACATCCAGGATCAACACTGTTCGTGTACCGCAGGGTAAGATTACATAAATTCACATTTAATCAGTTTAATATGGAGAGATGCACTGAAATGTAGACCTTCGTGTTTCTGACCTACACCGTTGCATGAGAACAGTTAATTATAGTTAGTCGGTTTGTACGTTAGCAGGGAATTACTAACTTTAATCGTAACTTAATGAGAGTATGACAACCAGAAAATCCTCTCAGGATCCCTGGAATCAGCGTTGCAGTACCTCAGGCACGACATTTAGCATTTTTGCAGCATAATGTAAGGTGGAAAATAATCAAAGATATTTGAAATAGAACAAAATCATCTGCTTTGCTGTTAGCAGCCATCGTCGTGATCAGGATATTGAAATTGACTCAACCCATTCCCCCTTAACGCCATCAGAGGGGCCAGTTGGAGATAGAACAACAAAAGAATGGCTGGATGGCAAACAAGTTCTTACACCTTTGATACAATGGGGGAAGTTTTGTCTGATTGGTTACTTTCAAATGTCTTGCGGTTTGGTCTGATTGGTCAGTTTTAAAAGAGTCAGATTTGAATTTGGTGACATCAGGGAAAAGGATAAGAGAGGATTTCAACTGTAGCTCGCTCTCTTTTGATTCTCTGCTTTGTCTTGAGAGGGCTCTTTTGGATGCTCTGGCTTTCTCTGGAGAGAGCTGTTCTTTAGCTCTCTTTCTTTCTCTCTCTCTCTCTCTCTCTCTCTCTCTCTCTCTCTCTCTCTCTCTCTCTCACAGGTAACATTCTAGGCAGAGGCCTATTGAGCATAATTAAAGGTTTATGTTTACATCTATTTGAAACGATTTTAAGTGTAACCATAACTAGAATTTGTGTTTCCTTTTAGAGGAGATTTATGTCTATGATGTAATTGACAATTTACATTTACTTGATTGTTAATAAATTGTTACATTTTTGATCCTTTCTGAATTAATCTGTAATTATTAACTATCTCCAATGTGGAACAGTATAATTGCAACAAAGAGTTAAAACGGAACGATCAAATGTATGATTGACTATCAAATATAGATGACCAAACAACCGGTTGGCATTCTCTTCTAAATGCGATAACTTTGATAATTGGAGTCAGATAAAGAATATTATAATCAAATCCATTCTTCCAGCTGAAACACTGAACGCGTGCGGCCTTCACCGCGGTTCGCTGCCGATCCTTGGAGCGAATTCATGCGGTCTTACAATAAACACCATCAAACCGATGACAGCTTTGGATTTTCCAATGTTTCTCTATGGCGCTGAAACCTAAAGATGTCCGAGTTCCGGTCCCAGCGCGACTGATACTCAACTGCCATTGGCTCATCTGCGTTCGATAGGAGGGGCTTACCGATAGGTCAATTAAATTTTTCAATCTAGGGCACCTTTAAAATAAGATTTTTTTTTTTGAATTTGAGTTAATTGAAGTAGTTTTCTTTTTTCTTTAACCAGTTCCTATAACTTTAACAGACATCTAGTTCAGTTTTTTTTCTTTCCTTTCATTATGACAGACCATATGTCCATTTTAGTTCCTTAAAAATAATATCTTTGAATGTCAGGGGTATTCATGATAGCACCAAAAGGAAATCAATCTTTTTATTCAGTAGATGAATTTTTTTTTTTTTTTTTTACAAGACACTCATTCGGTAGGCAATGATGTGAAGTTTTGTAAAGCACAGTGGGGTGATATGTTATTTCTGTCATGCCTCTCAACAACCAGCAGGTGTCGCCATTCTACTTAATAATTTTAAAGGAGATATAATTTAATCAGTGGTTTTAAATGAGGATAGATGGATAATCTTGGTTTTCAAATTAGACAATTCCTTCTTTATAGTTTGCAATTTATATAACTATAACAATACAGCTCTAGCAAAAATTATGTTTTTACAACTTTTATATTTATTTCTTACAGTGATTATAATGATGCTCCAGTACAGATGATCTTGTAGATAGAAAACCTATAAGATTAATCTCACATTCAAGATTCAAAAGTACTGCATATATTTGTGAACAACTGGCAATTATAGATGTTTGGCGTTTTTAAACCCTGACATTAACAAATATACCTGGAGCAATGTTGCAGTCTAGAGTTGATCTATGGCTTATTTCTCCCTCTTGTCTGCAATTTGTGTCAGAATCATCACACCGCTATGCCCCATTTTCTGATCAGAAATTAATTTCAATCCATTTAGCAGGAACCAAACAACAAAATGGTAATATATGTGGTTATTGGAAACTAAATAATTTATTGAAAGATGATGAGTTTTGTGATTTAGTAAAAAAAAAACAGCAAAAAGCATATTTGATAATAATTAAGTGAATTGCATACAAAGATGGGAATTTTTCAAGTTTAAAATGAGAGAAATAGCAATGAAACGAAGTAAAGTAATTCAAAATAATAATATAGCCAAAGAAATAAGTATTATGGATAAATTAAACATTTTAATGACTGAGGATAGTCTTTCAGGGGAAGAAGAAACAGTAATAAAAATTAAATAAAAAAGGAAATAGATAATATGTATATTGAAATGGCTAAAAGGGCATTTGTAAGGTCTCGAGCAAAATGGCTGGAAGTTGGAGTTATTTCTTTGCTTTTGTAACTGCTCTGAGAGACACAGGTCGAGGATCCAAACGCAGCTTTATTGAAAGGCTAATCCACAATCATAGTCAAGAGTTCAGGCAAGGTCAAAACACAGACAGGCAGTCCAAACTAACAAACACAACAAGGCAGAGAACACGGGCAAAAGAGTAAACCAAGAACAGGCAGGTCATCCAAAAACAATCATGGCTGATGAGTCCAGGCAAAGGATTATGGGAAATGTAGTCTGAGATGTGATGGCAATAGTCTATGGTGCAGTGCCCTCTGGTGGTGATCACGGGCACTCTCACTGGTGATCGTAACAGCTTTAGAGAAATGAAATCGCAAGAGAAATAATTGAACTATTCTTAAAATTGATTATAACATCACCTCTAATTCTTTAGACATTTCAAGATACATTTGGTACATTTTATAGCAATATATATAAGTCTAATATTCAATTTGATGATTATGATAGATTTGTAGAGTCAATTAAAGCATTAATTTCAAATGGATTGTGAGCGTCCCATTACTAAAGAGGAAATCTCAGAGGCTGTTAGCTCAATGAATAAAGAAAATCTCCGGGTAATGATGGGCTTTCAGTCAAATTTGATCTGCATTTTTGGGAAATTATTGAAAATCCTCTATTTGATCTATTTAAAGAATGCGTTTTAAAAAAGGAAATGTCCATGAGTATGAGGTTTATTATGTCTTCTCCCTAAGTCTGATAAAGATCATTTAATGATAAAAAAATTGGAGACCCATTACGCTCTTAAATATTGACTACAACATTTTGACATTGATTTTTGCTAACCAGTTAAAAAGAGGTCTTCATGAGATAATAAGGTTATCTCTAACCAGATTTATGTCTAACCGTCACATTAGTTCTAATATAAGACTTGTTTTCCACCTGCTGGACTATTCTGATAACATCAATACTGATGCACTGATAGTATTTCTTGATTTTTATAAAGCATTTGATACGATAGAACATTATTTTTTATTTAAAGCAGATTTTTGATTTCGGACACAATTTTATATCTACAGTTGAAATGCTTTATAAAAACATTGATAGTTCTGTGATATTATATCCAAACACCACTAAAAGATTTCCTGTGATGAGATCAGTTGGCCAGTTTCACGTCTAGTATGTATTCCTGTGTGTTGGAATATTGCTTTTGGAAAGATGAACATCAGTTTATTGGACATGTATCACTGGAGTTTTTATTCTCAGTACATTATCAGTTTATGTGTGTTTATATAATCCTTCAAAATGCTGCTCATCTTAATTTGAGAGAAGATTAAAGACCCCATGAGCTCTTACTCTAAATGCTTCAGTTCAGTGTTCAGTCCAAAGTCTGTTTGAAATTATTACACAAGTGTCTTTGTTCCATCTGTAAGATTATGAGATGGATCATTTAGTTAATGTGACCATAATTACAGGCAAAATATCATTTATTTATGTGGTTCCTTATCGGAATAAATCCAGATTCAGAAATAATGAACTATTTATTTCTTTGCATAAGCGCTCTTTGTGTGATATGAATCCGTGTGTGTGTGTGTGTGTGTGTGTGTGTGTTCAGGGTCTGATCTGAAGCTGCTTTACAGCCTAATGTAATTTTTACTTTTTACATGTGTCTAAAATATCCTTTCATTATTGATGAACCACTATGTACTTTATGGTGGTTTACACACCCTGGCGAGCCTATGATGAAGAAAAACAGATAAAAACATAATCTTACCACAACAAATTCAGACGTTTCAGTCTAGCAGATGTCCATGAACACATTATCAGAAGTGCAGATTCTTGCTCTTTCCCATAACTCAGGATATTTTAGCATGTGAAGGAAAAGCACACATATAATGATTAACTCAGTCCACCGAATGATACGAGCACACATCAGTGGCTCAAGGCTGGAGCTTACGCTGCTGTTTTAACCAATAATCAGAACAAAAAGCAGTTGAAGGATGATGTGCATAATTCAGTTCAATATAATTTATCTGACTCCATTAAAGTTGTTGTTCTTTAACCTCTTATTCTTTAACGGTAAAAGTCCACCCCCAAGATTACTGTTATAAACATGAGCCCCATCTGAAAGGCAAAGGCGGAGGTGTTGCTATAATTTATAATCATATATTTAGTATTACTCAGAGGTCTAGTTTCAAATATATATTATTTTTAAGCATTGGTGCTTCTAGTGTAGATGATAAATCCCATTTGACTTTGTGTTAGCTACTGTATACAGGCCACCAGGACACCATACAGACTTTATCACAGAATTTGCTGATTTTCTATCAGACTTAATACTAAGACAGAGAGTCTGCAAACGCCTCTAGTTTTGTTTTATTCCATATACACTACCAGTCAAAAGTTTGGAAACTGTTCTATTTTGTACTGTACTTGGTGTACTTCTGCTCACCAAGGCTGCATTTATTTGATCCAAAATACAGCAAAAACTGTGTGTATTTATATATTGTGAAATATTTTTATAATTTAAAATAACTTTTTTGGTAACACTTTACAATAAGGTTTCATTAGTTAACATTAGTTAATGTATTAACTAACATGAACTAACCATGAGCAATACATTTGTTCATCTTTGTTAACGTTAGTTCATAAAAATACAGCTGTTCATGTCATGTTTTCGCTGTGTTTTGATTCATTTTTGTGCACGTGAGCCAGAAAGATGTTCAAGGAGACAGAAGAAAAGCGCATCCTGTTGTTTTCTTTAGTTTTCAAAGGCTTGACATTGTGTTGTAATTTTTAATGTACAAAAATTAAGTTGTTTCCACTGCTGAGAGGAAAATCCAAGTGATCGCGCCGGCGCCTCGCACACGAGCATAATATCTCAGTTCTAGCACTTTTTTCTAGCAATTTGACATCACAGCCGGTTCATTATCCAAATAAAATACATGCGTGTGAGTGATAGAGTTAAAGCCTTTCTTATAGTATGAGGTTACACACAGTCATTACAGCATTTAGGTTACGCACCGGTGTGTGTGTGTATGTGTGTGTGTGTGTGAGTGACAGAGTTAAAAACAAATAAAACCACTTAGTGATTTTGCACAAATTTGACTAGAATCTAAATACACAGCAATGGCAAACAAAGGGTAAAACGAGAATAGGAAATAGACGTGCACAATCAAACAGTAGCATTACAGCTTTTAGACAGACTACTCTACATATGAACCAAAACAGAACTTTTACAGAAGCACTCTATAAAAATACAATACTTCCAATCTTTATCAAGATAAATGCTTACCATACGCAATAATAAACTCACTGCAACAGTTCACTTCCACCAAATGATACGTACACTCATTTATTTACATTGCTAATGCTGACAACAACAACTCAAGATGGAAAATTGCAATATTATTCATTTTGTAAATATCTTAAGGTTTTTCCATGGCACTTTTTCCATTTGCTGCTAGTGCTTTAAAAGACTATTGTCTTTTCTTTATATTTTCTTCTCTGTGTTCTGTAAAGTTGTGCAACAACGTTCAAAAGGTGACGCACAAATGAACTGAATTGTAATATATATTGCTTTGGATTAAAGCATCTGCCAAATGTATAAATGTTAAACTGGTTGCACTCTCTGGCAGAACCTGTGATTCTACTGTGGTTTTATTCCTAGAACCTTAAAAGTAAATCAGCCATCTTGGTGGAGTTTGCCGGAGTTCAAGGACATGAAAAAGGCAGACAGCAAACACCTGTGAGGCCTTGAGAAGGATCTTGGAAACTTTGGGAAAGTTACAACTTGTGTCAATATATAAAAAAGATTAGAACCTAACTTGAGCGGTAAACAACAGGGGTATAAAGGCACATGAGAGGCTGTGGGGATGACAGAGCAAGAGCTGGAGACAGACATCAGTGAAGAATGAAGGGTTTAGTGTGTTTACTGCTGCTGTTGGAAACCTTTGTGTTTGTCAATGGAGGACTCAATGAGAACGAGATCAGTCAACAGCTCAGCTCTGAAGACAGAAGACAGAATCCACCTCAAACAGACACTTTGAGAGCTGAAGCTTCAACTGACAGCCAACAATACTGCCATCTGTGCTTCCCTGACATCCATGCAGCCCTGAGAGAACTGACCGCCACGGTCACAGAGCAGAAAGCAAACATCAGAGAACTGACCGCCATGGTCACAGAGCAGAAAGCAAACATCAGAGAACTGACCACCTCGGACACAGAGCAGAAAGCAAACATCAGAGCTTTAGAGACGCGACTGAGAGATGCTGAACAGGCTGCAGAACAACAGACGATTAGCCTGGAAGAGCTGAAGAAGAAAACTGATGGTACCTCACCAAAACATTCACTCTTTTATCAATGATCCTCAGAGTAAAACACCAGTGCAATTCATTGTATAGTGTAAATGTTAGTTTAAAGTTGAGAGTTTACTGTGTGAATTGTGTTTATCTATTACAATAATCAGTGTGAATGTGATTTAACAGAATCTTTATTCCTTCACAGAAACTTCAGATCTTACTCTGAGTCAAGTGGAGGAGTTGAGGCAGGAGAACAGAGGTGTGATTAAGCTTGAGTGATGTTAAATTCAGTGAATACATTCTTAGTGTAATACAGTAATATATCACAATATTGCTTATGTTTTTCAACAACAGACAGAGAGATTGCTTTTTCAGCTGGACTGATGGAATCTGGCAGTGGAGATGTTGGTCCTTTTACCACTGAGATCACACTAACCTACAAGAACGTCTTCACAAACATAGGGAACGCCTACAACCCAATCACAGGTAATTATCAATGTAATGAGTCATAAATATTATAGTGTTAGATCAGAGGAATCTTCACGTCAGAAATATCAAATCCAGCCCCTGATCTTGTCTAAAGATGTCCGTTTGTCTGGTGTGTGTGGAGCAAACCTGTCAACAGAAAGTCTGGTCTGGTTCCTCAAGACTCTGTTAACAGTTTTCTATCAGCCTGAGAGTTTGACTCAGATAAGAGCAGGAGACGAAGTGATGATGATAAAAAGAGCAAAGTTTTATTGAATAATATTAGTTGCGCAAGTCTCAATGCTCAGACTTCGTCTGGCCAGTACAATTTCAACAAGTGTTGTTATACCAAGGGGGGGAAATGGAAAATCACCGCTTCACAACATCATCCTGTGACGATACAAACCTTGAAATGGAGACTTTCTCTTATCTCCTGCTCATGAAGCAAACATCCCTTCAGAATACAGTCATAAGACTAAACAACAATACAAAATAAATAAGTAATATAAAATATACAGACACAAATGAGTAATAATAAAATAATAAATGATATAAATGAAATAAAATTATTAAATGAATAATATGAATAAACTAGAATGACTAGAGTGGCGTTTGCAGTGGCAAAAAAACACGATTAGCATGTTGTTAGCATGATTAGCTAACATGATTGCTAACATTATGCAAACATGATTAGCATTTTGTTAGCACGATGCTAACACAATTACCATAATGCTAGCATGATGTTAACACAATTAGTTTGATTAGCTAACATAATTAGCATTTTTGCTAGCACAATGCTAACACAATTAATATTTTGTTAGCATGATGCTAGCACATTTTGACTAGTTTAAATCATGTTATAACCCTAACCCTTGCTAATTGCTATTAGCATGTAGCTATTCACTGTTAGCATATGTAGCATGTTGGAAGTGCTGTATGCTAGCATGAGTCAAAAGACCCAACCCCCATGTCTCTATGATATTCTGATGCAGAGATATAGGTATTGCTAAACGGTTGCTAGGGTACTCTGTTTGGTTGCTATGGATTGGCAGCTGCCAATGATGATTCTCCAAAGGCTGTTTGTCAGTATGAATGATATAAACCAACCCCCGTGCCTCTGTGGCATTTAGATGTGAAGATATCCCTCTGTGGATTTTGGTTGATAGGATGCTTGATAATGGTTGCTAGGGCGTGGCTAGGAAGTGTTGAAGGTGATTTGTGATTGGCTGTTGATGCCCTGAGTCAAACAAACCCACCCTCGTGTTTCTATGACACTTCTATCTAAAGATATCCCTTTGATCTCTTTCAATGGAAGTCTATGGGATCAGTTGCTAGGGAGCTCTAAATGGTTGCTAGGGCGTGGCTTGATAAGTTCACAATGATCCAGAGATAGTGATTGGTTGGCTGAGTAAATTGAGCCCACCCCCTTGTCTCTGTGACACATAAGCACCACGAATGATATAAATCTACATAAATGACTAATGATTATAAAATTAAATCATATAAAAGAAAACACAGTAAATAAACCTGCATGTAGGATTGATCACAGATTGCTTTTGTAAATCTTCAGATCTGATGTTGTGTAATGTGTGTAAGAGAATTAATGAAATGATCTTCATCTTTTAAAACTATAACACAGTGTGTTTGGTCATTAAACTGTGTGAAGCTGATTCTGTGTCTCTTGTTGTTTGATTCAGGTGTTTTCACAGCCCCACTGAGAGGAGCCTACATGTTCAGAGTCTCTGTTTATGGTGTTGGCCCAACTGCAGCAACTGCAGACATTGTTAAGAATGGAGAGCGTGTGGTTATAGCAGATGCTTATCAGACTCAGGGTGCATTAAACTCCTCGAATGGAGTTGTGTTGATCCTGGAGGTTGGAGATGTTGTCTATGTGAGACTTCGGTCTGGCAAGAGGATATATGATAATAGCCGGGAGAACCTCAACAGTTTCAGTGGTTTCCTGCTGTTCCCCTTATGAGAAGATGAGCTTTGCAGAATGTGATTCCAGTAACTCTGAACCTTCAGCGAATGATTTAAGATGATAATCATGAAGAATCATTAACATATGAACCTGCATTAATGAGGAATAATGTGTGTTTGATGTTTGCTATAGATTACTGTATAAAGTCAGTATGAGACACTATATTCATAAGTTCTGAGCTTCTCTACATGTCACATTATATAAAGAGTTTCATCAGTGAGACAGACAGGACTCATGAACATCACATGACTGATTTGTTAAAGCAGTAAATCTATAAATGTGGAATAATATCTTTTGAAGTGTATCTTGTTGCTGATCCTGGATCTGTATCTTCCTCCTGCATAAATAAATAAGAGAATAAAGAGACATTGTGGTATTTTCTTTTCAACAATATTTGTTTTGAGGTCATGATATCATGTGGTATAATAATGGCGCTGTCATGTAATTCATGAGATGTAGTTTACATTTAACTTACAGTTTTTGTCTCTAAAATGGTAGATTAAGAACTAAGAAGTGTATTTTTCTGAATCCAGTATGTAATGTAGCAGTAGCTCAAAGGCTAATCTCATGTCCTTATATATAGAGCAGTGTAAGTCCAGCAGTCGGGAACATGCAGGGATTCTCCTGGAGGCCTGAAGATGGCGCTCCAGAGCGGATCAGGGTCTGTGTGTCTGTAGCTGTGTCCCAAAGTGAAGGGCGCGCACTTCGAAGGCCGCATTTGAAGTGCGAATGCGTCATTGCGGCACTACGAAGGCTGTCCCAATGTGAAGGCTGCACCCTCTGAAGGCCACATTTGAAGTGTGATTGCGTCACAGCGGCACTACGAAGGGTGTCCCAATGTGAAGGCTGCACCCTCTGAAGGCCGCATTTGAAGTGCGATTGCGTCACAGCAGCACTACGAAGGCTGCCGCAAGTCGAAAGCGACTCAAAATGCGCCCTCCGTTTCTCAGGCAAAGGAAGGGTACAGCAGATGGAACCTTACCACAACTTCGCAGCCTACCCTATCCCAGAATTCATAGCACACTGGAGACTACAGGATTTGACTGGTCCGCATTCCCGCGGCGGGTTTAAATTTCCCAGTGAAAGACGGTAGCGGTCGGTAACTCAAGTGTAGCCTGGCGCAACCGCTTGAACTTGAAGTAAACAAAACGTTTAGTGCATTCGTGGTAGAGCAGCCTGGCAAGATAATTTCCCAATTTTAACTAGCATAAGTGTTATTTATTTCTCAACCATTCTCTCAAGAAGAGGAATCAGTCCATTCTCTCCTTTTTTGCTCTTTTTTTCTTTTATCTTTCTTATTTCTGCACTTTCTTTAAATACAAATTAGATCTGCGCGGGGCTGTTTTTTCGTCCCACTCCCGCAATAAGATCTATTAAGCACCGCACCCTCCCGCTCGCGCTTCAAATTCACTCCGTGCTCACGCGCTATAAATTATTTTATTCCCGACCGATCCAGCTAAATTTAGATTTCGTTTCCAGAATCTCTCTTTTAAATGTCCTCTACAGAAAGAGAGAGAGACTGGGGATAACAGAAGTAAAAGGCTATGTTGGCCAAGCAATCATTTATTTATTTTTTCTTATCATAGGCATACTGTCAACACCTAAAATATGTCACAGACAAAAATAGGCTAAATCAAATACGACATCTGTCACTCAAAACTATAAGTCAAAATGCAAATAAACTGCTGACTTTACTGCAAAATAAAGTATTTTATATGAATGAATGAATAAATGAATGTCGCTCACTGACGACGGTCCATTATACCGAAAGTCTCCTCCAAAGGCAGAATGTAAAGTCGTGGCCGGGATGCACAGAACAATTTCTCTATATTATTATTATTTTATTTTATGCAAGTTATTTGTAAATTAAACCAAGTAATTGCTGTCTATTGTTAATTTTCGTTAACTTGAAATGTGTAGGCTAAATAAAAGAGAGGTTGTTTTGTAGATTCTGTTTATTTTTGTAATGCAAGTTATAATTTGTAGAAATTCATATGTTCATGCATATATTTTCTTGTCATGTAAATTAAAATGTGGAAATGAAAATAAATTGGTCTATACATTACTTATATCTATACATCTATACATTACATTACATAAGTACTTTTTAGCTATTTTATCTAATAGTTTTTTTAACTATTAATATGCCAATAAACATCAGAAACAACAGAAATTTAAATTAACAGCTGAAACAGAAGAACACATTTCTACACTTTCATTGAGCTGAGCGGGAGACGCTGGTGGAGCTGGACCGGGATGGTAATGCACAATAGAGACCCTGATAAGGCCTGTGCCAGCGGGACATCATCTTCATCTGGGATGAGCGCATATTTCCACTGTCCGCAGGTTTGCGGGGCTGAATCGGTCGACGGCTGACATGTCATAAAAAGTAGCTACAATTGCATCTGAGATGATGTGAGTTGAATAAAAATAAGTACTTAAATAAAGACCTGGACGTAAATTTATAAATGTTTAAAATATATTGTAACAGTTACATTTAACATAATAAATAAACAATAACCTAGTTGCAATTTAACGATTAAATATTTAACCATATACAGATTTACGTGCTTATGGTCCGGTCTCCCATCATCGCAGGCTTTGAAGCATGTCAAAATCCAATAAAACTCATAAAAATAAATAAATAAATAAATAAATAAATTCTGCTCCATTTCTCTTTTTAAAATCTCCTCACGAACGTCGGCTGTCAGTTGTCACACACCTGCTACCTACAGCCCATTCAACGACGCTCGGTTCAGTGTTGCCAAGTTTGGAATTGGGAGGCATTTACTGTTGATGTGGTTTGTTTTGTTTGTAGCATATAACCAACAGGTGTAAGTTGTCTTCACTTTAGCAATATTTGTACTGGGCTCCCCCCGCGTTTTGGCATATGCTGGCCCATTTTGGCCGTGATTCCTCTACTTTTGATTAGCAATTGTCGGGGTTTTGTTGTGCAGACCTGGCAACCCTGTCCCTCGGTTCGCCCTTCATGCACTTTGTGCACTTCGAAGGCGTGGCCTGGTCTGGCCTTCGAAGTGCACGGCCTTCGAAGTGTGCACCCTTCACTTTGGGACACAGCTCGTGTGTGTGTGTGTGTGTGTGTGTGTGTGTGAGAGTGAGTGAGTGTGTGTGAGAGTGAGTGAGTGAGTGAGTGAGTGAGTGAGTGAGTGAGTGAGTGTGTGTGTGTGTGTGTGTGTGTGTGTGTG
Organism: Gobio gobio; assembly: GCF_949357685.1. Lineage (NCBI taxonomy): Eukaryota > Metazoa > Chordata > Actinopteri > Cypriniformes > Gobionidae > Gobio > Gobio gobio. Next base: position 52,079,620 of record NC_137101.1, on the reverse strand, counting down.
TGTGTGTGTGTGTGTGTGTGTGTGTGTGTGTGTGTGTGAGAGTGAGTGAGTGTGTGTGAGTGTGAGTGAGTGAGTGAGTGAGTGAGTGAGTGAGTGAGTGAGTGAGTGAGTGAGTGTGTGTGTGTGTGTGTGTGTGTGTGTGTGTGTGTGTGTGTGTGTGTGTGTGTGTGTGTGTGTGTGTGTGTGTGTGTGTGTGTGTGTGTGTGTGTGTGTGTGTGTGTGTGTGTGTGTGTGTGTGTGAGAGTGATTGTGTTTCTCAAGCTCAGTTCAGTATAAACTCTTCTGTTGATGAATGTATGAATGTGAATATTAATAAAGTGAATGTGTATAAACTGATGATGATCTGCTCGTCTGTAAACTCTTCTGTTGATGAATGTATGAATGTGAATATTAATAAAGTGAATGTGTATAAACTGATGATGATCTGCTCGTCTGTAAACTCTTCTGTTGATGAATGTATGAATGTGAATATTAAAGTCGGCATGAAACGGAAGTTGAGATCGTCTTTTTCTCCTTATTGTGACGTATATCCGAGTGAAACGGCTTCTGAAATTAGAAAAAATGTAGGGCGAGGCTTGATTTCGTCCTTCGGGAATTGATTGGATCGTTGGAAGTTGGGCGTTGCTAACAAAATGGAGGCAGATTTGAAGTTTGCACTCAGTTGTGGAGAAAAACTCAATCTATCTCTTAAATAAATGTATTTTCTTTCTAAATCTTTTCTACATAATGTTACTGAGCATATTTCCTCACTTTTCGCTGGTTTATGCTACAGATTGTACTTATTTTAAGCCTTTTATGGCTTTATTTCTGTAAAGCTTTTTTCTCAGCTCTCCCTTTTAAAGGGGGCGCGCCGTAAGCGCGTACACACACGCTGCATTCCTCAGTGCGAGTCGTCACGATAAGCTGTTCGTCCGACTATATTGAGTAATTTTTACATTAAAAAAAAGCTTTTACTTCTCATATATTTCTCTCTTTTTGCCTCAAGTCCTTCTTGAAGAAGGTATTGTGTATACCGAGAAAAATGCACCTAACCACGATCAGTGACATGTTTCTGAGAGGAGGTGCAGAAACGAGACGGGGCGATAACCCCGCCCTCGCGCCATAGCACATGACCGGGAGAGAAGAGAGGTCGTTTCATGGGGGAGGGAAAGTTAACATATTTGATTAAAGATTATGAGGGTAAATGAATTTTTAAAAAATAATGAAGTGAACAGATAAATCAGTTATAGTAAACACTACAATATTAATATAAAAATACAAATTGTAAAATTTGATTTCATGCCGCCTTTAATAAAGTGAATGTGTATAAACTGATGATGATCTGCTCGTCTGTAAACTCTTGACAGTGAAAGTTTGAGCTCGTCCTGATCTAGAGTCTCCTGACGGGATGAAAGCATGTTTTCTCCATGAGCTGAGTTCATCATGTGGTGTGTGTGAGTGTGTTGAGCTGAATAATGTCAGTGTGTTCGGTCTCTGTCTGTCATGTGATCGTCCGCTGCTCTCAGTGGTCATGTGATCTATACGATGACCTTTGACCTTACAATCCCACTGGATTATGACCTCTGTCAGTGTTTCTACTATTAGAGAAATCTACTGGACCTGAGAAACTGTAATTTCTGTCGTTGATCTGGTGTATTTGTCCTATTGTGTGTAATTTGCTTCTTTGTTGTTTCTAATAACCATAAATAAATACAGTAAGAATAATAACTGTATGGTTATTGTATTGTTGTCATTGAGTTGAGTTCAGTCTTGAGAGAGATTTACTGAAATCTTATTTAAACTTATTATGATTTTTCTGACTCTCCTAGTGGTTTACCTCCATTTAGCCTCAAAATTATATCACGATATTTCAAGAATATTTGCGATAATGATATTTATGATGATATAGAAAAAAAATATATGGTTATTAAGTTTTATTGGTTATTGCAGCTGGTAGGCAACAGCATTTATTAGTGTAAACAAAACCATAACATAACATTTTAGTTTAACAATAACTAATGTAATTTATGTCATGGTCTGTCTGAATTTCTTATTCTGATTGGCTGGAAGGGGTGCAATAAAATCGTTTTATGCACAGGTAGTTCAAAGTCAAAGTCAAAGTCAACTTTATTGTCAATCAAAACCATGCAACAGTACATTACACAGCAGACTGAAATTGCGTTTCTTCCATACTCCAATGTGCAATATTAAAAATAGAGAAAGACTTGACACACACTAAGCACAGACTAACCATAAGACTAAACATAGGACACCACTAGAAAAGTGCAAATAGATATTCCAGAAATATAGTTCGGTTGAGGTATTTTAGTGTAGTATAGTGCAATACAAGGTGCAATTTGGAAAAAGTGCAAGGTAGCAGCATGGAGATAAATAAATTTTGTAAACTTGTTACCTTCTTGTGCAAGGGGATATTGGCATATGTACATGGAGTAAAAAGAAAAATGTATTGTATTATGTAAATACATTATTTATGTATTTTAGTCTTTGTGTGTATGGGTTGTGGGGGTAGGGATTTATAATCCAATTTTCGTGAGTGAGTTGAGCAGTCTGATGGCTTGTGGAAAAAAGCTGTTGCTGAGTCTGGTAGTCCTGCAACGTATACTGCTGTAGCGCTTGCCAGATGGTAGGAGGGTGAACAGTTTGTATGTAGGGTGGGTGGGGTCTTTGATGATGTTTGTGGCTCTTTTGTGGCAGCGGGATGGGTATATGTCCTGGATGGATGGTTGGGCTGATCCGGTGATCTTTTCAGCTGACCTCACCACCCTCTGTAGAGCTTTCCGGTCAGCAACAGAACAGCTACCATACCAGACTGAGAGACTGCTTGTGAGGATGCTCTCAATGGCACCCCTGTAGAAGGTGGTGAGTGCCAGTGGGGGGAGGTTGGCTCTTCTCATCCTGCGTAGGAAGTTCCAAGGCAGATGAATCCTCCTTTTAGATAAAGTCTCGTGTAAACTGTCCCCAGAATCGTTCAATCGGAATGACATAAAAGTATGCATGTAAACGGGACTATTGAAGCTCAAACGCACACACACGCGTGCACGTCACTCGCATTCAGAGAGCAGAGATCGCGCTGCACATTCATGAGCACAGAAACTTGTTATTAACGCTGCCCCGCAACTTTTAGCAATAAAATAGCTAAGTTACTGGATCCCTACATTATATTTCTCAGCAACGATGGGGTTACATCGCTATTTTTCAGTAATAAACCCACATCTTCATTAAGAGAGACGCTGAACAGACGCAGTCACAGAGGTACGAATCTCTCTCTCTCTCTCTCTCTCTCTCTCTCTCTCTCTCTCTCTCTCTCTCTCTCTCTCTCTCTCTCGATAATTAATCCAAATAAATGCTATAATCCATTCATTCAAATAAATGTAATCTTATACACTTTATCTCTGTGTCTGATTCAAAGAAGGCAGAAAGCTAGATCTAACGAGCCGTAACTGACGAAAATAACTGTCAATGTTACCCTTCCGGTCAAATGTTGCGCTGCAAACATAGCAGCTTTAAAGAGTTAGTTCACCCAAAAATGAAAATTCTGTCATTAATTACTTACCCTCATGTCGTTCGACACCCGTAAGCAGTGTTGGGGAAAGTTACTTTGAAAAGTAATGCATTACAATAATGCGTTACTCCCTTAAAAAGTAACTAATTGAGTTACTTAGTTACTTTTTAAGAAAAGTAATGCGTTACGTTACTTTTGCGTTACTTTTTTTCACCTGGGCCCTGGGCTGGGCTTGCTTTTTTGTTTTGTTTTTTAATAGCAAAAAAAGTCATTTTTTGTGCAAATGTAAAGACCTCTTCATACCAAAATTGAAATAATAGGCCTCAGGCTTATGGAATAAAAAGACTGTCAATAATAACACGTGCATAAATAAAACTCGTACGTGCGTTTTTCTAAAAATTTTACAAAATCAGAGAGTTTAATCGTGACTTTGATGGTACGATTCCAGAATCTATGGTCAAAACAGGTACAGACACGACATGTGCCACGTTTGTTTGAGTGCGACTCCAAAAATTACGACTAGTGTAGTTTACACAAACACAAAACATAGTTTTACGATTGCTGGGTTACGAGTACGAAGTCTTGTTTACGAGTACGAATCATGAAGCGACAATCTACTGTCAAAATTACGTCACCGCTGTCACAGGCATTAATATACGAGTGAGATACATCGATCACACAGTGAGCGCGCGCGCCCTGATCCTGTCACTCACCTGTCACTGTCACTGATCCTGTCACTGTCAAAGGGACCGGCTTTTTTTCGCGCCACTGAAAAAATGGCTGGTCAAGGGAGTTCCCACACGCCGCCTCAGGTAAGTTATCTTGTTCTTCCCTCATTGAAACATTGAATGTCATTAAACATGTTCGTTTATTGGACTCAATAATGTCCGCTGTCGCTGTATTTTTCAGATATATTGGTCGAGACATATTTAACGATAGTGTGTCGTGAATTCCGTCACGGTCATAACAGGTCCGGTGTAACGTTAGGCTAGTGTAACGGTACTGTTGATGCAAAGTCCTTTGTTAACTTCACTTGTATTATAGTGGCAGGAAAAATGGGTTCTAACTCGTCAAAGAAGTCAGTCAAAAATCCGTAAACAAGTGCGAGATTAATCAAACACAAAAATGTACAAAAATCCTGTTGATTCCTGTATCCTATATTATACTTGTCAAACCTTTATCTTGTGTTGCCTTAAACGTTTAATCACAAGTTTTATCCATAAATTGACAGACAAGACGGTAAGAAAACTGTTTCTCCCTTTCTTCATATGGCCGAATCTGTTCAAGTTCAATTTTCCGCAACAACAAGTGGGCGTAACCATTAAAGAAACAGAATGGAAATTATACATCAGAAAACATAATAAATAATACGGAAATATATAAAACATAGGACATATCAGAATTGCCTCTCAAAGAAAGTTGCATAATAATACTTTCAGTTATCACTTGCAAAATCAACAATAATAATATACAAATTGCCATATTAGATAGGTTCTTAGTAGTTACAGTCAGTAAGTGCAGTTTCTCTGAGAAATACTTGTTAAAATGATTGTATTAATAGATTATGCTACTGCTTTATTAATTCACGATGCAGTAGTGCTGTTTTTTTATGTCAGATTTCGTCACTTTGCGGAATTGCACTTCATTTTACTTAATAAAATAATGCTTTAAACATAATCAATACGTGTCATGCCCAACAACTATAGCATGTCATTTATTGCTTAAGTTTTCATTGTTTATCATTGGGTCAGTGTAGCTCAAGTGATCCAATAGTGACGTAAAAAAAACATAGCATACCTTTAAAACAAAGCTTTTAAAAAGTTAAACTGCAGTCCCCAGGGTTCCGGACAGTAATATTTTAACATATTGAATTCTTCTGTCTTTCACAGGAACCATTGATGACACAAATATTTGAACGCCTCAGGTCAACAGTAAGTAATGTTGTAAATGGGCATCAGCTGGACCTTGACTATTTTCACTACATCCTAAACCAGGAAGTCTTTATTTTGACATCTGCATCCACAATTTTAGAGGTGCCTTGTGACATTTTGGAGACCCTTCTGACTCTACAAAGCAAAGTTCATGCAGCTCTTGAACAAGAGGTCTCACCAATTCTAATAACAGAATCTGCTGGTGGACGAGGCTGGCCTAAGTACATTGTTTCTGAGGAACTGCTGTCCCGACTCATTGACATGTCTTTACCAATTTCTTGCATTTCAAACATTTTAGGAGTCAGCCAGTCAACCATCTTCCGCCGAATGCGTGAATTAGGTCTTTCTACAAAAAGTACTTATAGTACCCTAACTGACCAGGAATTGGACAATGCCATTGTGGCCATCAAAAGAAGAGTACCAAATGCAGGCTATAGGATGGTAAAAGGTTTCCTGCAAGCAGAGGGACACCGAGTTCAATGGACCCGCATAAAAGACTCCATGCATAGAGTGGATGCTCCTGGCATTTTAAAAAGGATGACACAGCTGGGGTGCATTGTAAGGAGGACATATTTCGTACAACATCCTTTGTCCTTGGTCCATATTGACACCAATCACAAACTCATAAGGTACAGTTATTTTATGTGTAAGGATATCTAATAACTGTAATATTATACAATACAAATTATTTTTCCCCAAAAAAAAAATCAGACCAAAAACAAAAACAAAAATCAAACCTTTTTCTTTTTAGGTACAACATTGTCATATTCGGGGGGATAGATGGGTACTCACGAAAGGTAGGTTCATTTTAAAACAAAATATTAATAACAGCAACTAAAACAATTTGTTTTAGTTTAATTTTAAAAAAATGTATATATATATTTGTATATGCCTTATCTTTGTCTTTATATAGATCATGTACCTGGAACCAGCAGCTAACAACTGCTCAAGCACTGCCCTTGCATTCTTTCTTAAGTCTGTGCAGAACCATGGCTGGCCTTCAAGGCAAGTCGTATAAACTAGTTTTGCTGCTCCCCAATCCCTTGTTTCCATTTAAGTAATGTCAAAGTCTCTTAAAGGCAGGTCTACCTGTCTTTATATGTGGAGTGTCTGTTAATGTTCAGTGACTGTTCATGTTATTTTGTTTTAAATGTTGTTGTTATTATTATTGTTGCATTTATATAGGGTAAGGGGTGATGAAGGTGTGGAAAATGTGAAAGTTGCAGAAACCATGTTCAGAGTGAAAGGCACAGGAAGAGGGAGCTTCATCGCTGGCAAAAGTGTACATAATCAAAGGTAAGAAATGACAGCTGACAGCTCATTGCATTAAATTTGGATAAGCAGATTTATGACAATTTTATAATAAACATTTAATTTATAGAATTTATGAATACTTTAGCCAAAAAATTACATAATTTATCCTTGTATATTAAACCTGTACGACTTTATTTTGTGGAACACCAAAACAGAATGTTAGCAAAAAATGCAGTGACTCTAATGTTCCACTGTACAAAGTCTTACAGGTTTAAGGGTTTCATTAGTTTAAGGGTTAGTTCACCCAAAAATGGTGAACTATTTGAACACCCTTCCACAGCCGTAAGATCTCCGTTCATCTTCGGAACACAGTTTAAGATATTTTAGCTTTCTGTCCCTCCATTGAAAATGTATGTACGGTATACTGTCCATGTCCAGAAAGGTGTGTAGGGACCCTGTCGAATGGAACGCACCTAGACTGTAAACGAAGCTCGTGCGCACCAGATAACACGTCAGCTGCGGAGCCGTGAACGCGGATTGACAACAGACACGGAAGAGAAGACAATGCTGAATAAAGTCGTAGTTTTTGTTATTTTTGGACCAAAATATATTTTCGATGCTTCAAAAAATTCTAAGTAACCCACTGATGTCACATGGACTACTTTGATGATGTTTTTATTACCTTTCTGGACATGGACAGTATACCGTACATACATTTTCAATGGAGGGACAGAAAGCTCTCGGGCAAAATCTAAAATATCTTAAACTGTCATTAATGACATAACATTTTTGAATGAACTAACCCTTTAATACTAGTTCATTCTTAGTTCGTATTAAATTAATTAACTAACTCTATAGCATTTATTAATCTTTGATCATTTCAACATTTACTTGCACATTAAAATTTTAAGTTGTATTTGTCAACATTAACAGAATTTTCATTTTTGGGTGAACTATCCCTTTAACAAATGTGATTTATTTTAAAGTGTGACCAACAAAGTGTAACCAAAAATCTTTCCACCTTTTAGAATTGAACGTCTGTGGCGAGACGTCTGGCTTGGTGTAACACAGCTGTATTATGACGTTCTCCACAGCCTCGAGGAAGATGGTTTGTTGGACTTATCTGATTCTCTTAATTTGTTCTGTACGCACTATGTATTCATCCCACGCCTGCAGCGCCACCTCCGGACTTTTTCGGAAGGCTGGGATAATCACCCATTACGGTCTGAAGGTGGACTCACCCCTAACCAGCTGTGGGTTTTGGGACACATGCAGAACTCAACCAAGGATGAGGAGGAATTGCAGGTTAAATGTATTAATTTCTATAAACTTTTGCTGTTGTCAAATTATTTGTTACTGTTGCGTAAAGTATAATGCAATTGTTTTCTATACTACATTTAAGAATCTGGAGCTGTTTGGAACAGACTGGGAGACATTTGACAGCGTAGATGAAGCTGGAGGAGTTTACGTACCAGAAATTCAGTGCCCACCAGTGATGCGCGGGTTGATCCAAAATGAGCGGGTGCCCGCGGCCACCCGCGGCCACCCGCGGTTACGAGTCATCCAAAAATATTTTTAATGATATTCGGGTCACGGTCAGTCGGATCGTCAATAAATCCTTATTTACCTTTTGAATGTTGAGCGTTATTAACTTTTGAATAAATGCTGGCGCGGGACAAAATGCCCGATTTCCCAAAACGTTGAACTGAGCAATGCCATTGTACCATTTTAATAGGCTACTTTTAAACGCATTTAAAGTCAGTTTTATGTATTTTCTGAGAGGGGGCAGGATTTTTGTTGGGAAAGTCGGGGGAGAGACGCACACTTCGATTAGACTGGATAAACACATGCAGCATCTTAATTGTTAAGAAAATTAAACAAAATAAATGAATAAATCAAGCCTGTATTACATAACACTAGGCTATATCATACAGCATTCAGAAAAATAACAGTTTGCGCTCCTAAGGGCTTTCACACTTTTCCAAATGTTTTCCAAATGTGGGCTGATGAATTCTTCAAGCCGGGTCGAAACATAAACATCGCGTTCATCAATAATATGCATCTGGAGCTGAAATGGAAAATGATGGGCCGCCTCAAGAACTTCCTGCTCTCGCTGCTGCACCTCTGAGCACCACGCCAGGGCCTGAAACATTTTCTCAATGGCCCAATGAGCTACGATGAGCATTTACTACTTTTAAAAAATGTGGGTCAGGAAGCGGGTCGGGTACAATATTTTCTTCTTTTTTTTTGCGGTCCGAGTTGCGGGCGGGTTAGTTGAAAATGTCGGTCGGGTGCGGGTTGTTTATACATTGACCCGCGCATCACTGGTGCCCACTGACTGCTGCTGAGATGGAAATTGTAAAATCAACAATTGATCCTCTTGCACCATCTGACTCTTATGGAAGAGATATTTATACATCTTTGCTTCAGTATGTTAAAAGAATGTTGACAACACAATGACAGTGGACAATTTAAAAAAAGTTTGTACATATTCATGTACATATGTTTGTACATTAAATACGTAATCATTATAAATGTTGTTTAGAAGATATTTATAAGAATTTACATGAAGATTAACACTTACTGATATTTTATAGAATTTCATGACACGTACATACTCAGAGATGAAAAATGACATTTTGTGTAGAATTAGAAGAATTTACATGAAGATGTTAACACTTAGTACAAGGAATTATATTAAAAATAAAGAGATTATCCAGCCAAACCTATTTTTTGTATTGCATAGAACAGAAAATATTAAGTAGGTATGTGCCAAAACCAAATACCTTATTCGGAAAGGCACAGATAATTAATAATGCATTCTACAGAGCCCCTTCTATTGTGCTCTGTTGAATATTATTCATTGTCTGTGCCTTTCGAAATAAGGTATTTGTCTTTGGTTAACATTAGGAATGTGCCCAAATTTATTTCAACAAGAAAATATCCTAAGGAACACAATTTTACTCTACTGCTAACAAAAGGCACTTTTCAAAAGCTGACCTATGCTTACTTAGACATTATCAAATGATTCAGCATGCCTCACAGCCATTTCCATAACAAATTTAAAGTCATGAAATGTTTTCAGGTGAGCTGTAGGAAATGTAATGGTGCGAGTACATGCACTGACAGATGGAAAACAAATAGTGTGAGTTGTGTCACAATCATGAAAGAACTTGACTGTGATGCTGAAGTCCCTTAGCTCATTTGGAAGAATAGGCTTGTGTCTCTGGCCTGTCATCCACTGCATGACTTTGCCAACATTCATGTCTTCTGTATCTTCACCTGGTTCTTGAAAAAAAAAAAAAATACATACGTCAAGTCAACTTAATTTATATAGAGTTTTTTTACAGTACATATTATCCAGTAGTCGGTACCAATACCATTAAAAAAATGTACGGTACTCAGTACCAATTTCAGTACCACAGCTAAATGTTTATTTTTTATTTTACTATTTAAAAAAATTTATTAAATGGATTAAGTTTATTTTTTATGATGCTAATCATAAGTAAATAATACATTAACATTTAAAGGCTTTATGCTGTTTAGAAGTATACATTGTTTATAAAAAAGTTCAAGGGAAAAATAAATCAACCATCTAGGCATAATTATTATTAGTAGAGACGTATTATGACAAAGACGTAGCTAAATCTACTGTAGGCTACAACAGTAGCCTAATGTATTCTGTCAATTTAAATTTTTTCAACCAAACTTTCACGGGTTTCCATGAACATCTTTGAGTGTCTGTGTTCATTAGATGATCAAATGAAACCGTAAATTCCCATGAAGTGACGGTTTATGCGTTCGTGTCAAAGACAGCGAGCGAGTGTCACGCTTGTGTGTGTGCGTGTGCAAAAAGACCATGGTATAATGGGCCTTAAAGCACCACTTAGAGGTCAAAAGATGTGCATGCATTTGCCACAAAAACTGCATCGGTACCTAAGATGGTACCCATGGCAGCAAAAGACCTGGTTGAGTACCATCTGTACATGTTGTCATAGACATACCACTATCCTCCAACTCCTGTAGGAAGTCCTGGAAAAAGTTCATGACGTTAATTTCCTTTATGTACTTTACAGAGCCCCTCTCACTTAAGCTTGGGTGGCAATTTTCCAAAATGAATGCCGCATCAACCTTAAACAGACATTAACAGATTTGTTTGCATTGGAACAGATAGTTCAAACAAATTTAATCATCACAGGGTTTCTGCAGGTTTTCATTAATCACCTTGGAGTTGTTCTAATGTTCTTTTTTGGACCACAAGTCTTACTAATGGTCGTCTACAATTTTAAAAAGGGTTAGCTCACCCAAAAATGAAAATGATGTCATCACTCACCCTCATGCTGTTCCACACCTGTAAGACCTCCGTTAGTCTTCAGAACACAAATTAAGATATTTTTGTTGAAATCCGATGGCTCAGTGAGGCCTGCATAGTCAGCAATGACATTGTCTCTCAAGATCCATAAATGTAATAAAAAACATATTTAAATCAGTTCATGTGAGTACAGTGGTTCAATATTAATATTATAAAGCAACAAGAATATTTTTGGTGCGCCAAAAATAAATAAAAATAAGAACTTATAATAGTTTCAAAACACTGCTTCATGAAGCTTCGGAGCGTTATGAATCTAGTGTCAGATCAATGGTTTGGAGCGCGAAAGTCACGTGATTTCACCCGGGATTTTTTTTATACGCGACTTGAATCATGAATTGACTCAAGATTCATAACGCTTCATGAAGCAGCGTTTTGAAATTGGCCATCACTACATAAGGCGTTTTGTTTTTTTGCTGCACCAAAAACAAACAAACAAAAAAACTTGTCACTTTATAATATTAATATTGAACTACTGTACTCACATGAACTGATTTAAATATGTTTTTAGTAAATTAATGGATCGTGAGAGAGAGGAAATGTTATTGCTGGCTATGCAGGCCTCAATGAACCATCGGATTTCAACACAAATATCTTAATTTGTGTTCCGAAGATGAACGAAGGTCTTATGGGTGTGGAACGGCATGAGGGTGAGTAATAAATTACATTATTTTCATTTTTGGGTGAACTAACCCTTTAATTTTAGGGTGAACTGCCCCTTTATGATATGGAAATGTAAAAAATAAACTAAAGGCAATAATATGTCTACACTTATTTTTGAGACCCACAGAAACCCTGCATCATTATGAGCATGATCAATTTTGTCATTTACTCACCCTCATAAGATTCCAAACTATATGACTAATATACTGTTATGAATCACAAAATTGTTGCAAAAATTTTGCACACTTTAAAATGTCCCATGTGTTTATCATGCTTTATGAACACAACTTGCTTTTAGTGTGATTCTAAAGTGCTTTGAAAATATACATGAATGAAGGACTGTCATGTAATCCATGATTAGGCGACACAGACCCAACACGTCAACTTGTGGTAAAACTTGTGTTAAAACTAATCATCTATTGTTGACCCCAGCAATTCTCCTTGTATTCCACAGACTAAAAATAACCAGTAACACTTTACAATAAGGTTCATTAGTTAACATGAACTATTAATGAACTGCAATTATGCAGCATTTATTAATCTTTGTTAATGTTAATTTCAACATTTACTATATTATTAAAATCTTGTTAACATTAGTTAATGTGAACTAACATGAACAAACAATGAACTGTATTTTCATTAACTAACATTAACGAAGATTAATAAAAACAGTAACAAATGTATTGCTCATGGTTAGTTCATGTTAGTTAATACATTAACTAATGTTTAACTAATGAACCTTATTGTAAAGTGTTACCAAATAATCAAATGGGTCTGGAACAACATGAGGGTTAGTGCACAATGGCATAATTGTAATTTTCGGCTATAATAACCCAAAAACAATGATAATAATTTTGTTTACCCTGTCATCATTTTCCCCTGGTACAAACAGTGGAAGACAAAGCTCTGGGTGTCTTTCCATAACTCTCAGGAGATCATAGAGTTGCAGGCCTTTTCGAAGCTGATCAAGCATGGGGATAACTCGCAAAGTAGAATGAAGCACAATGGCCCTAAAGAGTCATGGTAATATTAAATTTGTTTTATCAGGAAAATGATTACTAAAAATGTTTAACATTACTCTTTACAATACTAACTGTTAAATAATCATGCAATAAACATCATGCTTGATATTACTGGCATACAAATCACTCTAAAATTGTAGTTAAAAAATAAACAAGTTCTCATAACCATGATTTCCAAAAATTAAAACAACCTGATGATGCGGTTCTTTTTTTCAAGAGACACTTCCCCAGTGTACCCACAGTTCAGAATTTCATCAGTGAGGTCGCTCAAGTCATCTGTTGAGTTGTTAATCTGAACGCAGCAAAATTAAATTCTTAAATGTAGTAATTTTTAATCCATTTGAATCTTATGCTTGACATTTGTACATATGTCAAGTTGTCTCATATGTAAAATGTACCTTTTCAATAAGCAGTGAGAACTCCAAATCTGTGACATCACTGGTAGACACCTGTATGCTGTCACAATCACCAGAGCAGAGGTATCGAAAACACCACTCGCGCATAAAAGCTGGGGGAGGCCCACCTTGTGCCAAACTGACTGCTATGATTTCCCCTGCACTCCTAAAACCACAGTGAATGAACAAAATATTTTACATATTATTATATATCTTGCCTCACCAAACTCCTCCCAGGCCCGAGTTTTTGCCTCCACAACCACCCGGGCTGCAGTCAGGGATCGGGTTGTCTAGGCTCCCGCCTTCGACTGCTGCCCGATTTTCTTTGCACTGGCCCCTTACGGTCCCTCCTGTGAGTGGTGGGCCCACGGGAAGGTGTCCCCTCGTTGTTCCTTTGGGGAAGGCCTGGCCACCAGGCGCTCGCATACGACCCCCAACCCCAGGCCTGGCTCCAGGGTGGGGCCCCGGCTGCGCCGTACCAACAATGTCACGGTCCTCGTTTTCCTAGTCGTAATAAGGGGTTTTTGAACTGCTCTTAGTCTGACCCGTCCCCTAGGACCTGTTTGCCATGGGAGACCCTACCAGGGGCATATAGCCCCAGACAACGTAGCTCCTAGGTTCATTCGGGTACTCAAACCCCTCCACCACGTTAAGGTGGCAGTTCAAGGAGGAGATATATATATATATATATATATATAGATTCTCTCTCTCTCTTTTTCTCTCTCTCTCTCTCTCTCTCTCTCTCTCTCTCTCTCTCTCTCTCTCTCTCTCTCTGAAGTGAGTACACCCCTTTTTATAAATACAATGCAATGGCAATACAGGTACTCTGTATCAGCCAAGTACCAAAAATGATTTTACAATTAAATAAGACAGAACTAGAAGTACTATTCTACCTGAAGTAATTCTGGTCCACATTGTTAACACAGTAGAGGGGATTCTTTCCCCTTTTGTCTGCTCCACAGATGAATAGTCTTCTTTCAATCTCTGCAAGCATTTCTAGACAACAGCAATTAAAAGTAAATTGAAAATCTGTTCAATGTCTGCTTTCAACATTACAAACAACTATTTGTACCTGTTAGGAACTCTTTGCGTAGGGCACCAGTGTCTATGCCTGCTTCCCCAAAGAAGGTCACCTTTAGTCTGGATTTAGGGGAAGATTTCTTTTGACGCTGCTACTGTTGCATGCCTCTAATGAATATGTCGGTTCTTGACACACAGATGGAAAAGGTGTTGGTTTCATCAACTTTACAGCTGATTGAATTCAAAATGTCCCCAGAACTTGAAAGAAAATTACAGATGTTTTGAATTACAGATTTATATACACATACATATACTGTATTTTTGCAGCTAAACAAAAATAAAGTTATAATTTCCTTAATATACTAGTTCCACCTTTGAAAGGTCTCTGTAGGAAGACTTAACTTGTCATCCTCAGGTTCTGCAGATCTGCAAACATAAAAATAGAAATATTACTAATTACTATTGTTAGCTAATTTCTTAAACAAATGAATTGAGAATATTGAATACTAATAGCCTAGTACAGGGGTCAGCAACCTATAGGTTGACATGTATGTCAAAATTAGCATGCACAGGGTCAATTGCTGGCACGTGAGCAAAAGTGATAGTCCGATCACTCAAAGCACTTCAAGAGGTGTTTTGAGACAAATTCCAAATTACACTATAGTATAAAAATTAAAGTATAAAATCTTGTTGAAGCCACATGTAACTTTTACTTCTTGCAAAAATTTACACATAAATAAAAGGAGTGTGAGCAATGTTATACAGATATGACAGTACTATAATGCAACACACATTGCCACACATGGGCTATGGCCTGCCGCAGACGAATAGCTCTCCAGGCACAGTGAATAACTAGACACCTTTAAAAATGGCACTTTTTGACAAGAAGTTTGCTGACCCCTGGCCTAGTAGATGTGATTACCGTAATCCACAGTCTGATGCATGAATCTCAATGATGTCACTATCAAACGTGTTCTTGCACACTGGACATTCAGCAGTCTGGTGCAAAATTAAAATGCAGGTGAATTAAAGTAAACATAACATAAACCAAGGCAGCATCCTCCAGAGATTTGCTTAAAGTAATTGTGGTCACACTTTATGTTAGGTGTCCTTAACTACTATGTACTTACATAAAAAAAATAAGTACACTGTACATGTGCTCATATTGTATCGCAAAACACTTGTGCAGCTATTGAGGTGGAATATGTGTAAGGTTAGCGACATGTTTGGTGGTATGGTAGGGAAGGGTCATCAAGATTAATTATAGATCTATAATACATCTATGTAAATATAAATCTACATCTATGTAAATATAGCTGCAAGCAGCAATTATCAGAGCCATGCACAAGGAAGAAGACATGCCAACATGGCTTGGCGTGTCAGACCAACTGATGAGCCTATTTTCAAATATAGTGGAGGGTTCCTTTAAAACAAAGTGCACTATAAAATTCTGCCATTATTTACAGTCACATTCATTAAATGTCACTTTTTGATGTCTGGGTGTACAACTCTGCATGTACATTACAACAAAAAAAAACATCACCTTCTCTGTCCAGATTTCAGAGGTGCCCGATTCAAAATTTTCCATTTCAGGAAACTTCTCAAATTCCTACAAAAGAAGTAGCATAAACATCTAACCAGTGTTTTTTAGAACTCAATAAAACATTAATGTAGGGATGCAACAATCTATTGGCTAATAATGTCCACATCAGTTTAATAAAAAAAAATTCCTTGATGCCATATTTAAAAGGAATCCTGAAATATGTTGAGGAGCAAATATTTAGTTAGTATTCAGTGGTTTCCAACAGTTTATAAGATGTTAACAAACATAAGGAAGTTCAAAAGCAAATCTTATTATAAAAGTACTTTTACTTACTATTAATGAGTTTTGATCCATAATATAAATGACACTTACATGAGGCTTTTCAGAATTCAGGCAATGTTAATTAGAGTTAAAAATATCCAAGAAGTTAAGAAGTTAGCAAATGTAATTTAAGATTCAGAATTCAGGTATTGTGAGTAAACCCCCCCCCCCCCCCCCCCCCAAAAAAAAAAAACATTCTGTTTATAACTTGGACAAGTTACTCAGTAACATGGAAAACATGTTGATATGGAGATAATAAAAGTTATTTACAGTTGTGTAATCATTCGTTTGGAATAAGGTAACCTGAAAGATGTCATTCTACATAATTGGATATCAGAATTGATGCATCCCTATATTAATTTCATTTACACGCAAATTTAGTTTGTGCAAGTTTAGTTGAACAAAATTCTTTCAACAAACATAAGAAAAACACAATCCCTCACATTTTCAGTTTGAATGTCCATAGAATTGTCTTGAAGTGGAGACTTCTCCAAATCCTACAAAGGAAAAAGAAAAATATAACTTAAAAAAGAACTTTAACCCTCTGGCTGTGTTCAAGTCATTTTGACCAAGAGAGGTTTCCTCTCCCCACCTCCCCCCATAAAAAACAAAAACTACTAGTTAATAGGGCTGGGTATTGACACAAAAATCCCAATTCGGTTCAATTTCAATTCACAAGCTTTCGATTAGATTAGATTTTCAATTTGTTTCGATTCAATTCAATATCGATTATTTTGGATATGTATCAGGTATAATACATGGAAAATTTTCTCAAGAAAAACAAATTTCTGAACTAATGTTGTAAACTATGGGAGTCAGTTGATACTACATTAGCCTACTAATATTGAAGGTAAAATTCAACAGATTTTTATACAAACACTTAAATGACACTAAATTATGTTTGTTTAAAATATATTAATAAAGTTATAGTATTAACTTTGCAATTACATAATCATAATTCCACTCCAATTAGTTTTTTGAAATATAAACATTTAAAGACGTTACATTCGCGCTGTTACTGGTATTACGGCAGAAGAGAAGATCCGTTCATGTTTGCTCCGCGCTGCTAGATAAATATATATATATATAGTACTCCTTACCTTTTCAGGCGAAAAGCTATTGGAGTTGTCGGCTTCTGGAGACCTCTCCAATTCCTGCAAGCCACAATGTATCTGGTGTTTTCAGAATGTATAAAAATTTAAAGTGACCAAAATTGCCACCTAAGACTTACCTCATCAGTTGATGTAAACGAAATGACATCCTTGCATTCCTTTATATGCATCGGAAGACACTGCAGAGGAAACATTTCACTGCACACTGAACATTGTGCTTTGGGCATGTTCTCCAACTCCTTTGCATCAGATGGCAAAGGAGTAGTGTCGAGTTTTTTTTGAAGTGGAACTATATACATTGTGGACTTTCCATTGCCACTCACTGATTTCAGCTGGTTACCATCATAACCATCTGAATCAGGAGGGATTACTAAGAGTTTGCGCTGCCCACCTCCACCTAGAATTAGATTAAGAACAGAAAAACAACATTCTTATCTGCAACTTTATCATACCCTTACACTTTGTTTGCCGTAATCAGACGCAATTGTTTTTTAAAATTTGTTCAAATGATACATTTAGTTTATGAGCATATTTTAATGGAATTCATGGAGTCCTAATTCTAATGGAAGTTTTCACACCTTATGGGAAGGATTTACACATTTTCCCCTTTGTAACTGTATATCCAGTGTAGATATGATCTTAATACAGTGTATAATAAAACATAAAACAAGCCACGTTAACATACCTGAAGTCTTGTGCAGCAGCCACCCACCACAGATATTGGCAAGTTTTGGAAAGGTGTTACAAAGCATCTCTGATAGCTTGGACAAAGAAAAAAAGTTAATAAATTATTAAATAAATGACAATCCAGCTTTTAAAAAAAAGTGTGTGTGTGCAGGGTTTTTCCTGCATAGAGAATTACGAGGCGGCCGCCTTCGTCAAATTTCGTGCCGCCTCCTTCTGACGACAAAACTCAGATTGACAAAATGACAGGCAATCACTTGCTCAGATTAGGCATGTCGTGATAATTAAATAATCATAAGAAATATATGGTCACATGATCCTTCAGCAATCACTATCATTATTATATTATGATTTGCTGGTACAAAGTCATCTAAAGTCATTCCATAGCAGAATGTGAGGGACAGAGGAATATTTACATCATTAAATTAAAGTTCACTAAAATAAATTAGTGGTTTCTGAACGATGTTGTTACTCGCTACCGGGTGACAACACAATGACTATTAATTAGCATCACACCCGCACAATAACTGGAATTTAAAACTGTGAAGAAACAAATGTCGCTCTGTTTTGAAGCGTTTCATATATATTCATAGTTTTGTGCACTGAAAGATTATTAAAAAGCATATCTTGTTCTCTTGTATCCATCATATCTTTGTTGCCCCATTACAGAGCTGCACATTACGTTTACAATTAACATGATGTAACTTTATATTATTTGTGTAGGCCCATATAATTATCTACATTCAATATATAAATATAAATATAATAATATAATTGTTTTTCATAAAATTTATTTTATAAGAACACAAAGTAATTTTTACCTTTTTATTAACATGTTTAGATTTTATAAAATTATAGGCCAAAGATTTTTTCAAGAATGACTTTTTTTAATTGCAATTTTTTTAACTATCCACTCACCTAATTTAATATATATTTTTATTTATTGTTTTTTTTTATAATGAGTGTGTACTTAGTGGATTCTGGATTGTAGTGGTGTCAACAATAATCGATTCAGCGATGCATCGCAATGCGGGGCATGCACGATTCAGCATCGATGCGGCAAAGTGCCATAATCGATTATGTCACCGTTTATTTTCTGGACTTGAGTTGGACAATAAAGTTGTGAAGTTTCAATTACTTCCAAGGTCATAACAACAACAATCAAGATGGCTGAGGCGGAGGGAGATGACCGCGATAGACTGGTATTAAAAACGCCCCCAAAGCTTGGAAAGCGGACATTTGGGCACATTTCGGATTCTGACGCCGGCTTCACACCGCACGCGGAGCGGTGGGTATGGAGAGCCGGAGCCCGCGCCCCCATTGTGGATTCACACGGGCAGCTTTTGTCTCGCGCAGATATTGCAAATACAGACAAATATTGTACATTATGTAACATTTTCCGGTCTTCTCCTCCGAGCCCCGTCTGTCTCGTGCTTTGATTTATGATGGGCAGCATGCTGCAAATGCGACCGCGTTCCCCTCTGTCCCAATCACACATGCATATAACTTGTTGTATATAAGTAGTTCACATGATAAATGTAAGTTAACATTAAAGTGAATATATGCTTTAATCATTTAAACAGGCTTTTGAAGTTTGGGCAAAAACTGCTGGCAGTGTTGTGTTTTTAATTTTTTTAACAGCTCTGGATGTCATATGGTGATTGTGAAACACACGGGCACTTCACTACATGATTTCATGGTGAAATTTGTTATTTTCCATGTTAATCTGGTCAGTTTTGATCAAGAACAATCCACTGTGGCTTTAAATCAGCGTGAACAGCGTGGCAAAAATAGACTCGGCGCCGAAACGATCGCGGCACTGCAGCTTCTGCTCCTGCGATGCGTTGCTGCCGCGCCGCCTCGGCGTGCGATGTGAATGCTCTAATCTGTTAACATGGGCGCCGAAAAAAATATGCGCTGCTTACGCCCTGCTAACGCGCCTGCCACACAATCAAGCACGAGAATTGACGAGTCCCAAGTGTCAACGTTACTGTGTGTGTTGGACTGAATATTTGTATTGCTGGGTGCCTGGGTGGTGGTTGTTGTTACAATGGTGTGACTGTAATTACGGATTAATATTTGCACAGGAGTTCATGATGTGCCCTGTCTTAGAGCTTTTTACTGTGTGTAAAAAAAAAACACTTATGTTCACTGCTGGAAAAAGTTAACTTAGTTGGTTATTATTGCTCTATATAATTTCAAATGGTTCTAAAGCAGAGAGACGAAAAACATTTCTCATTCAAAGCACTGAAAGCAGTGATTTATGTTTTCTTTTTCAGGTTTGAAAATGCCATATCCAATACCCTGTACCATTCTATTTTATTTTATTTAATGACATTTATGTCAAAGATACAGGAGAGTGATAATACACACATAGCAGCCAATACAATCTGTTGTTCAATATCTGACTGCTTGTTTTCCCTCATGATGACTGATTAAAAATTTGCCTTGTTGTGTGCAGTAGAATTTTGATGCATCGCAATGCATCATAGAATCGAATTGAATCGAATCGTTACCTGGTGAATCGTAATCGAATCGAATTGTGAGGGCAGTGCCAATGCACACCCCTACTGGATTGTGTTTAACAAATAAAAGAGTGACCATTAGTTCCACAAACACAGACGTATAGATATTCTATAGTGATAGAAATATATGAATGATACATAACCCTTTTATTTTGCCAGTTTGTTGTGATTGTTTCAGTTATTTACTGAATTGAATAAATATTTAAAGGTGTTAGCTGTAATCTTACACTGTAAAGTGATAACTTGAAAGGGATTAAATTAATTTCATTTATTTTATCATAATTATTTAATGATCAAAGCACACAGAAAATTTATGTCAAAGCCCTAAAACTGACAATTAATTGGCTAAATTAATTGGCTGGGCCAAGTAGGATTTTACCACCTCCGCCTCATTTTGAGCCTTGAAAAACCCTGGTGTGTTTGTGTGTTGGGGTGTTTTTTTTGGGTGATCATACTTGTGAATGGGTGACATTTTCAGGAATGCTTAACGAACGTCTTCCAAGTCCAGCCAGTGTTAGACACAGTTCTGCCTCTCCTTTTGGGGTTACGTTTTTCTATGCTTTTCGAGCAAGAAAAAATGCATCAAAAAAGATTTTTCTTGACGGTTGTATGGGGCAAAGCGCCTTTTCCCCCTAAGCTCCTTGCGAAAAAATCCAGGAAATGACCTAAGAACATTTTCTTGTTATTGTATGGGAAATTGACCAGGTTTATTTTGAAAGCAGCTAAATTAGCTAATGCCTTAATGCCACTACACACTGCATAGACAGACAGCAACCAAGAGTAATATCTTCAGGTGTTTGTTTGTATTGGTCTGCCCTTGTCTTTTGTCAACTGAATGTGTTCAATGTCTGGTTCTGGAATATCTGAAAAATGGCACAATCTAATATGATGATTGTCTGCATTGGTAAGCAGCTGTCTATGCGGAGTGAATTGGCCTTTGAACAACAGTTTCACAGATTCTCACACCTAGCCATTTCTTGTTGCACTGATTGGCAGTTGGACTGTGGCCTCCTCTCTTGTTGTGCCCTCTCTCTCTGCTGTCCCTGTGGTGCTGCATTCTGACTAACTAGCCTTGTGCTGGTCAGCATTGACACCAGGCTTTGTGCAGTTGAAATGATGTCACCTAATGGGACCTGATATACATTGATATACAATTAAGCAATAAACCACAAGACGCTGTGCTGCATCATGACTAGTAATCAAAGTTCACAAGGTATATTTCCGTATTATTTATTATGTTTTCTGATGTATAATTTCCATTCTGTTTCTTTAATGGTTACGCCCACTTGTTGTTGCGGAAAATTGAACTTGAACAGATTCGGCCATATGAAGAAAGGGAGAAACAGTTTTCTTACCGTCTTGTCTGTCAATTTATGGATAAAACTTGTGATTAAACGTTTAAGGCAACACAAGATAAAGGTTTGACAAGTATAATATAGGATACAGGAATCAACAGGATTTTTGTACATTTTTGTGTTTGATTAATCTCGCACTTGTTTACGGATTTTTGACTGACTTCTTTGACGAGTTAGAACCCATTTTTCCTGCCACTATAATACAAGTGAAGTTAACAAAGGACTTTGCATCAACAGTACCGTTACACTAGCCTAACGTTACACCGGACCTGTTATGACCGTGACGGAATTCACGACACACTATCGTTAAATATGTCTCGACCAATATATCTGAAAAATACAGCGACAGCGGACATTATTGAGTCCAATAAACTAACATGTTTAATGACATTCAATGTTTCAATGAGGGAAGAACAAGATAACTTACCTGAGGCGGCGTGTGGGAACTCCCTTGACCAGCCATTTTTTCAGTGGCGCGAAAAAAAGCCGGTCCCTTTGACAGTGACAGGATCAGTGACAGTGACAGGTGAGTGACAGGATCAGGGCGCGCGCGCTCACTGTGTGATCGATGTATCTCACTCGAATATTAATGCCTGTGACAGCGGTGACGTAATTTTGACAGTAGATTGTCGCTTCATGATTCGTACTCGTAAACAAGACTTCGTACTCGTAACCCAGCAATCGTAAAACTATGTTTTGTGTTTGTGTAAACTACACTAGTCGTAATTTTTGGAGTCGCACTCAAACAAACGTGGCACATGTCGTGTCTGTACCTGTTTTGACCATAGATTCTGGAATCGTACCATCAAAGTCACGATTAAACTCACTGATTTTGTACAATTTTTAGAAATACGCACGTACAAGTTTTATTTATGCACGTGTTATTATTGACAGTCTTTTTATTCCATACTCTCTGAGGTCCTGGATCAACGCAGCCGTATACCAGGAAGCTTTAGAGCACTTCATGCTTCCTGCTGCTGACCAACTTTATGGAGAAGCAGATTTCATTTTCCAACAGGACTTGCACCTGCACACAGTGCCAAAGCAACCAGTACCTGGTTTTAAGGACCATGGTATCCCTGTTCTTAATTGGCCAGCAAACTCGCCTGACCTTAACCCCATAGAAAATCTATGGGTTATTGTGAAGAGGAAGATGTGATATGCCAGACCCAACAATGCAGAAGAGCTGAAGGCCACTATCAGAGCAACCTGGGCTCTCATAACACCTGAGCAGTGCCACAGACTGATCGACTCCATGCCACCCCGCATTGCTGCAGTAATTCAGGCAAAAGGAGACCCAATTAAGTATTGAGTGCTGTACATGCTCATACTTTTCATGTTCATACTTTTCAGTTGGCCAAGATTTCTAAAAATCCTTTCTTTGTATTGGTCTTAAGTAATATTCTAATTTTATGATACTGAATTTGGGATTTTCCTTAGTTGTCTGTTATAATCATCAAAATTAAAAGAAATAAACATTTAAAAATATCAGTCTGTGTGTAAAGAATGATTATAATATATAAGTTTCACTTTTTGAATACAATTAGTGAAATAAATAAACTTTTTGATGATATTCTAATTATATGACCAGCACCTGTATATGGTCAAAAAACATTTAGCATTGCCAGGCTTTTTATTTGTGCTTAATTGATAAAACAACAGAGCTGTAAACATTTGGGGCCAGTTGTTCAAAGCATTTAATCTGGATCAGAATTATCTGGATTTAGAAATCCCATGTTTTGCTATCCAGGATCAGGTAATCAATCTTACTTTTGTGCCGGTTTTTCAAAGGAAAATTGGATTGGATCACCCTGATCCAGATACATACCTTTTCAGATTACCAAATCTGGATAACTAGTGCTCTATGGAGCCCCTAGCGGGCCATGGGGATGGAAAAAATATAAGTTGAAAAAAAATATTGAATGCTTTTGCGTTCTCTCAGAAAAGTTTCACGTAGCGTTCAATGTTATTCAAATTGAAAAACCCCATAAAAAAAAAAACTGTAATGCGATGAATGCAAAGAAGCGCACAACAAGATATTAGAATAAACTGTTTTAATAGAACATTTAGAACATTTTGAAATATTAAATAATCAGAACTTAAGAAAACAAAACCTAATCAAATAAAAGTTAATGATCATGACGCAATGTTTTCATCCTCCAGAGATTCTGCCGCCTCGATTGGATCCGTGGTCTGAACTTGCTCCAGGTGTTCAAGTCTCAGCACATGATGATGTATGGGCTGGACTTTTACTGTAATTGGAAGCTGCTGTGCCAAGTCATTTACATTGCCAGAGTAAAAATGACGTGGTACAGTGTAGTCTTCCAAATTACTGTCCAACAGGATGAGCATACGGTCATCTTCTGACACTCCAATAATGGTCAGCACAGCCTTGAGGATCTGACGCTCAACAATCTGGTAAAAAAAAAAAAAAATTTAAAAGTTAAAATAAGGTTAAGGTTAGTGTTACAGTTAGATTCTTATAGTGAACATTTATCTAAATTGAAATTTCATTAAAGGGGCTGAAAATTTACCAAAATAATGCCACCCGCCCCACAATTAAGTTTTTTCTTTTTATAAGTAAAAAAAAATGAACCTTTTAAATCACTTTTTGTCGACTGGTGCAGTGACACACACACACACACACACACACACACACACACACACACACACACACACACACACACACACACACACACACACACACACACACACACACACACACACACACACACACACACACACACACACACACACACACACACACACACACACACATGTTGGGTTTTCATGTTTTATGGGGACTTTCCATAGGCGTAATGGTTTTTATACCGTACATACCGTATATTCTATCCCCTTACACTGCCCCTAAACCTAAACCTAACCCTCACAGGAGACATTCTGCAATTTTACATTTTCAAAAAACATCACTTAGTCTGATTTATAAGATGTTTTCCTCATGGGGACCTAAAAATGTCCCCACAAGGATGAGGATTTCGGATATTGCTATCTTTGTGGGGACATTTTGTCCCCATAACGTGATGATTACCAGTCCACACACACACACACACACACACACACACACACACACACACACACACACACACACACACACACACACACACACACACACACACACACACACACACACATACATTGTTTTTTCCTCCTCTTTGACTTAATTTAGTTCACCCTTGGGCTGGGTATCAATATAGATGTCCTGATTCGATTATGATTCACAAGATCAAAATGTTTGCAGTTTAATTATTTATTTATTTTTAAATTATTAATGACTGTTTACTTGTCTTTGATAATCTTTGAAATTTATATTTGTTTACCTTGACAGTCGTGTAGTTGGAGGAATCAAATTTCCTTTCTCCATTTGGCCGAATATTGGGCTTTAGGTGGGTGACCTCCACCTTATCGCCGACATAGAGCTCCACCAACGCCTCATCTCTCCATAAAGAGATGTCGTAGAGTTTAGTTCCACACCTCATACAAAGGTCCAGGATGGGAAACTGAGCCCGAGTCATCCTGGCCACTTGCACCTGGAAAATAATCCCCAACACTGAATATTTTGTATGTATTCCCAATCAAGGTTAATTCACCTAAATTGTGTATCTTAAATAAGACTGTTAGGATAGTCTAGGACTGTGATTGAGAAACACAAGTATAATAGCTTACATTTACCTAGGTTAAGTAAACCAGGATAATGTACTAGATATTCAATTATACTTTTAAATTCACTGACTTTCTTAATATTTCCCCGCAGACTCAGGTACCCAGGGCTTGTGAAGATTTGCTGTTCTCCCCCAGTTACACATAGGGAAGGAGGACAGAAGACCTCCTTAGCAGCTCTCTCTGCCTCGTCAGTTATGGCTAATGGTGAGGTTTTGAATTTCCGGCTTGAACGGTTTACAAAAATACACTGCCGGCCATATCTCTTTGAGAGGGTGAAGTTTTACAACATACGACCCACCCTCTTCAAATTCTGGGTCACTTCCGTTTTTTTATTGCCGTGTAACATGTCAGTCCATCTGTGAGGACTGATAGTGTGGTCACCTTGTATGCTCCAACATCAATTGTATTATCGTTGGAGACAAAAGTTAAAGTCTTTTGGCTCCTGCGGTTACCCACACACTTCAATTTGAGTGGTGCTTGCCCTCCTAAGAATAATAAATTTAAAAAAAGGTAACCAAGGTATGGTTATAACTTTGATAATGTTTTCAATGACCATCTAAAACATGAAAATATCATGACAAATGACTTGTATATATACTTATAACATTATTACTATTGGTATATTTTTCTTTCTATATTTTTATTACTGTATGATATTATATTGTTTTTGTTTTCTTTATAATGTTATTTTTCATTTCTATGTATGCCTGCACTGGAAGATCCTTGTCAGGAAAGCCAAATAAGGGCCCGTCCACACGGATCCTGCGTTTCTGCACTCCTCTGCGCACGATCTTCACGTGATGTGCGAGCTTCTGTCTGAGTGTTCGTTTGTCACAATAAATCAGGCATTAGCTCAACATAATACACATCTGATGGTCGAAAATCGCTTTAATGTTCAAACTGACAGGGCTTACCCACATACAAATGACAAAGCTTTGTGAGAACGCAGGTGAAAGAGGTCTGCCTTCAGGGCGCGCGCGTTGTCGTGTTTAAACGCATTTACTTGACAAACTTTACGAGCACGAAAGTGAAAGCGGCTTCGGGGCTTGCGCGCGCCGTCTCTCTCTCTCTCTCTCTGTGTGTGTGTGTGTGTCAGCGCGTAGTAGACTTGTCGTCAAGACCGCCTAAACCGAGACCAAGACACTACCAAGACCAGAGGGTATCGAGACCAAGACAAGACCAAGACCAAGACAGACCAACTCAAGACCAAGACCAAGTCGAGACCAAGACCGAGACCAAGTCGAGACCGGAGGGGGAAAAAAACAGACTAGTGTTGAAGCTAATCAAATAACTTGTATGAATTCAAGAACAGCAGCATACTAGGGTTCAGCCGCAGTTTACATTTAATACATATTAGACGGTATTACTTCAACTACACAGGCAGAACAATACAGAGACAGACCATGTCATGTGTGTGTCTGTGAGCTCACTGTAAATGTTTTTTGCAGACTGGGTGAGATCAACTATGTGTAGCAATTGCATGACGGCTGTTACTGCACTATTAGAGGATTGAGACTCCCTTAACTTTTGTGTACTGTTGAGGACTGACATGACTGGTACTGGCTGGTTCATCAGACAAAACATCAAACACCTCCAACACCATCTTGCTCCTCCAACAACTGTCTAAAGAGTGAGAAATATGCAACCAATTGAAATTATACTTAATGTGTAGATGAAATCGTAACATCAAATTAAAGATACACAATTATAAACTTGGATTAGGCCTAATGTTTAGTCAACACAACGGATATATGCAGATTATATTTAAAAGACCATTTATTTAGTCTAACACCATCTTAAATACAATACTGTAATCAAACAACACACACACACACACACACACGCACGCGCACGCACGCACGCACGCACACACACACACACACACACACACACACACACACACACACACACACACACACACAGAGATATCAAAGACACAAATTCATCTAAACCAATGCAAAATACAAATATTAAATATTAATACATCAAAAACTGTACATCAAATTGTACATTAATAAGAATAAGAGCTTATAAGATTCTGATATCTTGATGTCTGCAGTGGCATGTTATTATAACACACTGTCAATGAAATCAAACATGTTGTTCAGTGGTGCAAGAACCATAGAACACAGATACCCTAGACAAAGAACAGGATGATAAACTTATACATCAAAAAAGATCTAAATTCTCATTTAGACCTAGACGCTCCAGTGTGTCCACTGTATGGATCCAGAGAGTAGGGCTATGGGATGATTAATTAAAGACAGGCCCCCCTCACGCACCTGTGTGTGCTTTAAAACAGTGGTTGATTACACTTCAGGAAAATTAAAAATTGCAACATCTTATGGCCTAGCCGTGCACGGTGGGGTCTCATTAGAATACCTCCTCTACTAAAAACTCTCTCAACTGGGGCAGAAGAGGCAGGAACAGAGAGAACTTTCAAGGCAACATTGTGTAGATTAGGGAAACGCTCTTTGTTTTTTGACCAAAAGGTCAGTACATCACAGTCACAGTCATTTATGCTGTCAAGGTACTTGCTTATTTGTACATTAATGCTCGAGTTCTGGGTTGTGCTACGTTGCAACTTAAAAGCCTTTTAGCGTGAAAGAAGACGCTGATGTTTCAGGGGCGGTGGTGAGTCACTATGCGATTCTTCTGTGTCTTCTGCATCTTCTGCTATCGGTGCTGCAGTTGCATCTCTGTCTCCCTCTGTGATCAAAAGGTCTGGAAAAAGACACACACACACACACACACACACACACACACACACACACACACACACACACAAAAGACAGGATTAGACAGGATGCTGCTAGTGACAATATAAAAACAATGACCGTAATAATAGCAACATCAACAATAATAAAAATAATATAGCCACCTGTTAATGATTTTTTAAGGTCATCTCTGAACCTCTTCAGTGCTGGACCGGTTTCACCATTTTGGACATCTACCCAACCCAATCCAAACTGGGGGTCAAGCATGGCGGCAAGAAAGTATATGCGATGGTTAAATGGTTGCTCCGGATCTCCCTCGTCCATGTTGATCCTTCTGAAAATCCCTGAGAACCTCTTCTCTAAAGACTTTTTCATTGCTATGACTATTGTCACAATCTGCGGCAGGTGCAATTCCATCTTGATGAGATGCGTCCGTAAGTCCAGAACGGTGGGGACCACCATGCTGATGGTAACTACAGTGTCTCCTTCCGTGAGGTCTGTTGCCTCAGAAAATGGCTCAAGCAAAGCACAAAGGTCGTTCAGTTGAGCCCATTCTCGGTTTGAAAACACTAAATTTTCTGTGTCACTGCATATTTCTGTAATGCCCCGATGGTCAAGTGTGGTGAGAGCCTTTAACTGCTTGTAGGTGCTATTCCAGCGGGTGTTGTTTGCTGCTGGGATAGACTTATTAGAGCCAAAGTGGGCCTCAAACATGTCCCTTTGCTTGCTACTGCTGTGCAGCAGAGTTGTGAATTTGCTGGCCTTGGCAATGGCTCTAGCTATTGCCTTTACCTCTTTCATCCCGTCATTGATGACGAGTTGCAGCGAGTGGGCGAAGCAAGAAAGACGTTCACCCGATGACCATGGCTCTACATCTTCTGCATCCTCCCACATCGTTTCATCATCGAGGTCATCGCTGCTGTCACCTTCAGGCTGCTCTACTTCTGGCATCCTCACTTTAAAGGCCCGCTTCATATTGGACGCGTTATCCGTCAGAATGTAGCTTATTTTATGGCCAACGCCATACTCCTCAACAATGTTGTCAAATTCTGAGGCGATTCGTTCCCCACAGTGCTTCCCTGTGAAACGCCTACAGTCTAGCAAAAATGATTTTAAACTGTAAGAGTCCTTGTCCTTGCAGGCAACATGAGCGGTTACTCCCAGGAAGGACCGAAGCCTCCGGTCAGACCAGAGGTCTGTTGTTATCGCAACATTTGACTGGACTTCCAGGGCTTTGATTATGTCACCCTTAACTTTAGCAACAAGATGAGGTATCCACTTCTCTGTCAAGCTGGTCCTAGACACAGGAGTGTATTTGCAATCAATGACATTCAGGAAGCGTCTAAAATTTGGATTTTCAACGATAGACAGGGGGAGAGAGCATCCAACCACAAGGTCCTGGAGGATGGACTGGGTGATGGCCTGTTGCCTGGCTGAATTTGGGGAATATAAGTGGACCCTTTGAGCAAACAATGATATTTGAGGCTGTGTGGGGTCGGCTATTGTCATTGATGCTGCAGATCCTGCTTTGTACTCTAAGTACCTACAAAATAGGGGGGAAATGAATCTGTAAGACATCTGTTTCTATTTAACCACAACAAACTACTGTATCTTACAAGTAGAGTGACATTACATCTATGTGTACAGACATCAGGGCCCATATTCACAAAGAATTTTAAGACTAAAATAGCTCCTAACTGGTGAATGAGCAACTCCTAAAAATAATGGGTTCTTGTTATTATTTTTTCTTTTAATCTTTAACACTCCAGAAATTTACTTCAGCATATGAAATAGGTGAATTATCCCCAATTTAGGATACAGTATTATTACAGTATATATCACAGAATCCTGAATTAAGTTTTATGTCGAAAACCAGCAAATAACAAATAAAATTAGCATCAATATGCACTTTTTATTTACATAAACATTAAATTAATAACATTAAAAATGATGGCCAGATTGTAAAGGAGTGTCTTGCAACATGTTATCTAACATACACAAGTTCAAATAAAGTTGACAAAAGGTTTTATAAAAAAATAAACCTCACATATTTCAGCCTTTAAATATTTTTTATAAAAAATATACATTACTGACATTTACAATGCACGTTAGCCTATCTTTTATTATAGTAAAATTCGGTCTGATTTTCCTGTGGCGTCTGTCGTTGCTATGCAACCATGCACTGTGCTCCTCAATGGCAAATACATTTTTTAGTAGCTAATGGATTTCCACCACCGAAAAACGATTGATGTTGCTCTGCTAACGACGTTACAAGATTTATTAACGGAGTAGAAAAAAAACACACGTAGTGTTTGGGTGATTTTTTCACCTCACGGCGCCTGGAAAAAATGAGCGCGTCACTTCAATTATGAGCGCGGTTTTTCATGTACCGTTCCACCCCTACTAAAGTTCTAGCCGCCGGTAGCCACTGATAGAGCTAACTGTATTTAGCGAGTAACGTTATTACACTCATCTTCACCAGGTTAGTCACGTCCTTAGAGAGGCTTGCAAAACATATGTCCCTAAATAACTTATACCGCACGTGTGAGAAGAACACATGATAAACAACAATAATTCAGCAGATACATGATCTGTTTGGTCATGGGAGGTTGGAAAGTTTTTACCTCAAAGAGTTTGAAAATGGGTAACGTTAGATAGCTTACCTTTCCCTGTGTTTACGCTCCAGGTGTCTGGTGAACGTTGAGGTGGTCCCGGCTGTCTCTGTCAAGCAGACTTTGCAGAATCTACATTTCGCCGAATGCTTTTTTTTATTTGACGATGTGCAGAAGAACTCATTGTGTTCTATGAAAGCAAATTTTATGACCAAGGAATTTGCTGACATACTGACTGACTAGATGCTGGATCTGTGCTCTTTACGCTGTACGCTACGGCGTCGGCTACACTCACTCACTGATGGATGAGAGCGCCAACGGCTGTGTCAGAAAATAATACATGCATGTGATTGGTTGCATTTGAAGGGCGCGAAATAATATTAATGGTGCATTATTGAACGTTGTGTTGTCGTAAAAGACCAAGACCGGTCTCGAGACATACATCACTAATATATATATATATATATATATATATATATATATATATATATATATATATATATATATATATATATATATATATATATATATATATATAATTATGCTCAGATAATATATATATATTGCCCCTTTTTTACATTTGAGCCCCTGCCCCTGAAGAACTCTCTGGACGGCCCTGATCACTACCCAAACAAAGATACACATATGTAGCATGAGCAGTGTTTTTTTATTTAAATTAGATTGCATAATTTCAAGACTTTATTCAGCTTTAGCTTTGTGAAATTGATACATAAGACACACCTGCACAAAACAAAAACAGATGGACTGAATAAAAATGCTAATTCACTTTTTGACAGTAGATGGTGCTTATGGAAAAGAAGCGTTTCTTTGGGTACCGCTGTAAAATGCCATCAAATCTATTCTGGAGACAGTTTCGTTCAGAGATACATTCATTTAACCCCCCTCCCCTCCCCAATTCAATATTTATATTTTTCTTCCTATATTTCAAGCATCCCGAACAGTTATCTTGCTGGGACTATTTATACCTGGTCCACTTCGTGTTTTTACAGATCAGATATCTGATTTATCAGAACGATTCCATTTACACTTGGTCACATAAATGTGGTGTCCTCAATTCCCACGTTATATGCATTTTTAATGGAGTTCACGTCACCGAAATCAACAAATATGAGCTGCATTGTATTGATCAACAGCTAATTTCAAATCAAGGACTGCAATAGGAGAGAGAGTGGCAGCACTGATCATTTAGTTACTTTACTTTTGATAATGTACTTTTGATTTTGATACTTAATGATAATGATTGTGTATGAGCGTCTGCAACTTTTACTTTCCTTTGCGGCAGTTTGCTGAAGAGATATTCAGCTGCAGTAGCGCTGTCATTACGCATCGGTCGATTTGTGCTGTGTGAATTGAGGTCGCAGAGAATACATTTTGGGAGCATAAGGAACGATTTCGTGCCTTGATAATGTGTTTGTACGGCTTTACAGAGAGAGGCCGGATAGCTGGCCTGAATGGTTGTAACGTTAGTCAAGTGAAAGCAAAACTCACGTATCTGATATTTCACAGGGGTTTATTATCAGCGTCGTCGATCCCACTCGCACATGGGGCAGTTTGCAAAACACTCCGCTAACAACTGTGTTACTGAACAGAAAATAAACAGTGAGAGCAACAGAAATATTACACGCATAGCCTACATGCAACGTTCACAGCACGGACTGCCTTCTGCATTAAAGGAGTGGTACATAATTCTACTTGTTACATGTTGTTAATTATTTTTCGGTTATTTATCGGGAGCTACCGGGACAGTGATAAAGATCGACCAGTCGATCGCGATCGACGGGTTGGCGACCACTGTACTAAAGGTTCAGCCACAGACTGTTTCATCCCATGAGGACTGGTTCAGTTTGTAATAGGAAATGTTGAAGAAGTTTATTGACCACGAGTGGTAAGACCTTAAAAAGACTCTTCTATAAGCAGTACAATTTATTTATTTAAATAACAAGATAGTAATGAGAGTTATGATTTGTTGACTTATGGGTAGCCTTTAACTGCAGGCCTAAAATACAAGTGGTTCTCACCTAAAATTCATTGCTAATTAACTAATTTGCTTTATTCATTTTCATTTTAAACACCCTAGTTATTTTTGGACAATTGCTCAGGGAAAATGACCCCATAGCGCCATCTAACGTCCAACAAGTATAACCGCAGAAAACGTAACAGCATTTACATTTATCGTGGCAAGTTTACTGAGACTTCAGAGACTGTCTGAACATTGCATTTTCTGTTTACAATGGTAAACATGTTAATATGAGCAGCTGTTGTTTTTAAGAACATGTCAAATTAACTGAAAAAAAATAAATTTGGTGTTTGTGAGAAAGTAAAATCCTATGTTCCCGTAGTCTCTCTTAAAGGTCCCGTTCTTCGTGTTTTTTTGAAGCTTTGATTGTGTTTACAGTGTGCAATATAACATGTGTTCATGTTTCGCTTGTAAAAAAACACAGTATTTTTCACACAATGTACTTATCTGTGTACCGCTGTTTTCACTGTCCTAAAAACGGCTGGTGATTTCCTCTTTCTATGAAGTCCCTCCTTCAGAAATACGTAACGAGTTCTGATTGTGCCAGCGTTTACCGTGTTGTAATTCGACCGCAGCTTAGCGCACGTGCCAGCGGTTCCTGTGTTGTGATTCGACAGCAGCTTAGCGCATGTTGGAAAGGTCACGCCTCTTAACGGAGAGATGTATGCGTTCAATAATCTCTACAGCGTCCCTGGGAAAGCCAAACAAAGGTGATTTGACTCCTGGATGAAAATAACAGCGTCTCGACGACATGGCGATAAACACACTCAACGCAACACTTCCTTTTCTCCACGCGACCGTCCGCTTCTCCACGTGGGACAGCAACAAGACCGCGCCCCCTTTTTCGCGTTTCTTTGTGGGCGGAGGTTAGTCTGTTCTACTGCTCTACTGACGTAATTAAAGAAGGAAGTACCAGGATGTAGTCCAAGCCAGCCGTTCGCTGTAGGCTTTGAAAGGGAACTTCTGTTAAATAAAATATCTCGCTTGGCATTGAACTTTGAGCTTTATAATTTTACAGGTATTATTTATGCTCTAACAGCAACATTACACACTAACTAAAGTTTGAACAATGGGATCATGCGGAATGGGACCTTTAACAGATAAATATACATGTGGTGCATTAATGTTGCCATCTCTAATTATATATACAAAGACTTCTCTGAAATCTTTTTCTGTAGGACTTGATTTGGTATTTCACATGGGTCCATCTCAACCCAGAACATTCCCCAAAAAGTGTGACCAGCAAATTATCAGCTACCAAATTTTCCTATGGCAATACAAAAAAAAAAAGAAAAAAAAAAGACTTGATGAGAAGAGCAGAAGTTTTTTTCCTTCAAAAGGACGGAGCAAATGGAGATCAAAAATAATTAAAACACTGTTTGATCATATGTGCACATATACATGGTAATTGTATAGCACAATTAATGATTAATTTAGTATAATATACTACATTATTTAACTAATTTAGCGTAATTTTAATCGTTTTAGCATCATTTTAGAGCATGGTGGATGACAATTTTTTTTCTCTCTCTCTTTTTTCGAAGGTATCCAACAAGTGAACAATACAACAAAGTGTGTTCAGCCCTTGTTACCAAATACACTTCTTGAGAGACAGGACAGGAAGGGGATATGCAAGAACATGACAGAGTATGCCAAATTATATGACACCTTAATATATATTTACAATAATGGATGTCTTTATTTATTTATTTATTTTTTCTGTAATCCAAGACATGTACCTGAAGAGGTAATAGTCACAAATAGAATAATATCATTATAATAATTTAAGAATAGGTTAAAGTATACAGTTATTAAATGAGTGCATGTGTTTTTGTTGATAGAGTGAATCAGGAGAAGATAAATACAGCATAGGGATCCACTTGGAGAGAATGAAAACAGAATGCTTGAAGAGGACACCAAATGTCAATGTACGGACAAGGAATGAGAGGACAGACTACATGAAACATCATTCCACAAAAGAAATACTATCACAATATCCAGCCCTTAAAATCCCCTCAATTGCAGTAGAATTGATTTTTTTTTTTAAAGTTATTAATGAGTGCACCAGAAGAGAAGTCGGGGTGGATATTTGAGCTGAGTTGGCTGAAGCGAAAATAACCCATGTTGATTTGGCACACAAAGGTAATGATTATGAATATGAATGAAAATGTATACTGAATCTCTGTTTTATGGATAATAAATATACAATTCACAATTAACATAATATTCATGGGTATTTTCACTATTTATAATTAAAGGGTTAGTTCACTCAAAAATGAAAATCCTGTCATTAATGACTAGGGTTGGGAATCGTGAGAAATTTTCCGGTTCCTGTTCTGGTTCCGGTTCCACCTAACGATTCCGGTTCCGATTCCGGTTCCATTAAAATTATTAAACAAATAGTGGTAAAGGAAAAAGGCACAATACGCAACTCAAACAATCCTTTTTGTGTTTATTAATTGCTCTCAAATTAATTTACAGGTTGGCAATGTCAAAAAAAGTCCTGTATTGAACATATTACAGTATTAATTAAGCCATTCTTGCAAAAAAAAAAATTGAATTTATGGACATTAAAATTAAATGTTCAAATGAACACCTCTGAAATTGTCTTATTACATTTTCTCTCTCTGTCTCTGAATAAAACCAAGTTATAAAATATATTTATTAGTTATATTTATTAATTAGGTCAGTTATTCAGTGAACTTGTAAATAATAAATGGTAATTCAGCATTACCCCTCTCTCTCTCTCTCTCTCTCTCTCTCTCTCTCTCTCTCTCTCTCTCTCTCTATATATATATATATATATATATATATATATATATATATATATATATATATATATATATATATATATATATATATATATATATATATATATATATATATATATATATATATTTGATATTCTATAGTAGTAGTTTATTACTACTGAAATAACATTTACCCGTGTATGAATTCCTACCTGGCAATGGGGACGTGCAAAGTGCAGCAGTCTTCCTTAAACTGTTGAAAACATTACATGTTTTGAGGTTGATTCCGTGCTGTTGCAAATGTTTTGTCAAATTGCTAGTGCAGCCTCCTTTGCATGTTATTAACTTTTCACATGTGATACATTTTGCTTCATCGTCATTCATTCTTTGGAAATGAATCCTGTGACTTTCTCTTCACCATGCGAAAATATCTGACGCAAAACCGTGAATGTGTAGCGCGAGGGCTTTCAGTGCTGAACTGCGTTAATTGGTTGCACTCCTGAAAGCGGCAGGCAACATAATTAATATTCATGATGAGGTGAGCTGTCGCTCGCTATTAAAGGATACGCTCCCAGCGTTTCGCACACACATTGCACCAGAACCGTTTTCGGAACTGAAACTTAGGAATTTCGTGTGGTTCTGGTATTTTTAAAAAATCATTATCGGTTCTGCATAAGAACCGGTTCTCGGTTCCCAACCCTATTAATGACTTCCCCTCATGTCATTGGACACCCGTAAGACCTCCGTTCATCTTCAGAACACAAATGAAGATATTTTAGTGTAAATCCGATGGCTCAGAAAGGCCTCCATTGGCACAATGCACTTTACACTCTCAAGACCCTTAAAAGCTACTAAAGACGTCGTTACAAAGTCCATCTCACTACAGTGCTTCTAAAATAACTTTATGAAGCGACGACAATTGTTTTTGTGCACAAAAAAACCCCTAAATAAC
This sequence comes from Gobio gobio, assembly GCF_949357685.1. Lineage (NCBI taxonomy): Eukaryota > Metazoa > Chordata > Actinopteri > Cypriniformes > Gobionidae > Gobio > Gobio gobio. The sequence continues at coordinate 52,043,174 of NC_137101.1, read as the reverse complement.
GACTTAAAGTGATGACGATTTCAAAACACGGCCTCATGAAGCTTCGAAGCGTTATGAATCAGCGAGTCGAATCATGATTCGGATTGCGTGTCAAACCGCCAAACTGCTGAAATCACGTGACTTTGGCGAATCAAACTGCTGAATCAACTCACTGATTCATTTTTCACAGTATTTTTCCAAGTCTTGTCTTTGACTGAGAAAGCCAGAGAACATACCTGACAGGAGACGAAGTGATGATAATAAAATAGCAGAGTTTATAAAAACTAAGAATAAAGTTTTTATTCTTAGTTATATAATCTTAGTTGTGAACCTTCTGGAATTTCATGGTTTTCTGAATAAGTTTGTAATAAAATGTGGTCTGATCTTCATCTAAGTCAAGAGTATTGACAAACATGTGTCTAAAATTAATTACACAAAGAAATTCTGATATTTCATGTCTTTATTGAGAACAACCAAAAAAAACTCATAGTGCTTGTGGAAAAAGTATGTGACATGAACAATTACTACAAAATATACTTGAATTTTATTTAAGTATACTTCATAAAATGAACATGAAGTATACTTCTATTTCTTAGGGGTTGTTCTGATATTGTCAAATACTATCACTACATCTACCTATTTAATTAATATAATATAATAATAAACTAATATAATTAACATGCTAAATTTTGCTTACAGATTCAATTGACAAAATAAGAGAAACGTGTGAAAGGTCATGTGTGACATCGGACTCAAACACAGACAAAGAACAAGAATTTACACCTGAACGACAACGAAGGAAGTAAGCACATATTTCTTTGTTGAATATGAAATAATCATCATTTTAGCCAGAGTTTTAACTGTATCATGCATGAAAAAAAGTCTAATATATTATTTACTTAGACCAAAACATCTCAGATCACCATCATCAACATCATCAACATCATCATTTCCATCAGAGGAAGAACATTACCAAAAACACAACCTCACACATCCAAAACACACATCCAATACTCCCATGAAAATCAGGAGTGTTGGCAGGTATGCATAGTGATTATATAATGTGAAAATTTCACAAAAGACTTGCGGTGACATGTTAGCTTTATCTTTTTGTAATATTTTATTTTCATAACAGTGATTTCACAGCCCCGACCAGTGTCCTCCAACAGGGACCGTGGCGCAGTTCCAATCTGGCAACCCAGTAACATCGACTCTTCTCAACGTAAGAGAGATGACTTAGTGAAGATATGGTGTATCTGGAAGAATGTACAAAAGACTTCCGGTGACCAAGACATTCTAGTCTAATATTTTTGTAATATTTTCATTTCATGACAATGATTTCACAGCCCCGACCAGTGTCCTCCAACAGCGACCGTGGCGCAGTTCCAATCTGGGAACCCAGTAACAACGACTCTTCTCAACGTAAGAGAGATGACTTAGTGAAGATATGGTGTATCTGGAAGAATGTACAAAAGGCTTCCGGTGACCAAGACATTCTAGTCTAATATTTTTGTAATATTTTAATTTCATAACAATGATTTCACAGCCCCGACCAGTGTCCTCCAAGAGTGACCATAGCCCTATTCCAGACTGGCAACACAGCAATTTTGACTCTTCTCAATGTAAGAGAGATGACATAGTGAAGATATGGTGTATCTGAAAAATTCCCTGACTCAATCATTTCTGATTATATTTGTGAGACGTGTGACTAACATCAATAAATTATTTCTTATTCGAAGGCATGCCATCAAATTTGAGGCAAGAATTTGAGGCCAGACCAGAGAGGCCAGCTTACACTGAACGTAAGCATCTTAGAGATTATAGCCAGAAGGCGTTTGAACTTAACCTAACATGTGCAGAGTTAATAGATTATTTAGGATTCTTTCACTAAACAGCCATTTTATTTATTTCCAAGTAACAACAGTTAGTTTTAGGCCAGACAATGTGGAGGCACGGTGTCCAACTCCATTGCCAGATGAAGGGCTGGGCTTTCCTGAATGTAAGCTATTTAATATAATAATATTTTATTTTCACCAATACTACCTTCTACTAAAGATGGAGTAGAACACGTCTATTCTTTATTTTTCACTGTTTTCTGATGTTTACATAGGACATTCATAGATATTTTGAGGCAAGGTGGAGTGAGTGGTGTAAAACTGGAGCAGTGGAAACATGTCTGTGAATTGATGAATCCCCTTTCTATTTTTTGGCAATCTGATGGATGAGCTTGGAGAATGTTATCTGCCTGACTGCATTGTGTTAAACATAAAGCTTGCTGGGGGTGTTTTACATGTTCCTCACTTGGCCACTGCATGCATGTCTGCTACTGTGATAACTATTACAAATACAGACATTAAAGACTATCAAACAAATGGAATGATGGACAACTATACGGTGAGACCCCTCGCTGTGCCTCTAAGAGACATGGCAGCAAACAGCAGGCAAGTGGCTGTGGCATAATTATTAGCACAGCCACCTCCAGTGTTTGAGGTTATAAGTTTGAGTTCCACAACATCTGCATGTTCCACTGAATGTGACATATCCTTCTTTCCCTAGATCCAAGATATCGCCTTCCTAACACGCATCAACTCATGCCAACTAACTGCACTGGTATGTTTGGTCACATCTTGCTCTTGATGTAGGTAAACTGCTTTTTTACCCTACTTTTTAGGATACGCTTAATAATATAATTTTTTGCTGTTCTAACAGCAGTGGAAAGGATTGTCCTGGAACAGCTAGGGGAGCTTCACCTAAAGATGGACCATTTAACAGCCGTTGTGCAGTCACTCCAACAAAACAGGGCTCAAAACCAACAACCCCAAAGCACTCAATACGACCACTTTCTTCCAATCTCCACATTAGACGAGCTTAACAGCTGTGATGAAAGACTTTGTCAAGATCGGGATTTTAAGAAACATGTGGTATGTCCTCTAATACTTTGAGATGTGTATACACTGGGTAAGCAACATCAAAACATCAAACATGTGGAGTTGATTAGTTGAGTCAATTGTTTGTTGGCCTGTACACATCCAAGCAGGAGGATTGAACTTAGGGTGTTCCAAACTAACAAGACATGTGACAGAAAATAGGATTTAGATTTCTGCAGTAACATTTGCTTTAATTCTGTATTTCATAACAGATTGCAAAGCTGTCCATAACTGGGGGAAACTGTGTGGCGAGTGTGCAGGAAGGTCTTTACTCCTGAACTCGCCACACAACTAAATTGGTGTGGGAGAGGACAGAAGACTGGCATCAAGTCACGACCAGTGCGTGAAATACTACTGTGTAAGTTTTACTAGCAGTAACAATCCCATTAATATAGATAGAATAGATTTATGGGCTAACTAAAGGTAAGATTAGGAAAATGTTTGGGTTAGGAAAAAAGATGGTTGTGGGAGTTGTTTTTATAATAGAACAAGTTGAAGAGAGGGTGAGGGGTTTTATTTTTACACAAATGTATCTTTGTAATATAAATGGTATGCACCCCATACATTATTGTAGCTGATATGTTGATTGGGGACATTGGTAGTGGGTACAATTGGTACTTCCCTCTCTTGATAGTTTTTTCTTATAATTTTTTCTTGTAGTGTCAGTTCTTAGGAATGGTGCCCTGACACAGATCACAGAGGTTGAGGTAGAAATGGCTAATACTCAAAAGTATTTCTAAATTCAGTTCAAAATTCTGTTAGCCTAATATCAAGAAATGTATTAAAACAGAAAGACTACAGTTGCAGCCTTACTCAAAGGCAGCAGAAACAGCCCATTTACGCACCTCAAGCCATTCCCAATGATCTTGGTTTGATTCTTATTTATTAAATATACAGCCAAATAGGTGATTAAATATTGATCAAAATTAAAATACAATTTATGCAAAATGAAATTAATTTTAAAGAAAGACTTTCTAGAAAACAAAATTCAATGAAGTGATCAAAACATGTCCCCAGACATATGCGCATTTTATTATGTGCCTTACTCATGCTGCTCATTTTTCATAATCAACATATGAAATTTAAATAATAATATTTAAACATATCCTAACCATGAAACTAAATATTTTTCTTTAACCCTCTGTCTGACGAAGTCGTAGTCGCCTTCTGATGGATTGTTTTCCTTTATGACAGCGGAAACAACTCACAATACTCTGTCATTTTTAGGCATATGGATAGGCTAAGTACAAGATATAATTATAAACAGTAAACTGTCTACTTTTACTCACAATAATAGCAAAGGCCGTGGACTCGGGGAACAGATTATTTTGCACTCCACTTCATTTAAAAAATATATTTTGTTTATTAAATGTAAAGTTTTTAATTTCAAAAGCATTTCTAAATTCAGTTTATATTTCCAACAAACGAAATTCCAAGCCAAAAATAACGAAGTGGATAAAAAAAAAAAACCCTATGAGTTACCACCATGCAAATTCAAACATTTCGCTCGTCTCTGTATGTGGCAGGCTGGCAGCAATGCGTATGTAAAAGTCGATCATTCTTTACAGATGTCAAAAGACTGAAACCCTTGATCTGGTTAAAGGAAACAGTTAAAATGTATTTGTTGTCGTATTTGTTTCTTAAATCGAAGTCCTAACTTTTCGCCATGTTTTTCACTGTTACAGGCTGCCAGAGAGAATCCGTCTCTACATGTTGGTGTTCCTTTTTGATCCTCCTTCTTCTGTTCTCCTAGAGCTCTTTTTGGTATCATTAAAAAGTGTCTGAAATTGAAACATGTATGTTTATTATACCAGAGACAGTTACACACAAAAAATAATATATCTTTTTTTTGATGTCCTATATTGTTTTGATGTTAGGATGACAAAAATGTTTAAAAGTTACATATTTAGGCTGGTGGGGTAGGTGGGGTTTACACCAGCACGAAGCTTCAGTTGAAAGAAAGTGAGGTGAGATGGAAGTTGCAAATCATTTAATATGTTTTACGATAGAAATGTTAAATGACCGACAGCTATAGCTATCAGTGATGCAAATTACTCTAGTTTTTTTTCTTCTTTTCCCTCAAATATGGCCATTTTTTTTAGTAATTAAGTTGTGTAAATTACTGTGCGTCACTCTCTCTCTAGAAACAATGAAGCTGTGAGTTTTGCTACAAAAACAGCGACTTTACCTCCTCATTGTTGAGAGGTAAAAAAGGTTAATGTATCTAATGTAGTAAAATAGGTTAATGTAGCTATTCAGTATTGAAGCTGCTACAAAAACAGCGACTTTACCTCATTGTTGAGAAATATAATGTAGCTATTCAGTATTGAAGCTATCGGGCCAGCTGTGTTTTGCAAGTGCCTCTGTGTGGACTGACAGACCTACAGACAAAAATAACGGTGTTATAATCTCGAGTCAGGCTAAAGCTGCGCTTACCTGCAGTCGTGAATGCAATGTTGAACAGCTGTATTTCTTCGGTCGATTGAAATAAAAAAAAATTGTATAATAAATAAAAAATGTAAAACATTAGCTTTGCTCAAATCATGTAATGTAAATAATTTTATGTAAAAAAAAACAACATTTATTAACCATTTAATCTTCTTTAGAGATCTCGAAACTTCTAGCAACGGTTTGCAGCATTGATGGGGCAAGCACCATGGTCACCGTTCGGGACTCCGAAAGCGAGGTCAAGTCCTGCCAAATTGGAGACCAAACGGGGACAATTCAACTGTCCTTGTGGGATGGTCAAATATCATGTACAGTTGGGTAAAACGTACGTGTTCACAAATTAATGGCAAAACCACACTGACAACCACCCGGAGCAGCACACCGATCACATTGCCCAACACATCAAACACAAACGATTTTGAAACTCAAAGAAACACACGCAGTTGAAGGCAGCATAATCACCATAAATCACCATGTCCCAAGTGTCACAGTACACAGCAATCAATCAACATTAAAGAGAACTTCCACAGGTGCAACACCTGCAAAATTCTCAGAAAACAGTCCAGCTACCTCACAAAATGTAATGGAGCGCTGATTTTTTAAATGGGAGAGGGAGAGCTGTCACTAGCCATCCCAAATTCTGTCCTGACAAAGTTTCCTCACAAAGAAAAAGACATGACCTTTCTTGAAGCACAGGACATAGAGGAGTATCTTCTGACCTGTGGGCCTGTAAGTGTTAATTACACAAATGACAACCATGTAATGGAAATCAAGAAAGCAATTTGTGAAACTGAACTTTGCTCAATCACAGATACGGTCTCATTACCTTCGACATCCATAAAAACAAACCCAGGTGAAAAAAGGCCAGCTGCACCTCAAACCATAGATCCAAAACAAACACGACTTAAAGACTAGCCATGACATACCATATTAAACGGATAGTTCACCCAGCAATTACAATTCTCATGATTTACTCACCCTTATGTTATTCCAAACATGCATACGTTTGTTTCTTCTGGCGAACTCCGTTTGAAAAATGCTGGTAACCAAACAATCAGCAGTAGTCAAAGTCCAAAGTATTTATTTTCAATGGGGGCGTCAACTGTTTGGTTATCAGCATTTTTCAAACCATCTTCTTTGCGTTCAACTGGAAAAAAAACACATGCAGGTTTAGAACACAAAGGTGAGGACATGAGAAAATTTACATTTGTGGGTAAACTATCCCTTTAAGCTTTACACGACAGACAAAAACAAACAGTCTAATTCATGATTATGTTTTTTTCTTTTTCTTTAATAAGTACAATTAGAATAGGTTGCAATGATTACAAACTTTTGTTCAGTCACTGTAATGGTTACACTTTAATTTCATGTTCATATACAAACTTTTGTTCAGTCACTGTAATTGTTACACTTTAACTTCATGTTCATGTACAAACTTATGTTCAGTCACTGTAATTGTTACACCTTGATTTATAGTATGTTGTTGTAACTTATTTAAAGATTCTCATTTCCAATTTTACCATGCAATAAAACAATTTAATTCAATTTCTGAAACTGTAAAACTTCTTACAATCATACATGTGTTCTTTAAGGTTCAAAAGGTCTTTTTCTGAAGAACACAAGGTTCAACAGCAATATTCAATGTAACTATTTAACCTCAGATCACTCCTTCACAAACATGTTCTCTGCGCAACTGTTTACTACATTTAGTAAATAAAATCAGCTCACAATTTTGACTAAAGACAAATATTTTAATTACCATTATATACTGTTAAATTCTCTATGGCCATTAGGTTACTTTCACATGAAAAAGAATGAATGAACATCCAGACAAGTAGGTGGCGATGTGCGATATACTAACTCAAAAGAACACCACCCCCACCTCATACAGAACAATAGCGTATATGACACGACCTTCCGCTTCACAGCTAAACCGGCTCCTTTACTTCCGGTGTGTTAGCGCTCGTGTATTGTTCGCTGATTGTTCATCAGTGAAGCCGACAATATGGCAGTGTTTTTCACCCGGTCACTTCAGGATTTACCTCAGATGAATTTAAACGACGTAAGTCGCATCATAGCTCTGAACTCTTCAACATCGGCGGCGATGAAGAACAAGGGTTTCAAACTGTATGTGACGAACTACATAAACAACTACGAAGGTAAGTTTACAATGTTTTTATTAGCACTTAGCATGTCTGTTTTCCTACATTAACGTAGCAACTAGACATGTGCCGGTAAACGGTAATACGATATACCGCAATAATGAACATCCACAATATTGTTATCGTGGGCAGTTCAAAATACTGTGAATAATTATTTATTTCAAATTACTCCGATTTTTAGAATGCATATTAAGAATACTTTACCCATCAACCGTTTAAAATGAACAACATGTCAAAGAGAAACGCGCACTGATGTAAACAGACTGTGCATGACCCGAGCACATGGCGGAACGAGTGCAGGAGACGCTGAAGTGCACATTCACTCTCTGACAGCAGAGGGCGCTGACGGAACAGCAGAAATGCAGCCGTTTCCCCGGTAACCCTCGTAAACAAAATGATACGGTGCTCATCACATAACCTAATACTTAAAGACTTAAGGCTATTCATTTTCAAACTTAAACATTTTATATTTTAATCTAGACTAAATTACGTTCCCTAGATATTGTTTGAATATGTTCTGACAGTTGTTCAGTCACACACTTTACAAAAAGGCTCCATTATTTAACATTAGTTCATTCATTAACAAACTGACAATGAAAAATACTTCTAAAACATTTATTTATCTTAGTTAAATGTACATTTCAGCAAAATAATAACACATTATTAAAATCAAAAGTTGTAACTATTATTTAATGGACCTGAGCTAACAGTAAATAACAGTTGCTTTTTTAACTAACATTATCAAAGAATAATAACTGTAAAATTGTAGCTATTCGCTCTTTGTTAATATTAATGCACTAATAACGAGTGAGACCTTAAAGTGTTACCTATTGTTCTTTATAATTATTTTGTTTACTTTATACATTTGTGTGTATTGCTTTATAGAATTTAAATGTTTGGTTCTTTTTGTTATAAGAAAGTGATTAAACCTGTTATGGTATGACAACACTTTTTTGCAACGAATTTCAATATGGTGATAATACCGTGATAAAAGCTTCAGCAATTAACATGACAATTTGATACCAGCACATGCCTAGTAGCAACTAACTAACGGTAACAGCAGTGCTTGTGTTTCATGTATTTAATGTGTTATTTGTGTACAATATAATATATTAACCCCGGTGTTAATCTGAGTTTCAAACAAGTGTCCAGCAGGAGAGATTACTGTTAGGGCTGAGTGCTTCAGAAGTATGGAGAAACGAAAAAAGTCTCACAGTCCAAGTGTAAGGGATCACGCAGGTTAGATCAGGTTCATGATAAAGAGCTACTCAAATCAAGTTTCTGTGAATCATGGCATTGCTTTGAATTAAATGATGACTAAAAAAATACTCAACTAGCCTACCTAACAACTACAGGCTATATTTTTCATAATGTGTATTGTCACATTTGTTCGATGTGATCTGACCCAGTATTGGGGAAAAAAGGAAGAAAGTAAATCTCACAGAAACTAGATTTAGTTCAGAGTTCTCTTACTACTCTACTTTCTTTGCTCCTACTTCACTCTTTAAGTAAATGAGTACAGTGAGCATAATCATAAAATTGGACTATTGGTTAAAATTATGCATAATAAAGTAGGCTAATAGACTAGGCCTACTACACATAAGTTGCACTTTTATAGTGTCTCACTTTTGTCATTTATTTTCTCATTTCTTCTTATAAGTCTCCAGCCTAGGCTAATTACAGTTTATTACAGTTCAAATCAGTTCTCAAACTGTATTCAAGACTGTGTTATAAGTTAGTTAAGTGATTCTGGATGAATTTTGTGCATGTTTAGGTGTATGTTCACATTAGTTTACAAAAGCTGTTGTCCAACACCTTTTTATGGGGTACTCAGGAGAATATAGGGAAAGTCAATCATGGGGACATGGGGTTAGTTGAATTAATAATTAAAGTTTCGCTCACTGCACCTGTAACCTTAAATTGATATTGCAACTGGTCATTTTTCTATCTCTAACACATGTGTATTGTTCTGAGGGATTCAAAACCTGTGACGCTCGAAAGCTGTACATGTACGTGTGGCTGGCACTGCCCTGTGCAACCACGTGGCAGCTCTTTTGTACCAAATCGCACATTATTCGCAGCTTGAGTTCAAGGCCGTGCCATCGGTGCACAGCTGCACAGAGACGGAGCAGAGGTGGCACAAACCAAGAACCATGGTAACTTACCGCTAACAATTTCATTAATGGATGTTAGGTTAACTTTGACTAAAACATGTTTGGTTTCATTGCAGGGTGTTAAACCTGGTCTGGTGAATAAGATGGTGATCATCTCAGCCCGACCGAAAGAAGGCTGGTAGAAGGAGTCAGGTTTGTATTGTTACTGTTACTGTATTTTGTTCATTTCAAACCCTTCAACTCAAATTCATGCAGTTTTGCTGATAATGTGAACATATAGGATGATCAAAAGTCGCACATGTCTATTTAAATTCATATAATGTTTGTTTAAATTCTGAGAAATTTATGTAATTTCAGTGCATTTGGCATTAATGTAAATGTGTATATCAAAATGAAAACAGATTCAAATTGTTCTTACTTCATTATCTTACTCTAGTAAAAGAGTGTTGGGGTAACAGCTTAGGACCCAGGACCTGTAGTGAAAAATGAAGACCAGGAGTCAGGAGTCAGATTAATTAAAGAAAAATTTTACTGAAGAATAGTTTGCAGTTTCATCAGCAGAAGCCAGCTCAAGAGGAGTTTGTAGGCCGCGCTCCCTCCAACAGTCTCCCCGCCTCCGTCTAACATACATACAATTTTCTGAACAGTTATACTGTTTTCAAGGTCTAGACACGTCATTACTGCCATGTGGAATGATTCTGATTGGTTCTAACAACATGCAACGTAAGCAACTTTCCACACGTAGACAGATAGGAGCATATATCTCTAAAAATGCGTAGACTTGATGTCGCCCAGGCCCAGATTAGTCTCCAGTGACCTCGGAGGTCACAGAAAAGCGTCTAAAGGTCTGGCATGGAAGGCCCATATCCAATACTGAATCTGCACAAATCATACAACGCACACACACAATACTCCAGAGAATACCAGTTTCCATCAAGGTCGGGACATCTTAACTAACTATCAACAAAGCACTTCCCCAAAACATGCTGATACTACATTTAGTACAGAAGTGACTTTATTCTATTCTATAAAGAAAGAAAAGTATATCAGAGAGGTACATTTCTCTGAGTCCCCAAAAGAGTCACATAGCTGTAACATAGATGACCTCGGGGGTCGCTTTAGGAAGACATACAGTTAACACATGCTGAGCTCTTCTCACTTCAAACACCAAGGACATTTGCCTGTCAGCACGTCTTGACACAGACTCAGAGCAGCACCTAAAGAATGTGGATTCAAAAGCACAGAGCAACTAAAACACTACAATATTCAAAATCACTCCTTGAATATAGAGAACTGATTTATCAAATGTAGGAAATGGTTATAACTTGATTATCATTAATTCTTATTTTAATATTGAACATAAAATCATTCTTGAAGGATATGTGTCTGATGAAGAGACAAGTGATGTTTGGCTTGACCCTTCAAGAGTTTGTACGCAGGCGGTACAGATCAATTAAAGCAAGGGCAAATAGACTCAATCTGCAATAACCACCCTCAATGCTGCAAAAAAATTATGTGCAATATGAACCCCGATATTAAATGACTCAATACAATGACAGATAGTATGCATGCCTGCAGATGCGTGTACATACTATTTTTATGCAATGACTGTGTGTTCTTTCTTTTTTTACGCAATGGCTGATCTATTCTATTCTATTTTTGTTTTTTGTTCTGTCCTTTTCACAGAAGCAAACTGTATAGGGGAGTGACTTCCCCCTTGCCTGTACCAGCTATGGAAGCAAATTAGAGACATAATTATTTGAAATTTAACAGCCACTGAATACTTAGTTTTGAAATATTTTAGTTTTAAAAACTTTTATCTGAACTTCTTTTGCTCTGAATTCACCCCTTTGAAATTATTTTACTTTGGAAACCATTCGAATTTACCTCTCAACCTGAATTTCGATTAATATTTTTCAATGCTCACAAATTCAGATACAAAAAAAAAAATCAACTTGCAGAATTTCAGATAAAATAGATTCAGGTTGATTAAATTTGATTGCTCAAATTCAGATCTCAAATTTCAATTTCATATTTTTCAAAGAAAACTTCAGTTTAATTCGACTGCTCAAATTCAGATCGAAAAATTCAAGTTAAATATTCAGACGGTAACATCCGGGCTACCCAGGATAGGAAAAACAGTTGAGCGCCTATCAGAGCACGACGACCTGTCTGTCGTGATGACTCGTGATCCAATCATCCAAGAAGACGATCGGCACGGAGGGTATTAAGATGTCTTCCAGGGGAAATGAAGTAAGTTTGCTGTTTATGTACAATCAGACTCAGGGCTCGACAGAAGTATGTTGTTGCTAATTATGTTTGGAACACATAGCTATGGTTTGTGTGAATCGTCTCTCTTTGTAGACAGTCAGCTAGGTAACACGTTTTAAGCTAACGTTACTGAGAATGAGCGCTCAATGCGTGCTCTAATAACACACACACACACACACACACACACACACACACACACACACACACACACACACACACACACACACACACACACACACACACACACACACACACACACACACACTCTGGACGCTCTTGGTGTTTTCAGCGTTTCACTGTATGAGGACATGATGTAGGCTACATATGAACTTCATGACAGAGCTGCTATGAGAGTCAGTTCACGAGAATCTCACCAATTCTTTTGATAAAACTATCGTCATTCATTTGTATCATATACACACAGAACTAGTGTCTTTACGACAACCTGTCAAAATAAAAGTTCGGTATCGCGAGGAAATTATAACAGAAATATATTGCGATTACACAGTAGAGTAGAGTATAGTCTACTTCAAGTAACTTTAGGCATAATAATACAGTAGTTTATTAAAACACACAGAAACTCAAATGTCTATAACCCACCGAAATAAAGGTCCGGTCTAACTCAAAGAAATTATGAAAGAAATTGCACAGTAAAATGTACTTTAAAATAATAATAATAATAATAATTTAAGATACTTTTGAAAAAAAAAGGAATATCACACAAGTTTTCATACAGGTTTTAATTCAAACAGTAAACTTGCCAAAACATTAACACCGTTTTTTCCCCCCAAAAAACACAATTTCTAAAATTTAATTTGTATTTTGTGCCTATAATGTTTAAAAAAAAAAATGTTGTGTGTGAAAATTGTCAGCTGAATACGGTGTATCACGGTATACTCACTACAAAAAACTAGACTACTACACCACTGAGTATAACGTAACGTTACAGCGGGCTATCCTTGATGCACATTGATACAAATCATAAACTAATCCGGTAAGTTTTTAAAGTCCTTTTATTGACAAAGGACAGATTAATTAAAAACTGTAAGATAATATTGTAATCAAATAATTATACTTTTGTATAGGCCTATTCAGCATACCATCTTTATTTAATAGTGCTTTGACATACTAAATTACTTTTTGATTGCTTCTAAAAATGACAGTAATAATCCAGGGTTTTAGAAATTGCTGTATTTAATTTTGCAGTTGTTAAAATTCAGATGTTTTTTCAAAAGCTTACCTGTGAAAAAGCAAACAACTAACATTTTCTCTAAGTTATATTTATCTTTTTTGTATGTGTGTTTTCCTACAGCTACAACATTGTCATCTTTGGTGGCATAGATGGCTTTTCACGGAAGGTAAGCACAGTATTCAGTGATAAATACACAGTACACATTTGTCATTCTTATATACATTTGTGTTTCATCCAAGCAGTAAAACTGCATTGTACTGCAGATTATGTATCTTGGTGCAGCTTCCAACAACCTTGCTGCAACATCCCTGGCATTCTTCGAAGAATCTGTGGAGAAGTTTGGTTTCCCTCTTAGGTAAGTATTTTACTTAGGAATGTTTAAGTTTTACAGTCATGCTTGAATGGTTTTAAACCTCTTTGAAATAATGTGGTATTTTCCTAAAACACTGTTTCTATATTTGTATAAATTGTATAAAGATCATGCGGTACTTCAGGAGCCATTTATACAGGTTGTCTTTCGAGAGTACTCTCGTGTTGTACGGGAAAACCTATTATGGAAATTATCCATAATTTTTCATTTCTTGTCAACACATTGCAGCAGCAAGCAGACCTAGGTGAGCTGGCTCGCGCGCCCATTGGCTGCTCTGCGGCAACCTATCGACGAGCCGCCAGTGATGTCAGCACCTTGGCAGGTCATGTCCCACCGAAATAGGCGTGGCTTATGGCTATAAATACCGGGCTCGGATAAGCTAGCTTACGCAACACTCGTTCCCGCTTCTAGAGAGAACCGAGGTTATGTTAGTAACCGAGACAATTTCAGTTATTGTTGTGACTGTATAGATCTTTTTTTTTGTTGTTAAAATCTATATAGATATAATGGGGTACCCTTTATAACTAAGTTAAAAGCCTGCATCATGTTCCACATTAATGTTTTGTTGAGATGTATATAAAAAAATAACTCTTGTAAATGTTACTCTGTTTCAAGGGTACGGGCTGATCAGGGTGTGGAAAATGTAGACATTGCACGCCTCATGTTTACAGTCCGTGGCACTGGAAGGGGCAGCTTCATATCCGGCAAGAGTGTTCACAATCAACGGTCAGTCCAAAACTTCAGATAATGCTAGCTGAAAGATACCACCTCACTGCTGCCATGCAAGAACATTATTATTTGCTAAAAATACAGTATATCAGCTTGCAGCAGGACAACTATTTGAGGAGTGTGAGCTGAAAGTCTCCAGTGGAAGCTGCTGTCAGTTAAAGGGTACTGAATAGCAACCTCCTTGCAAATTCAACAGCCTTTTTCTTGCTGCAAAAAAATAAGTTAGTTTTTTGCTGGGCAATGGGTCTGGAATTACATCTGTATGTCACTTCTGTTTTGATAGAATGCAGTGACATTATATTCCATTAAACATGGTTTCTTCTTCTAAGCAAATAAAGTAGATAAAGAAAAACACAATTATGCATTGAACAATCTGATGAATTTTCCCTGTACATAAGTTTAAAGGTTCCTATTTTCCAGAATCGAGAGGCTTTGGAGAGACCTGTGGGTAGCTGTCACAAACATCTACTATGATGTTCTCCACTACCTTGAAGAAGAGGGCTTCCTCAACATCGCCAATGCTACACACCACCTCTGTTGCCATTATGTGTTCCTGCCACGGCTGCAAGATTCCCTGGACACTTTCCGCTGTGGCTGGGACAATCATCCAATAAGAACAGAAGGCCATATGATGACCCCTAATCAGCTGTGGGAGCTGGGCCGAATCCATCACCCAATTCAAGGCCCAGAAAATATGGAGGTATGTACCAAATGTACAACTTGAATGCTTTCAATAGTATACATTTTTGCTTGCAAACGTTAGTTATGAAGACAATGCACGTTTGTCAATACTCCCTTACCAAAGGCTGGCCTTAAAGGAATACTTCACTGATCAGCATTAAACTTTGTATCCGTAGTATCCTGGTAGTGTTTTCGAACAAAAGTGCGTCGGTCCCTCATATCCCACTGCGACGAGAAGTTCTCATCGCAAAGGAATATGAGGAAACGACGCACATTCGTTTGAAAATACTATCGAGATACTACGGATACAAAGCCTTACGCTAATCGGTCAAGTATTCCTTTAAGTTAATAAATATTTAGCAAAGTGGTTTACAAAAGTGTAGGTTACAGTAAGTGCCATAAAGCCATTAGGATAAATAATACTGCAAACAAGTAAGGTTTTTCTATTTTGCTTTGATAGGGTATGGATATTCCTCACATTGAGTGGGAAAACAGTGGACTTACTGCTGATGGCTACTCCAGTGTCATCGTCCCAGACACAGAAAGCCCACTGACTGATGGACAAATGGCAGCTTTAAGAGAAGTTGTTGACCCAAGAGCTATATCCCAGTCCTTTGGCTGTGATATCTATGTTGCTGCTGTTCAATTTTGTGAGCATGTTCTATCTGAAAACTGAGAGACACACGCATGTCCCCCTTGTTTCTGTTCTGTTTGAAACTCAGGGCAAGCGAACTACCAACATTTACAGGACATAAATACATTTTAGGCATTTCTTATAATTGTTTTGTTTTATGAACAGGCCTTTATACTGTACAGATGTAAACAACTTAATTAAACTGGCAATAAAAACCCTTTAAGACTGGTAGCAGCTGCTAATGTGTCTATTTGAGCAAACGCCCCACAAATTAATCAGTACATGAGTTGTACTGAAAATCAAACTGACCCTGCATCACAATATACATATTTTTCTTGTATAACCGGTGGATTAAACATGCACTATTTTCATATTTAGGACGTTATGAAGTAAATCAGACTGAAAACTGTTGCTTAATTGCAGTCAAATGACCCTTAAAAGCACAGATAAACCTAAAGATAATCAGTGTCATGTCTTTATAGAAGTTATTTGGTACCAAAGATTGGAAAAGCATGTTTGCAAAAGCAACAAAGGTTATAGTGGATTTGTTCTAGGCATTGAACATTCACTCTGGAGACAGATGCATTCCTGCATAAGATGTTAAGCACAGCTAAATACAACAGGCATCATATGAGTTAATCTAAGAGTTTCCATCATTCTAATCTGAAATAATAAATGTCAATCAATGATGAATTTTTATGTAATGAAAACACTGATGGATCTGTCATGAACACAATGATACATTTATTATAAGTAACTCGCAGACAAACACTGATGAAGCAATCTGAGAACAGCAGCGGCAACAAAATATAAAAATACACTTCATCCAAATATTTCTGTGCTTAACTGCATTTTTACATTACTAAAATAACACTTAACTTTCCTTAACTTTTTTTAAAAGGACGTTAACTTTGAAGTTGCTACATTGCTATTGCTAGCAGGCTGCATGCCAATTAATACAATTATTCAAACCCCTATACTGTATATATCCATCAAAAAACAATGAACTTTATATTCGTAATTTAGCATATTAATATGCAATCATTTAAACATTTAACATTAACATATGGCGTTATTCACCACTGCTTTGTCCCTATACAAGACCAAATCCTGTTTGGCAAGTGCCAATACAAGCCAGGATGTCATTTTTAAAGGATGCATAGTCCTTGTAATGTCCTGGGATTCGCAGGGTCTCAAAACAGGTGGAGGCTGTTGGGAAGCTGCCTTTAACTACCTCAATGGATAGGTTATTCCTTGGCATAATCTCCCACCCTGTCCAGAATTTCAACAGGTCAGTCAATTCATCAGGTGATGCTGTGGATTAAACAAAATGGATCAAATGATAGGTTGCTACAAATAATGAAAATAATTTAGAAAATTAAAATAATGTTTAGTATTCAATAAATGTATCATAGTAGCTCTTATGTAACAAATAAAGCAGTTTCTTGAACAGAAATACCATAACACCATATACCCTGGTGAAATGTCAAAAAGGTATGAAAAAATCCTATTAATAAAGCTGTGTGCGAAGAGTGTGTGGTTATCTACTCTTTCTGTCATATATACAGGTGTGCATCTGAATAGAAGGTTTTGGTGGCTGATTGCCTGACCTCTCAATTGGGCCTATTTGCCTCTGTTCCATCTGAATAGAATGTTTTGGTGGCTGATTGCCTGACCTCTCATTTTGGCCTATTTGCCTCCGTTCCCTGCAGTATAGTAACCAAAAATAATCATTAATCACAGATTTGAAAAATATCCATGTGAACAGATTTAAAAATGTTTTTTAAACACTTAACCTTATATCCTGACTGCTGCAAGGAACATCACTAACGTTACTGGCTGCACATCCTCCCCTTTCAGATTCGGTCAATAAGGACATTAATAGGGCTGTAATCAACCAAAGAAAATCTTGGTCGACTGGAGTCCTGAAATTTTCGACTAAAAATCGACTAAAAATGACGTTAGGAAAAAAAAAGTTTAATTAATTAGCTGCGCACTGTGCGCAGTACTTGGTAGCCTTGTTGTCTGCATAAATTAATTATAAATAAACATAAAAAACTAGTAGGCTATTTGCAGTATATTAAATCGTTTTTGAGCTGATTATTTTGCACTGAAATGAGTCTGACACACGAGTCTGTCAGCTCTGACAGCGTCGCATCACGTGCACCTGTGCAATATCATAGCCTATGACTTCCCAAAATATAGTACTATTGTCAACTAGATATTATCACAAGAACTTTTGAGGAATATGCAACATAATTTAGACAATTGTTTTTGTCATATGTATTATAATTACTGACAGACAGTATAATTTCAGCCGCTCTGTGCAGCTCGAACGTTAGGAGCTCAGCTGAGCGACTGAGACATGAAGAGACTATTAACTTAAAGCTTTTACTCTTAAACACAAAAGGCACGTCCACTTTAATAAAAAAGGAATATTTATTAAACAAGCCAGATCAAGAGCAGAAAAAACGCTCTCACAATTAAATAAATAATATAAGTTACAGAAAACTAGCCTTCTTCAATCTGTCTCTCTTCTCCAGTGGGTTGGGCTAATCCAAAAGTGAAAACAATGGGGGTGTTCTGAAGGCAGACTCATACCTGTGAAACAGGGTGCTCTGAAAACACCCCCATTAGCAATTAGTGTTTTCCACCTGTTGAAATGAACGCGGCGCGGCAAAACTGATGAAATGAACGCGGCAAAACTGATGAAATGAACGCGGCAAAACGGACAGTACAGATCCACTTTTGCGGCACGACTGAAGCGTGGTGTTGTGACGCTTCCCCTCATGTGTATGTTGATGGGCGTTCCTCAAGTTTACCGCTATGGGTGTGCGTTCGAGCCAGCGGGAATGAAAAACAAAGGACCGGCGAGAGACTTCTCTTCGCCAGTTGGTTGGGCCAATCCAAAAGAAGTGAAAACAATGGGGGTGTTCTGAAGGCAGACTCATACCTGTGAAACAGGGGTGCTCTGAAAACACCCCCATTACCAATTAGTGCTTTCCACCTGATTAAATGAACGCGGCGCAGCAAAACTGATGAAATGAACGCGGCAAAAACTAATGAAATGAACGCTGAAAAAAATCGACCAATCAAAATTTTGGTCGAGCCAGAACGTATCGACCAATAATCGACTAATCGACTGGGAGATTACAGCCCTAGACATTAAGTGCCTGGCTGATCGTAACAGCTCAGCACGACTAGTACCCTGTCAACACAAACATCATACAGAAAATACAAAATAACATCACAAGAGAGAAAAAAAGGTTTAAACCCACTGACCATACGACTGATGTTAAAGCTACAGTGTAATCTGCATAGAGAGCTGTTTATATGACAAATAGCCCGCTGTAACGTTACGTTATACTCAGTGGTGTAGTAGTCTAGTTTTTTGTAGTGAGTATACCGTGATACACCGTATTCAGCTGACAATTTTCACACACAACATTTTTTTTTAAACATTATAGGCACAAAATACAAATTAAATTGTAGAAATTGTGTTTTTTGGGGGGAAAAAACGGTGTTAATGTTTTGGCAAGTTTACTGTTTGAATTAAAACCTGTATGAAAACTTGTGTGATATTCCTTTTTTTTTTTAAAGTATCTTAAATTATTATTATTATTATTATTTTAAAGTACATTTTACTGTGCAATTTCTTTCATAATTTCTTTGAGTTAGACCAGACCTTTATTTCGGTGGGTTATAGACATTTGAGTTTCTGTGTGTTTTAATAAACTACTGTATTATTATGCCTAAAGTTACTTGAAGTAGACTATACTCTACTCTACTGTGTAATCGCAATATATTTCTGTTATAATTTCCTCGCGATACCGAACTTTTATTTTGACAGGTTGTCGTAAAGACACTAGTTCTGTGTTTATATGATACAAATGAATGACGATAGTTTTATCAAAAGAATTGGTGAGATTCTCGTGAACTGACTCTCATAGCAGCTTTGTCATGAAGTTCATATGTAGCCTACATCATGTCCTCATACAGTGAAACGCTGAAAACACCACGAGCGTCCAGAGTGTGTGTGTGTGTGTGTGTGTGTGTGTGTGTGTGTGTGTGTTATTAGAGCACGCATTGAGCGCTCATTCTCAGTAACGTTAACGTTAGCTTATAACGTGTTACCTAGCTGACTGTCTACAAAGAGAGACGATTCACACAAACCATAGCATATGGTTCCAAAACATAATTAGCAACAACATACTTCTGTCGAGCCCTGAGTCTGATTGTACATAAACAGCAAACTTACTTCATTTCCCCTGGAAGACATCTTAATACCCTCCGTGCCGATCGTCTTCTTGGATGATTGGATCACGAGTCATCACGACAGACAGGTCGTCGTGCTCTGATAGGCGCTCAACTGTTAGAGGTGGGCAGATCGATACTAATATCGATAATATCGATACCAACGTTGGTATCGGTATTGATCGATACCAACGTGAAAATATCGATACTTAAGTTTCAGTTTCTCTCGTTTTGCGACCTGACTGAGTTTGTCAAAATGCTGCTGCTGTCAAAGAGCAGAGCATTGCAAGCTCTCTGTAATCCTCCTCCCAAGAGTGCTGCTCGTGTCGACACTGCTCTCCCCCTCTCTCCTGTGTTGTACCGTCACGTGACTCACCACTAGCGCGCCGCACCACCAGCAGTCAGGCGCGCGCGCATTTCTAGTCAGTCAGAGACGGAGAATGGCATCAGAGAGAAAGAGGAGCGTTGTATGTATTTTCAGGCCGAAAATGAGACAACAGCGACTTGTACCATTTGTAGAAAGTCTTTAAAATACAGTGGCAATACAACTAATTTGTACAAACATTATGATTTTTTTTTTTCAAATCCTGAAAAGTGCACTAAAGAGGAGAAACGTTATTTTATTCTCATATCTTACAGGGAGAATTTATTTTACATTTTTTATATTTATTTTGAAGTGCACTAAAGAGGAGAAACATTTTTTTTGTTAACATGCTACTTGAATAATAATTTTGTAACTTTGTTTATTTAAATAAAGCAGAAGTAACCAAAAATTGTTTCTGAACAAAAGCTTTTGTAGTACTGATTAATAACCCAAAATGCAAATCACAAAAACAAATTAAAAGTCATGAAAATTCTTTAAGATTTAGGTTGAAGACGCATCCACCTTAATTATTAAAAAGTATCGGTATTGGTATCGGTATCGGCGATACTGGCCCTGTATTTACTTGGTATCGGATCGATACCAAATCTAGCGGTATCGCACACCTCTATCAACTGTTTTTCCTATCCTGGGTAGCCCGGATGTTACCGTCTGAATATTTAACTTGAATTTTTCGATCTGAATTTGAGCAGTCGAATTAAACTGAAGTTTTCTTTGAAAAATATGAACTTGAAATTTGAGATCTGAATTTGAGCAATCAAATTTAATCAACCTGAATCTATTTTATCTGAAATTCTGCAAGTTGATTTTTTTTTTTTTTGTATCTGAATTTGTGAGCATTGAAAAATATTAATCGAAATTCAGGTTGAGAGGTAAATTCGAATGGTTTCCAAAGTAAAATAATTTCAAAGGGGTGAATTCAGAGCAAAAGAAGTTCAGATAAAAGTTTTTAAAACTAAAATATTTCAAAACTAAGTATTCAGTGGCTGTTAAATTTCAAATAATTATGTCTCTAATTTGCTTCCATAGCTATGCGCAAACACCACATTTATGCTTTAAAACAAACAGGACATTTCATGTCTTCATAAATAGATTACAATAACTTGTTGACTCTGGGAAGAGAAGTGTGATCTTATATTGCTTATCAATAAATGAACAAACAGAAACCTTTATGTATAGGCAAGTACCTCACCAAACAGATTAAATGTTGGAGGGAAATTTAATACTGGCAGACTTCGACAATTTTCAGACAATATGTTCAGAATGCAGTTGAATATTTTTGACAGTAAAAAAACAAATATATAATAAATACATAATACAGCAACAATATTGTAAAATACATTCTAAAAATAGTTTTTGTATAAACAGGAACAAAGTCCCATTCAAAAGTACACTCGGATCAATGACCAGGTACCTATCCTGATCAAGTTTTTATCTGGAGCGGATTTGAAACCAGCCTTCAGGCTCTCCAGGAACAGCATCAGCATGCTGGTCCAGGTACTGCCCCGTAAAAAAGCCCATGGATGGAGCCATGAAATTGAAGTGCTGGTTACAGTTTACTGGCTTGCCTGTGGAGCATCCTACAGGGTCACTTCAGACACCTTCAGCATGTCACTTACAACAGTTTGCAGGACCGTCCACAACATTGTGGAGGAAAAGATGACTATCCTCCACAAAGTTATTAATTTCCCAAAACCAGAGGCGATGGAGGAGGTGGGGGCTGGCTTTGCTCGCCTTGCTGGTCATGAGGCATTCCGCCGTACAGCTGGTGCCATCGATGGGTGCCACATCAGGATTCTTCCTCCTGCAGAGCCACAAAAGATATGCTACATTAACAGGAAACTCTTTCCTTCCATCATACTGCAGGGTACCTGTGATGCCATGGGCACATTTATAGATGTGTACATTGGCAATCCAGGCTCTGTACATGATGCCCTTGTCCTGCGCAGATCACCAATGTACCAACAGGCTCTGTATCCACCAGCTGGATACTTCCTTTTGGGAGATGGTGGATACCCGTGCCTGCAGCATCCTGTTGCAATCATGACACCATACCGCCAGCCTGTCGTAGGTAAGAAAAACACACACACAGAAGACACAGTAAATTATTACTTTCATGACTTTGAAATGCACCACACATTTTCTACATGATTTTTAATCAACAGGCCAAGTTGAAGCGCGGTACAACAGTCATCATGCCAGGGCGAGGAACATTATCGAGCGCACCTTTGGCATGTTAAAGACGCGCTGGCGTGGCATTTTCCTGCGGGCTCTGGAGATAAAGCCTCTATTTGGCCCGAAGGTGATTGGTGCCTGCTGCATCCTCCACAACATCTGTGTGGCAGCAGATGATCTCATGGAGGAGGAGGAAAGCCAGGGACAAGATGACAGTGAGGATGACACGGGTAATGCAGCAGCAGATGAGAGGGACCGGTCTGGGAACCGTCTCCGTGGACGTCTTGCTGCTCAGCTTTCTGCTCCTGAAGAACTGCCTGCGTGTCTGGATGAACATGACTACATCTAGACAGAAAACCTCCAGATGTAGTCAAGTTCATTTACCTTACCTTGCCTTGCCTTGCCTTACAGTGTTAACATAAACATAATTGTAACAGTTAAAACATTACATCATATATTGTATAGAAAGATTTGACTAAATGTGACCATTATTTATATATGATAATTTCAT
Organism: Gobio gobio; assembly: GCF_949357685.1. Lineage (NCBI taxonomy): Eukaryota > Metazoa > Chordata > Actinopteri > Cypriniformes > Gobionidae > Gobio > Gobio gobio. The sequence continues at coordinate 52,020,345 of NC_137101.1, read as the reverse complement.
TATTAATTAATGATAATTTACATTAATTCATGTTCTTCTGGATAATGTAATACATTTTTGTTTATAACTGACAGACATTGTATTGAATATAATCCTTTGCTGTAAATTGTGGGGGTGCTCCAAAAATGTATGCCCACAGCTCCAAATGTGTGTTCATGGTGTGTGTGTGTGTGTGTGTTAAATACTCACTGCTCTGTGTGTGTACTTGGATGGGTGAAATGCAGCGCACAAATTCAGAGTACTGGACACCATACTTGGCTACACATCACGTCACTTTAAATACATAAAATACACTGTTACTTTCAAGAAAGAATTGCATGAGTTGAATTACTCAACTTTATAATTTTATTTATAATTTTTCAACAAGTTTTTCAAATAGATAGAGATGTCTCTCAGCTCTGGCAGTTGCAGCTCTTTCTCTCTCCTCTTCTCTCTCCACTGCTCGTCTCTCCCTCTCCTCTCCCCTCTCTGCCTGCTCTTTCATAAAGTCCAGAAGTGCCTCGCTGTTCCTAGACCTTTTTCTAGGCTGCTGGCTGCTCCTGGCTTCTTCAGAAGGGGTAGAAGCCGGTGTGCTGACCGAGCCACCTGTAGTGGCAGTCAGGTGAGCTGCAACAACCAGAGGCGGACTAATTGAGTGCAGCATCCACAGCACTGTACCACTGCCAGCCTCTACCCCTTTTCCTGTGGGTGGGTTCCTAAGTTCCTGAAAATGGGGTGAAACTTAAAATGTATGTGTATTTATTACAGAAGCCATGCATTACCATCTGGTTTCCTCAAGATCTCAACATAAAACACCTGATACATTCTCTAACAGCACTAATTACATTCTGTATCTTATGCTAGGACCGCTATATGTGCTGTAGACTAATGAAGAATAAAAATACTGTAAAAAATAAATAAAAATAAGCTACTTCTGTTTCTGAATAAATAAAGCAGTAATTGATGTCATCAAATCACATGTTTGTTTTGCTCAGAAAGCTGTCCAACTTGACTAATAAAAACATTGCATGTAATGAAATATTAATACATTTTGTTTTATGTGGAGATGAGAAAACTAAGCCATGATCATGAGAGAACAAAATATAATGCATGGCCTCTACAACCTTCAGAAATTCACAGTCTCAAAGTAAACTTTTAATACAAGTGCAACTGCATCCGTGTAAGGTTTCATATATTGCAGGTTAGTCTTTACATGAATCTAAGGAAGGTTCTTTCAGCATATATCAGAAAGTAGAGAGACAGATTACCTTGTATTTGTCTTTTAAATTGCTCCACTTCTTTTTTTGCCTGTTTTGCACTTATGGCCAGACCAGAACTGGAAATGAAGTGCCTGGGCAAAACAAAACCATAAAGAGTGACACACTGCCACTTCAATAACATATGAATTGTGGATGAAGACTAGCCAAATCTGGCCCCTAGGCTTCCTAGACATACAGGCAATAATACAAGAAGCACTCAGAATCAATACTCCCATCCGCTTATGGAGGAGTTGCGCCTCCCAGTAAAAAGGCTTTCGTTAGCCACCCGCCATTCTATGAGGGCCTGAATTTCCTCAGTAGTCCCTTGAATAAATATATAGCTTTTAATGAACTGTAATACAACTCTAAAAGAAGTTGATACAAAAATGAAATAAAGACAAGCAAACAATTTGGTCAAAAATACAACGCTGAGCTCTAGTACAATGTTTACGTTGAATAGGTAGTCTATAACTATAGGTATTCTAAACTAAAAACTATTTCTCGCCTCAAAAACTCTTAAAACTACATTTCATGAAACAACAACTGTAGTATTGCGCAAAATATTCTTACAGTTGTGGATTTTCTCCTCCGCCATTATTGACCGTCGCGTCCGTTGATGCAAGATGCATTCTGGGATATCGGTCTGTCGTCTAAAGTCTCCTCTCGAAGGAGCGGATCAAGGACACATCCGGGGATTTTAACTATACTTGTCTATGGCTAGATGTGAACTTTGAATTGGAACAGGACTTGGGCAGCGACTGATGACGTTTCACAAGTCCATGAGAACACAAGTACAGACAAGAACGCATATTGAGGAACGGCCAATCGTAGCGTTCAACAAACAACAAAAACAAGCGGTGGCATTTTTCATTCACCTGACTCTTTTCAACATGTTCCCTGTTGTGTTTTAATATTGTCGCACAAAATGCGTCATCAGGTTCTGCGCTCCTATTGGTTCTTGATTTGACGGTCATCCTAGGAGAAGTCACACTGCAGGATTGCGCCTCAAATCTTCTGACAATGCCAGAATTTTTTCAGAGGTAAAATTTGATCGCAACGGTCATTAATCGGTTGTCGGTGCACATGTCAAACTAAGGATCAAAGACTTCAGATTTTAGCCTAGGATCAGAGAAATCTTTTAGGATTTCAAGATTTGTCTTTTTTGTTTGAAAACAAAAAAGAAAGCCAAATTAGACAGGAGAAGTGTATACTTGATCAATCAATTAATAAATCAATCACAATCATTACAAAAAGTAAATATCAAGCGCCTAATGGTGTGTGCACACCAAAGTGAAGCTAATATTACTCGCATGATGACTTACAAAACACTTATTTCCATCATCAAACATGTTGGGGATAACTACTATTGCTACTCTGTTGTGGAAGTCATAAATATTTGTTCAACTTGTGCAGAAGGTGCAATTGAGGGGAAAATCACACATTTGCGGCAAACGCATCGCTCACTTTGTGTAATTCCATGGCATAAATGGATATGACGTTTTTGTAAGCGTTCCCAGGAATGCAGACCAAGTCCATAGGAAATAATGATTTTATCCACTTCTGAAAAACACATATTTCAGGGAAGAAATGACTTGTAGTAGACTGACAGGTAAGAATACTTTACTGATATAAATCTTTCCACATGCACCATTGGAGAGATATTGAATACGAAAGTCCCAATGTGTGAATATAAAAGCAACTTTACCAAAGTCATTAAACACATGTTTAATATCCAGCAAACTATTATAAAAGATTAATAATAAGAAACAAAATGGGCATGTCATATTAAGTTTAACAGTATGAAAATAAACCATGGGTTTACTATAGTAACCATGTTTTTTTTTTGGTGTATTGATTACCATTTGAATAACCACATTTTTAATACAAATACCATGGTTAAACTGGTTAAAAAACATGGAAGTGTAGCAAAAAGTTTGTGGTTACTATATAACCATGTGTTTTTTGTTTTGTTTTATTTGTAGTAAAATCATGGTTAATTTTTGTAAGGGTAGAGATGTGTTACTCTGAATGGACATGTTCCAGGCGCATGAGTATCGAGTTATTTACAACTTCAGAATACCTCAAAACAAGCGATTTGACAAATAAACACAGAAATACAAATTAAATATACATAAAGGACATCAACATAAGCAGCTAATCATAAACAAGCTAATGTATACAGCGCTGCATGTCTAAAGACACGATAATCTCCTTTCAATGGCCATAAAAAAACGAATGCACATTATAACAGCGAAATATAATAAAGCATATCACACACACGATACTTTAAATCGACACACAACACCCGTGAAATGAACAAAACGATATGTTGTATGAAGCTGTAAAGTTTATCATCTGTGAAAGCAGCGATCAAGGCTCCACTGCGCGGCGTGACATCACAGGGCTCATGATGTCACAGTGCTTGCATTCCGAGCTACATTCCAGTGAACATTCCGAGCTGCGCCAGTATAAAAGTCAGCAGCAGCAACGTTCGCCCAGAATAAGTTACTTGATATCATAATATAAAGCACAAGTCTCTTCATTTAGCTAAATTAAAATGGCTATCCCACTTGGATCCATATTGGTGGCGGATTGGCACCGCTGTACAGACAGCAGAGAGTTTTTCAGCAAAATACTGCACAAGAAGACACGCCGAAAGTTTGGGCTCTTGGAGGCGCCGATGATGCCTCCTCATATGAATGTGGACATCGTTCGCTACAAGGTTCTTATCTCGGGTAAAACTGGAGTCGGGAAGAGTGCTCTTGCTGCCCGTCTCGCTGGCCTCGATCTCCCCAAAATGCATTATGAGACCACAGGCATTGAGACAACAGCGGTCTTATGGCCTGTGAGACTAAAGGACAGTGGCCGTGTGCTGTTTTTCCGCTTTGAGCTTTGGGACTGTGGGGAAAGTGCCATGCGAAGATTTGACCACATGTTACCGTCATGTAAGGAACAGGTGGATGCCATCCTTTTCCTGTTCTCCTTCACTGATCGTGACTCCTTTGATGATCTTTCGAATCAGAAATCACGGATCACAGAATCTTCAGATCCAGTGGTTAAATTGGTGGTTGGCACCAAATTTGACTTATTTATGCACACAGACGTGACAGAGAGTGACATAACACATTTTCAAGAGGTGTGGGGTCTTCCGGTCTTCCGAGTGGGAGGTGATGTGAGTGCGGGGCTTGGTGAAGTAGCGCCTCTCCTAAATGCCCTTGCAGAACATCTGTGGCACCAGGACTGTATGGCTGCTTCATCTGTCTCCATCTCCCCACAGGCTAATCTCAGAGAAACGGGCTCAGAGATCATTGTATAGCTTGTGTGTATTGTAGATCAATTTCACATGTGTTGGTCAGTATAAGGCAAAATTTATGGATGGACTATGCTGCTTTGGAAATACTATACATAACAGAAAATAAAAGAAAAAAGAAAAAAGTCAGCAGCAGCGAAGACTTTCACACGATCAGCAGCCAAACACTGGACATCTGCTTTTACCATGAACACTAGAGCACTGTCTCCTACTGGAGCAGCTATGGAGAACGGCTCAACAGGTGAATATATCTCATATTCATATTTTCACACATAAGGTTTTTAAACACAAGAAATATATAGTCATATGAGGATCATGTTACATTGGGAAGAGGAAAACACCAAACTTGGTCATAGTATTTAATTGAAAAGCTCACAAACTACAGCTTAGTATATAGGTTTTATTTCACTATGCAAAAAAGCTGACAGGAAATTAAATATACATTAACTACAGCATAAGCAGGTAATAATTCATTAGCCGTTTCTTTGCCTTAAAACAAAACAATTTACACTCTCCAAGCACAGCATCACTTTTGGCCACTACTGTATGTGTGTATATGTTTATAATTACAAATGAAATATTGTTTGTGACCCGTGCTGGCAAAATGAGCCGGGATGTGCACTCATTTTAAGGCTAAGTGAAAAATATTGATTTATTGAAAGATTGATCCATTTTGATTTGATTTTGAGTTTTTAACAAAAAGTTCATTAAGCCCTCGTCTAGCGATCCCAATGCTCCGAATAGCAATTCAGCATCTAAAAGTGTCTTTATTTGTGCTTTTTCTGAGAGGAGTAGATTTTTTAATAGAGAATGTTAAATTAAGAATATCTCATTTTTGAAAATGTGCTCATTTTTCCAGCACGGGTCACATTTATCTTTTAATTTAAGTAGATGTTCATTCTATGAAGTTACTTTTGCTGTGGCATTCATGCTGAATGTCAAATGTTTAATTAATTAAAGTCAATGTAGTAACTAGAAATCCTTTTTTATTATTATTTTAGAAAAACAATCGAAAAGCAAAAAGAGTCGCCTTTCTGCATTCTTCAGAAACTCGTGGCTGGCTATAAAAAGTCAAGGGAAAGAAGAAGTCCCTTTACAGCCACCGTCTGACACAGATCCAGCTGATCCACAGCCGGGCCCGTCCCACCTCAGGTCAGCAGCTCAACAGGATAAAACTGATCCAAAGCCGGGCCCGTCCAGCGTCAAGCCCACAAACTGTGACGCAAATCCAGCTGAAGGTGGGTCTACTGTCATTTTATTCCTGTTCTTTTGTGTCTTGGGATCTAGCCTCAGTATTTGATTTATAATATCTGGAGACAAATTCTAACTGTTCTGTTTCTGTTTTGGGGTTTTTAGAAAAGCAAACAAAAATGAAGAAGAAAGACAGCTGTACAATCTTCAGAAAAATGTGTCGGACTGTAAAAAGTGCAGCAGTGCAATTCCTAAAGCGCAAGAAGACGGCTCCACTTCATCCACAGCCCGACACGGATTCAGCCGATCCTCAGCCGGGTCCATCTGTACCTGAGCCACCGGCTTCACAGGATACGACTGATCTTCAGCTGGATCCATCCTTCTTTGAGCCACCGGCTTTGCTGGATCTGACTGATCTTCTTCCGGCTCCTTTAGCATTTCCAGAATCTCCAGATGCCGTTTCAGAGTGAAGCGAAGATCCAAGAACCGTCTCTTTCCCGGGACCATCTACCTGTGAGTATTTCACCTCTTGTCTAGTTCTAGTCTAGTTTTTCTAAGTAAGCCTGTGTATTTAAACTCATGCCATATGTCTAATCCTTCATCCGGCATTCCCAATATAATGTGTCATGCTGATGAATCCATTATTTTTCTGATTCCCTGTCTAAAGAAATATGATTGTAAAGAAAGTGATTATCCTGCATATTTAGACTCTGGGTCTATGAATCTCATATATTAACATGTTTGGATTTTTGCAGTTCCATTTTACGAACTTTATGAAGTGGAAGAGGATATTGGACACGGATACTTTGGTACTGTGCGCAAAGGCATCCGTAAATCTGATGGCCAGCAGGTACAATCACTCTTGCTGTGTTCATCAACTGAACCGTATAGATCAGTGCTTTCATCAAGTGCACTTAATAACTTCTTTTTCTTTTACAGGTCGCCATCAAATTCATCACTAAGCGTGAAACAGGACGGTATTCAGACCGCTATATCGATGTGGTAAGTTGCACATAATGCATATATTTAAAATATCTTAAATTATAAGCCAGCTAATGGTTTGTTGACCTCTTTTCTCCAGCCTGCAGTTTCCAAGCCACTGTTTGCAGAAGAGGCTCTGAACCTGAAACGGTGTGCAGATGTCAGCCCTTAAGAAATGAACATGGCCGTGTGAGTTTCGACTCCAGAGTATCCGCAGGTGAGAGAACTTACCAAAAACACATTGAGTATCAGCACAATCCTGTACATAACACATGCTACATATTTCAAAACCGATACATGACAACGTTAGTTTCTGGACATTCAGTGCATACGTGAATAATCAGCGCTTTTGTGAAACCTTACAGAATTCCAGGATTTGATCTCACGGTGTCTGGCTCATGAACCAGCCGAGAGAGCGACTATGGAGGAGATCCTGCAGCATGACTGGTTTCAGCAGAACAAATGTCCGGAGTAACTCAGGAGTCAGGTAGTATGACCTGAGAGGTAAGGCAGACGATGAGAGAAATCACTTTTGTGAAAGTCCAATCAGTGCTGTCATGAGCTTTTCCTCACATTTACCCCTTCTTCAGATGCTTCAAATCGTCTGGTGAGGAAAAACAGCTCAAATCATTCAGCAGAGAGTCAGGACCCTTCAGCTTAATTTAAGGGCCCTGGCACACACAGCGGACGGTCGGCCAAAGTTGGTCCGTCGTTGACCGTTAGTCAGCTATGTATTTGCGGCATGATCCGCATCATCTGCACTAATCGAACCTCGTGTGGTGTTTTTTGGCCGATTGAAACAACGACTAGAGAAATGCTAAACTTAAGTTTACTTTATGTGCAAATTATCTTTCAACAGATATAAAAAATAAGTAGTTTGTCCAAAGACTAGTCTTGTTTGATCTACATAATAAAATTATGCAAAAAAATTCATCATATTTTTTAAGTAAATCAAGCAGAACATTTTTATCAGTGTGTCCTGATAACAGCAATGATTTTATGTTTTTTTAAATTACAAAATATTATCTACAGCAGATGTTTCTATAAAATGTAATATAACATTTCTATAAATCACAATATTAACTACAAATGAATGCTATGTCCACCCTGTCATGTGTATGTCCACCCTATTGAGTCTAAGGGGCCGACAGGGTGGACATTTTGAGCTTCAATTAGCATATTAGCTTACAGCAAACTGTGACTAGCTAAATAGTTAGTCTGGTTGTTGAAGAGAATTTGGTATATTTAAACTTACATATTTTGAAAATATTGTATTTTAATCACTTCTAGTATATATTATGCCGACAGGGTGGACATGTTAAGCTTTGGCAAAACAAGTAAGCAAACTCATATGAATAAAATGTGTCAGTTGGAAAGTCGGCAGCTTACTCACCTCAGCAGTTGAAATTCCCGCCACTGAAGAGATAAAACATCTGTTGTCCTGATGTCACTAATGGAGATGGCCTTTTCTTAAAGGGGCAGGGTCCGCAATACGACAGGGTGGACAACCATTCAAGGGACATGGACAAACTCTTCTTTTTTATTAAATAACAATATTGTTTTTATTACAAAATGATCAATACACTCAATTTGAGTAATCTCTTTAACAAAATATTAATAGGAAAATATTTATTTTTTATGATTTTACTATTTTACTCTCATTCAAATTTAAGGTTAGTAGAGTAAGGGGTTAGGGGTAGTAGAGTAAGGGGGTTAGGGGTAGTAGAGTAAGGGGTTAGGGGTATTAGAGTAAGGGGCTAGTAGAGTAAGGGGCTAGGGGTAGTAGAGTAAGGGGCTAGTAGAGTATGGGGTCAGGGGTAGTAGAGTAAGGGGTTAAGGTTAGTAGAGTAAGGGGTTAGGGGTAGTAGAGTAAGGGGCTAGTAGAGTAAGGGGTTAAGGTTAGTAGAGTAAGGGGTTAGGGGTAGTAGAGTAAGGGGTTAAGGTTAGTAGAGTAAGGGGTTAAGGTTAGTAGAGTAAGGGGTTAGGGGTATTAGAGTAAGGGGCTAGGGCTAATAGAGTAAGGGGTTAGGGTTAGTAGAGTAAGGGGTCAGGGGTAGTAGAGTAAGGGGTTAAGGTTAGTAGAGTAAGGGGTTAGGGGTAGTAGAGTAAGGGGCTAGGGCTAGTAGAGTAAGGGGTTAAGGTTAGTAGAGTAAGGGGTTAGGGGTAATAGAGTAAGGGGTTTGGGTTACCCAGCAAACATGCAACGTCAGATAAATGTTCAGATCATGTCTGTATAACGTCCGTCAGTTCAGACCCACTTTTGTACGTCTGTGGACGTGCAAATCTGGTTCAGTATCTAGTTTAATAACATGACGTCTGACTAGGGACCCATTTGGACGTCTATGGACATACGAAACAGGTTAAAATTATAAACTTCTGACTAGGACCCCTTCTGGACGTCTGTGGACGTGCTAAACTGGTGAATTATTTGAATGTCTAACTAGGGACCCCTTTGGATGTCTGTGGACGTGCAAAACTAGTTTAATATCAGGACGTCTGACTAGAACCCCTTATGGAAGTCAGTGGACGTGTGAAACTGGTTCAATTTCTGAACGTCCGACTAGGGACCCCCTTTGGACGTCTGTGGACGTTCAAAACTAGTTCAATATCTGGACGTCTGACTATGACCTCTTTTGGACGTCTGTGGATGTGCTAAACTGGTTATTATCTGAATGTCTAACTAGGGACCCCTTTGGATGTCTGTGGACGTCCAAAACTAGTTAAATTTCTGGAGGTCTGACTAGGATCCCCTATGGATGTCTGTGGACGTGCGAAACAGGTTCAGTATCTGAACGTCTGATTAGGGACCCCTATGGATGTCTGTGGACGTGCGAAACAGGTTCAGTATCTGAACGTCTGACTAGGGACCCCTATGGATGTCTGTGGATGTGCGAAACAGGTTCAGTATCTGAACATCCTACAAGGGACTCATTTGAACGTCTGTGGACGTGCAAAACTGGTTCAATATCTGGATGTTGCCTGGTACTGGTGCTGGGGCATCGCCTGGTACTGGTGCTGGGGCGTCGCCTGGTACTGGTGCTGGGGCATCCTCTGGTACTGGTGCTGGGGCGTCCTCTGGTACTGGTGCGTCGCCTGGTACTGGTGCTGACTGGTGCTTGGGCGTCCTCTGGTACTGGTGCTGGGGCGTCGCCTGGTACTGGTGCTGGGGCGTCCTCTGGTACTGGTGCTGGGGCGTCCTCTGGTACTGGTGCTGGGGCGTCCTCTGGTACTGGGGCGTCCTCTGGTACTGGAGCTGGGGCATCCTCTGGTACTGGTGCTGGGGCATCCACTGGTACTGTGCGGTAGTGTTAATTTCGTCAGACGAGACGAGACTAAATATGTTCGTTAACGACCTTTTTTTCCATGACGAAGACGAGACGATGACGAGACTGCACCAATGTCCAAAAACACTGACTAAGACTAAATTAACATGCATTATTGTTGATGAAAAAGGACGAGACTAAAATGTTTTGCATAAAATAAAAACTAAGATAAAATCTCTCTTCATTTTCGTCTACAATTGTCTCTACTTTTACATCATGAGATGAATATTCAGCTGTTCAAAATATTCAGAAAGAGTTCCCGCTGTTGCTGGAGTACAGGTCTCTCTCAGACTCCGCCTGTCATCTCGCGGCCGCGCGCGTGTGGTCACGTGGTTCCCGGAGCGCTCAATACCTCTAGCGCTGTGTCAGTATATTTGAATGCCGCGTAAGTTACACAACAGCTTCACTATACAGGTGTTTACAGCAATTTTTGGTAAACAGTACAGCATAGTGTGCGTCAGCCACATTTACAGTATCATTTTATTATGGAGAGTGGTAGAGATCAACATTGTTAACATTAATATTAATGTTTTTCTTGTATTTAGCCCTCAAGTATTCCTTACTAATTAAGTCACACTTGTTCTCATTGATGGTCAAATGTGACCATACACCTTAACTATTTCAAAAATAAATAGCCTATATTTTAATTCAATAATATTTATTGAATATTTTGAGGAGATCTTTTGGTACTAAATCCTATTTGTGCAATACTTATGGTCCATTAATGATTGCTTAAAATATTTGTCTTCTAATATTTTTATTATTTATATTACAGGAGGAGTTTCTTCCCCCAGGCCATCAGGAGGAGTTTCTTCCCCCAGGCCATCAGACTCCTGAACTCAGTCACGTGACTTCACTTCACCCCGCACACGCATAAACATACAGTTTAAACATTAACATCCACATACTGCAATTGCACTGCACTTTACTTTCCTATTGTTACTGCGTAACAACCTGTAATAAACCTTGCACATTATACTTCTTTATATATACATATATATATATTTTATGTTAACCACTTATTTTTAAGTCTACAGTTTATCTCACTTATCATATCCACATATTTTTTTATATTTTTATTTTATCTTATTTCCTATTTTTATCTTTTACTTGATTTATTTATAATTCTACTTATGTTAATACTTTTTATTCTAATTTTATTCTATTTCTATTTTAATTTCTTGTAACTGTTATTTGCACTGTCCATGGAGCGGACCTGTTTACATTTCACTGCCAGTTGTATATAGTGTATATAACTGTGTATGTGACAAATAAAACTCTTGAATCTTGAACAATTAGTGTATTAATTAAGGTTAAAATAGAGAATTCCACTGCAAAGAGGCAAATTAGAGTCATTTTGTGGCTGGAAAAATAAAAAAATTCACTTGTAATGCCATTACCCACTGGGTGCCTGTATGGCTCTTTAATACATACACAGATCATAACTGCTTACTTATTTGTGAAATTTTGAAATGTTAATAATAGTGAATAGTAAAGAATGCAAGCAAATATAATATAACCCCAAAAAAGTGTAAAAAACATATTTTCCCTTATACTATGTACAGTAGGCTATATACATATGAATTCATACTGAATCAAGATCGAACTCGATATTTGTGCCCATCGTCTCATAAGCTAATGCTGATCTACGCTGTAAATCAACCAGTTAGCTATGGTGTTGTGGCACAAACATTATGCAGGTTATATGTACTTAATGTAACTTATTTTGCCACAAAATATATTGAGTTTTCCTTTGACTAAAGCTAGACTAAAATGACTTGACTTTTGGTCGACTAAAACTTGACTAAGATACCTTGAGTTGTCTTTTGACTAAAACTAGACTAAAATGACGAGACTTTTAGTCGACTAGAACTTGACTAACAAAAAAAGATATGTGAATGACTAAATATGACTAAAACTAACAAGGACATTTGGCACAAGACTAAGACTAAGACTAAATTAAAATAGGTGACAAAATTAACACTACTGTGCGGGGGCGTTCTCTGGTACTGGTGCGGGGGCGTCCTCTGGTACTGGTGCTGGGGCGTCACCTGGTACTGGTGCTGGGGCATCCTCTGGTACTGGTGCTGGGGCATCCTCTGGTACTGGGGCGTCGCCTGGTACTGGTGCTGGGGCATCCTCTGGTACTGGTGCTGGGGCATCCTCTGGTACTGGTGCTGGGGTGTCCTCTGGTACTGGGGTGTCCTCTGGTACTGGTGCTGGGGCGTCTCCTGGTACTGGTGCTGGGGCGTCCTCTGGTACTGGTGCTGGGGCGTCCTCTTGTACTGGTGCAGGGGCGTCCTCTGGTACTGGTGCTGGGGCATCCTCTGGTACTGGGGCGTTGCCTGGTACTGGTGCTGGGGCATCCTCTGGTACTGGGGTGTCCTCTGGTACTGGGGCGTCCTCTGGTACTGGTGCTGGGGCGTCGCCTGGTACTGGTGCTGGGGCGTCCTCTGGTACTGGTGCTGGGGCGTCCTCTGGTGCTGGGGCGTCCTCTGGTACTGGTGCGTCCTCTGGTGCTGGGGCGTCCTCTGGTACTGGTGCTGGGGCGTCGCCTGGTACTGGTGCTGACTGGTGCTGGAGCGTCGCCTGGTACTGGTGCTGGGGCGTCCTCTGGTACTGGTGCTGGGGCGTCGCCTGGTACTGGTGCTGGGGCGTCGCCTGATACTGGTGCTGGGGCGTCCTCTGGTGCTGGGGCGTCCTCTGGTACTGGTGCTGGGGCGTCCTCTGGTACTGGTGCTGGGGCGTCCTCTGGTACTGGTGCTAGTGCGTCGCCTGGTACTGGTGCTGGGGCATCCTCTGGTACTGGTGCATCCTCTGGTGCTGGGGCGTCCTCTTGTACTGGTGCTGGGGCGTCCTCTGGTACTGGGGCATCGCCTGGTACTGGTGCTGGGGCGTCGCCTGGTACTGGTGCTGGGGCGTCCTCTGGTACTGGTGCTGGGGCGTCGCCTGGTACTGGTGCTGGGGCGTCCTCTGGTACTGGTGCTAGGGCGTCGCCTGGTACTGGTGCTGGGGCGTCGCCTGTTACCGGTGCGTCCTCTGGTACTGGTGCTGGGGCGTCGCCTGGTACTGGTGCTGGGACGTCCTCTGGTGCTGGGGCGTCCTCTGGTACTGGTGCTGGGGCGTCCTCTGGTACTGATGCTGGGGCGTCGGCTAGTACTGGTGCTGACTGGTGCTGGGGCGTCCTCTGGTACTGGTACTGGGGCGTCCTCTGGTACTGGTGCTGGGGCGTCGCCTGGTACTGGTGCTGGGGCGTCGCCTGGTACTGGTGCTGGGGCGTCGCCTGGTACTGGTGCTGGGGCGTCCTCTGGTACTGGTGCTGGGGTGTCCTCTGGTGCTAGGGCGGCATCCTCTGGTACTGGTGCTGGGGTGTCCTCTGGTGCTGGGGCGTCGCCTGGTACTGGTGCTGGGGCGTCGCCTGGTACTGGTGCTGGGGCGTCGCCTGGTACTGGTGCTGGGGCGTCGCCTGGTACTGGTGCTGGGGCGTCCTCTGGTACTGGTGCTGGGGCGTCCTCTGGTACTGGTGCTAGGGCGTCGCCTGGTACTGGTGCTGGGGCATCCTCTGGTACTGGTGCATCCTCTGGTGCTGGGGCGTCCTCTGGTACTGGGGCATCGCCTGGTGCTGAGGCGTCCTCTGGTACTGGTGCTGGGGCGTCCTCTTGTACTGGTGCTGGGGCGTCCTCTGGTACTGGTGCTGGGGCGTCCTCTTGTACTGGTGCTGGGGCGTCCTCTGGTACTGGTGCTAGGGCGTCGCCTGGTACTGGTGCGTCCTCTGGTACTGGTGCTGGGGCGTCGCCTGGTACTGGTGCTGGGACGTCCTCTGGTACTGGGGCGTCCTCTGGTACTGGTGCTGGGCGTCCTCTGGTACTGGTGCAAGGGCGTCGCCTGGTACTGGTGCTGGGGCGTACTCTGGTACTGGTGCTGGGGCGTCCTCTGGTGCTGGGGCGTCGCCTGGTACTGGTGCTGACTTGTGCTGGGGCGTCGCCTGGTACTGGTGCTGGGGCGTCCTCTGGTACTGGTGCTGGGGCGTCGCCTGGTACTGGTGCTGGGACGTCCTCTGGTGCTGGGGCGTCCTCTGGTACTGGTGCTGGGGCGTCCTCTGGTACTGATGCTGGGGCGTCGGCTGGTACTGGTGCTGACTGGTGCTGGGGCGTCCTCTGGTACTGGTACTGGGGCGTCCTCTGGTCCTGGTGCTGGGGCGTCGCCTGGTACTGGTGCTGGGGCGTCTACTGGTGCTGGGGCGTCCTCTGGTACTGGTGCGTCCTCTGGTGCTAGGGCGGCATCCTCTGGTACTGGTGCTGGGGTGTCTTCTGGTACTGGTGCATCCTCTGGTGCTGGGGCATCCTCTGATACTGGTGCTGGGGCGTCCTCTGGTACTGGTGCTGGGGCGTCGCCTGGTACTAGGGCGGCATCCTCTGGTACTGGTGCTGGGGTGTCCTCTGGTACTGGTGCATCCTCTGGTGCTGGGGCATCCTCTGATACTGGTGCTGGGGCGTCCTCTGGTACTGGTGCTGGGGCGTCGCCTGGTACTAGGGCGGCATCCTCTGGTACTGGTGCTGGGGTGTCCTCTGGTACTGGTGCATCCTCTGGTGCTGGGGCATCCTCTGATACTGGTGCTGGGGCGTCCTCTGGTACTGTTGCTGGGGCGTCGCCTGGTACTGGTGCTGGGGCGTCGCCTGGTACTGGTGCTGGGGCGTCGCCTGGTACTGGTGCTGGGGCGTCCTCTGGTACTGGTGCTGGGGCGTCCTCTGGTACTGGTGCTAGGGCGTCGCCTGGTACTGGTGCTGGGGCATCCTCTGGTACTGGTGCATCCTCTGGTGCTGGGGCGTCCTCTTGTACTGGTGCTGGGGCGTCCTCTGGTACTGGGGCATCGCCTGGTACTGGTGCTGGGGCGTCGCCTGGTACTGGTGCTGGGGCGTCCTCTGGTACTGGTGCTGGGGCGTCCTCTGGTACTGGTGCTAGGGCGTCGCCTGGTACTGGTGCTGGGGCATCCTCTGGTGCTGGGGCGTCCTCTGGTACTGGTGCTGGGGCGCCGCCTGTTTTGTATTTGTATTTTAAATACATTTCCATGTATTTATGCCCATCTCTGAAAATAACAACGTTGAAATGTATTGGCTACTGCTGATCGTTTTGTTATCAGCATTTTTCAAACTGAGTTTGCCAGAAGAAACAAACGCATGCAGGTTTGGAATAACATTAGGAAGAGTAACTATCCCTTCTGTATGGCATGTCATCGTTACTTTGGGGGTTGTTGTTTGTTTTGCATCTGTGTTGTTTTCAGGTGCAGCAGCTTTTTTCACCTGGGTTTGATTGATTTGACGTTGAAGTTAATGAGACGGCATCTGTGATTCATCTGAGGTGAGTTCAGTACTGCACGTTGCTTTATTGATTTCAGTCACTTGGTTATCATTAGTGTAGTTAACAGTCACAGGCCCACAGGTAAGAAGATATTCCTCTATGTCCTGTGCATCAATACATGCCCTTTTGAAGACGATATAGTGGATGTGGAAGCACAGATAATACCAAATATTTTATTTAACCAATCTTTTGAAACCATACATTTCAAACGTGACACATTGCGGATCAGTGCTTAAAACAGAGCACATTTTGTGCATTGCCCCTCGCTTTTTTGCAACGGGTAGTTTTTTGTATAGCGTAGAGGCGGTGCAGAGCATGTGGGAAAGGCAACTGTGTGTAGGGCTGTAGAGTACAGTATGTCTTGCACTCAAACGGTTCCTACACACTTTGTGCAGTTCCCTGGCCATAAACCACTGACAGTCATTAAAGAGGAATTCCACAGAGTGGCAGGTTTGTCCTTTCTATGAGAGACGATTTTAGTTTCATGGCACATCTATCCATACTGTATATGCAGCCACAATCATTCTAAATGTTTCTAATTGTATAACTTTCATTTTCAGGGTTCCCAAATTGATGGAACCCACATTCCTATTAAAGCTCCTTCAGTCAATGAAGGAAGTCAATCCATAGCATCAATGTGCAGGTAACAATAGATTTTTGGCTGCTAAATCTTTGGGTGTTTAAACCATTAAATCCCCCTCATTACTGGTCTCCACTAACTAGGTAATATGTGATGCAACCCACCTCATCACTAATGTTGAAGCCAAATGGCCAGGGTCTGTACATGATGCCAGAATGTTTAGGGAGTCATCATTGTGCCACACATTTCAACAAGGTCTGTTTTGCCTTACACAATTATTTATTAATTTATTTCTGTAATACACTTTAACTATCATTATAGGACACTTCAGTGGTTACTTGCTGGGGGACAGAGGGTACCCTTGTCTGCCCTATATGATGACACCCTACCCTGATCCTGAGCCTGGACCACAGGCACAATTCAACATGGCCCACAGCAGAACACGGGTCAAGGTGGAGATGACCATAGGCATCCTGAAGGCCAGGTTTCAGTGCCTGCGTGGGCTCAGGGTCAGTCCAGAGAGGGCATGTGACATCACAGCTGCTTGTGTTGCTCTTCATAACATTGCCATATGATGCTATGTAAAAAAGGTGGAATGCAATATATGCATCATACCTCTCGATTTCTGTCACAGCAGAGGTTGTCTCTTCATCTTCATCCTACAGTGCACATAAGTAAAGATGCTTGGTCTAGCAAACAGAAACCTAAAGACCTAAAGACAATAATCACTTACAACTGTGACAGAGTGTAGCGTTGCAGGAGGGTCCAATAATACAATGTGGCCATCAGCAACTGCCAAACCAATATGATGCTCGGTGTGTATTCTCACACAAATACTAAAAGACAGACATTAGGAACATCTAAGAGTACTAGAAATAAGATTACAGTATACAACATATGCAGTACAATAAAATAAGCATGCATAATGCACAAGTTAAACAATGACAATGATAAAAAGAGTGAAAACCTCAATAAATCATAAGTTTTAATATGGTACACCTACATTTTACTAAGCACCTTGTGTTGGTAGCAGAGTCCGACGAACTGCCCCCTGGAACTCCATCGACCACAGGTCGCTCTTTATTAAGGGACAGTGCCAGCTCCTCAGCCGGGGGGTGAAGGTGGACCCCCACCTGTTTTACAGGCCTCAGCCTTCTTTCTATTGGCTAGAAAACTAAACTACATTAAACACTAAATGACATGGCTTCAGTAACAGTTCAGCAAACATGACCTTGCTGGAGAATGTTTTTGTTTCATTTTGACTTGGCTCAGAGTTCTTCTGGCTCCAGAAGGATTACACCTGATAAAAAAAAGAAGCCTAGACTGTATTACTAGACAAATATGTACTTCATAAGCAAGAATTAAAACCTCAAACTCAGTCTCACTGAAATACGTGGCTCGGTTTTTTTCTCCCTGGGTTTCCATGGTAACTCCTGAAATCTTTATGTACTCGCCGTAATAGTAATTAGTAGTGAGAAGTACTTCATTCAGACCAAAAAAAATGAAGCGACTACATTGTGTTATTGCTTAAATATATATTTCTTACTCTCAATGTGAACTGTACTGTTAACTTACCATTGTGATATTAAATGTACTTCAATAATACATTCAACTCTGAATTTGGCCATCTTTATAATAGATTTTTTCTTAGGTACATTTCTATGCACGTCTGTAATTTTAGACAACAGTCTGAGAACGGGACCTTTATTTTGGTATGTAAGTGTGACGTCATAAGGCTGCACCGCGCTCCGGCATCTGTGGTGCTTCGGCTGGAGAAAGGTTTGCGTTTTAAGCATTTAAAGTGTTTAAAGCATTTAAAGTGTTTAAAGCAACGCAGAATGAATGGTGTATTATTAAATGTGACACTGCATTGAATTATCTAACATTTATCAGCGTTGTGTGAGTAAATTAACACAGTGAAACTCATGAGTAACAGAAGTAGCGTCTCGTTTCTCTCTTTATTGTGAATCAGTTCAAACTTGAATTCCGTCTCTGACGAGAGAACCGGAGCTTTCGACTCCGAGTCATTTGAACCGATTGATCCAAAACAAATGATTCAGTGATTCGAAGCGCTGTTTCTTTTTCTATCTCGATTTCTACAAATCATTAAATAGCTAAACTAATATATCAAGGGTCTGTATAATTTGCATTCTTTTATTAATTTGTTGTGTTAGTTTTGAGTGTTTTTGTTTAATCAGGGCCCGTGTTTATCAAGCCTCTGAGAGAGACTCACAAGAACACTGCTAAGAATTGACTTAGTGTAAAAACAAATCTTGGCTCAAAGCTGTGCATAAAAGTTATCAAGCATCTCAGTCATACTTTAAGTGAAGTGTAGGACTAAATCTTAAGTGTCAGTCTTAGAGATGATTTACGACACTTTGCTGTGCCACACACAGGATTTTGGATGATGACATAGGCATGACCAATCACTGAAATCACTTTTCTACATTATGAATTATATATTCAAATTGGAAAAGAAAGATAAACACATTTTCCATCATGTCTTACAAATTACACATTTTAAACCGGTGTGCTGTTAACTGACCTGGCTATATATATATATATACAGGGCTCTCAAGTTTTGAACTGAGTTCAGAGTGAGATTTTGGCGACGGCAGCAGGGGTTTGGGTGGGGGTTCTGATCTGAAAAATGACACTAATTTGTATAAATAAATAAATAAATAATAATATTTGTATTTTATTTAATTTAACATTTCTGTGTGTGTGTGTGTGTGTGTGTGTGTGTGTGTGTGTGTGTGCGTGCGTATAGTATTAGTTCTTGCATTTCTCTATTTCAAAGAAAGATGTCAGGGAAGAGGTAAATTAATAATCCATAATAATTTGGAATATTTTTTTGCAGAATTTACTGTGTTGTAAATATAATTTATTCTGAAGCAATAGTCTCACCAGTGTTCAATCAGATTTGAGATATTTAAATCTGCATATCTTTTTGATATTTTTACCTTTTATGAAGGGCATTTTCCCATAATCTTATTAAATATAGGCTATGCTTCAGTTTTCATTTTATATACTTAAATTTTATCTATTAATAAGAAACTGTAGGGCTGTTGTCAATCAAATTAAATAATTTACACTGAAAAATTCTATGAGATTGTTTTAAATATTTTTGAATATAAAATTAAGAATATTTTTGAATATACAATTAAGAAATGTTGGAAAGAAAACACTAAACTAAACCACCAGTAGGTGGCAGAATGTAAACTTTGTTGTTGCGGGAATATCTAAATCTTACCCGGATACAGCAATGCTATTTTCTGATTGGCTGTTCGGAAGCTGTATTTTTTATTTGATTGGCTGGTGCGTGGCAGGGCCTTCTGAGCTCTATATGTGGAAGTCACTTGATTCCTCTAATAGCAGCGCAATTTGGTGGACATTATCCTGGAAATTTCTCTGCGTGAGAAATACAAGGTGTGGCGTGTGGCGTGTGAGCGTGTGAACGGGTTGAAATGCGTGTGTCTCACGCCCAATGCGTGAGACTTGAGAGCCCTGTATATATATATATATATATATATATATATATATATATATATATATATATATATATATATATATATATATATATATATATATATATAGGCAAGAGTTTATGATATAATTCAAAAGAACACAGAATTGGTGGGAGGAAGAAGCGCTGCACAACAGTGCTATTTTTAATTTTTATAATTGGCAACATTAACTGGTCCAGCACTGAAAAAGATGCTTGCTCAGTCCAAACGATACCGTTTGATTAACCGCTTGTTGTCAAATATTTCAAAACATTTGTCCTTCCTCTCCTGAAAGATCAGCGCATGTCTGTCTCCTCAGTGCCATCACAAGCCCTTACTGGCAACTCCTAACCACTTGAGAGACCTCTCGAGCTGTCTTAAATAACTGGGAGAGTAAGAGTGAGTCTTAGCTGTAAGAAATTTGTTAACCTGCCTTTGTACTTATGTTTGAAAGTAGGAGTAAATTTCATGAATTCTCAGCACTTAAGACTAAAATGGCACTTTGAGAAGTTTGATAAATACACTGCAAAAAAATACTTTTCTTACTTAGTATTTTTGTCTTGTTTTCAGTCCAAATATCTAAAAAAAAATCTTACATTAAGAAGCATTTACTAGACAAGCAAAAGTTTTTGTCTTGTTTTGGGGAAAAATAACTAAAAATTAAGGGAGTTTTTGCTTAAAATAAGCAACATAATCTGCCAATGGGGTAAGCAAAATAATCTTGTTTTCTGTTTGAATTAAGATTATTTTTCTTACCCCATTGGCAGATTATTTTGCTTATTTTAAGCAAAAACTCCCTTAATTTTGAGTTATTTTCTCCCAAAACTAGACAGAAACTTTTGCTTGTCTAGTAAATGCTTCTTAATGTAAGATGTTTTAAATATTTGGACTGAAAACAAGACAAAAATACTAAGTAAGAAAAGCACTTTTTACAGTGTACGGGCCCAGGTCATTAAGGTCCATTAACCCATTTGTGCACAATTTCCACAATTTTGGTTTCATGCATATAGTTATGTTAAAAGTGTCCTATGTGAACATGTCCTGCATTTATTTTCCCCAGGTTTTTTTTTTCTTTAAAATCGTATTTGAATGTGAGGCAAATATATTTTATGCACCCCTTTGATGTCAAATTTGACTAGGAGGAGAACATTTGTCATCTAACTCAAAATAACTGCTTTCAACAGACCAATCTTTATTCATAAACAACAAATACATTTGTCTTAAAGTGGTGGAACATAGTGCACAACTAAGTACAGCCATTAAGTTACCCCAACAAGGCATTGTGTATCAAAAAGTTCAATGAAAATAAATAAATAAATAGACGAATGATGAATAAATTAAATCTATATAACAAAAAAATAACAAAAAAACTAATAGCCCCATAGTATTCAATGGCTGACTGTAGTAGGTGATTTCATATAATAATGTGAATATAAACTCATTACTTGTCTGAATTTCCACATTGTAATGGAATCGTAAGCTACTAGTCATAAAATAAATAAAGAGTCAGAATAAAGAAACTTTAAGGTCTACTGTACTGTACATGTCAGTTAAAGGGTTACGTTATGTTTTAGTTACATTATGTTTACATTATGATATTATGAAAGCAAAAAGCACTAAACAAGACCAAAAATCTATTTATTAACCTGTTAACACAGTTTACTCCATTTCCCCATTATAGTACTTACAAGTCATTTGCACACCGGCAACTATAGTTAACTATAGTATACAAAACACTATAGATTATTTGGATGATTTTTGAGACTTTCACGATTATATAGAGATATATATGTCAACAAAAAATACTTATTAGTAACATGAAAATAACCTTTCTTTGGGAGGGTTGGACTTCGCCATGCTTCCTGGACGTAGGGGTAGGAAGTTGGCAGCCTCATGTGACAGGAAGGAAGTGAATACCTTTTTTTTCTTCTTCTTCTTCTTGAAATCCTTTATTTGGTTGTTTGCTTGCATGTCAACGAGACATAAAACATGGATAACATCTAGAAAATATTTATAAAAGGAAAATGACAACCATACACTGGGTGGGCTTAAATGTGTTAACTGAACTACTGAACTAGAGCTGATTGAGACACTCAGAGAATTAGTGTGGATTTGTTTCTGTTAATTATTCTCATCTTAAACAGGAAAAACACACAGAAAAACTCCTGGGGAAGCGACTGAGATCCACATCTACATAAAGATGGCGTTTATTAAAGAGGAGAGTGAAGACGTGAAGATTGAAGAAACATTGAGAGTGAAACATGAAGAAACTGAGGAACAAACAGGTTGGTTTCATTCTCAAAGCTGAACTCAGTCATTTGATCATTATTAAAATCTCCAGCTCTACAGAAATGAAGGATATTTTTGAAGAATGTCATATGAGTGTCCAGATTAAAGTGCTATTATGTGACATGGAGCGGGTCAGATGTGTTGTGATCACATGACCACACAAACACTAATGCTGTGAAGATCCAACTTCAATTTGTTATTACGACACATTAAATTAGGGAAAATAATTGAGTAATAGCCTTTTATAATTACTTGTGTGGCATTAAACCCAAAATCTACTTCTGATGTGAAAACCATTCATTTATGTCACTTAATTATACTAGATAACAGCATCAACAAAATCTGTGTTTTGCATAAAGCAAAGCATGAAATGTGACTGATCAGCTTTACATTTGTTGTCTATAAGGGATTTTTTTTCTCATCCTCAAAAGCGTGCTCTGTTTAGCTATCCTGTTGTAATGTAGAAGATTTTGTTCATATTCTACAATGTCATTGGTGACAGATGGTGATCAGATGGTGGTCCAGTGGGTTAAACCACTTAACTGATATGCAGAAAGTTGCTGGTTCGATCCCAGCGGTTACCACCAATGTGTCCTTGAGCAAGGCACTTTACTCCATGTTGCTCCTGCAGAGTTTAGGACCAACCCTGATCAAACACACTTGAATCAGCGAATCAAAGTCTTACTAGGCATACTAGACACCTCCAGCAGGTGCGTTGAGGCAAGCTGGAGCTCCAGGACCGAGTTTGGACACCTCTGGTGTAAATATTTGAGTCACACAAATCTTCACACATCTTGATTTCCTACAAATACAAAAGTAACAGTTACTTTTTTTCCTGTTGGATCTTAATATCCTTCCACCATTTCCTCTTCATCTGTCAGTGCTGCTGGTGTTTTGCGAGTCTGAGTAGAATGAGTTGAAATATGGCTATAATTCAGTGGGTACCATTATGTAAATCCATTTCTTTCCTATCTGTGTCATTTGAGCCATCTGTAATGAGGGTGTATTGATTCACTCATCAGCATTACCAGTGTGTTTTTGAAATGTGTGGCCACTGCTTGGTTTATAATACAGGCGTATTGGTTCTTACACATTTGTACTTGTTGTGCAGTAGCAGAATCTTTGAAGCACTCTTTGATGAGTGGCCCGAGATGATCTGCGACAGCCAGTGGGTTGAGATCAGGTTGTGTGTGATGGGTTATCATTGGCTGATTAAAGAAGACATGCAACCAAATTAAATGACTAGCAGTTTAGACTAGGCAACCAGCCACTGGTTAATCTATTGACAGCTCTAGTAAACATATTTGGATCAAGTAAATGATTTGAGGGATTCCTGATGGAATCTGTCTTAAATGTCCCGCCAGCACTCGTCCAGTGTAGTTTAGTAGGAAAGGCAAAATATTATAATAGGATAATACTCTCTTGGCCATAAACAATAAAATCATAATGCTCATCCAACACAATACTTATCCCGGGGTTCTTCGAAGACTTCTAGCTCAGCATCTTCATGTCAGAATGTCTCGCCCGGAGGGAAAGTTTGTGATCCTTTGTA
Organism: Gobio gobio; assembly: GCF_949357685.1. Lineage (NCBI taxonomy): Eukaryota > Metazoa > Chordata > Actinopteri > Cypriniformes > Gobionidae > Gobio > Gobio gobio. Next base: position 51,997,017 of record NC_137101.1, on the reverse strand, counting down.
TTTTGTTTATGATCCTTTGTATTTTGTATTTTATAAATTTGATTGGGTTATGAGGGAAGAACTTTCAAGATTCTTATAATAGTAATGCGTAACAGATTTAGCGAAATAAAATGTAAATGAACGTGCTATACATGTGATCCTCATTAACTACAGTAAGCAATTCTAAAACATTTAAAAAAAAAGAGTGAATTGATGTGTTTTGCTGTACCTGCTTCTGGGTTTTGGTGACCAGAACTTTGAACCCCTTTGCAGTCAAAGATCGCAGACGGCCCCAGATAACTGTTGTTCAACATTCACTGCATGTTAAAACATCACACTCTTACTTTATCTGGACAAACTCAGTATCATTAGACAGATTAAAGACTCCAGCTTTGATATTTGACCACTTCTTATGATAAAACTGGGTTGCAGTGACATTAATTTCTTAATTTATGTCAGTAGTGCAAAATAACAATGAACTGAAATGAACAATATTTTGAATGGAATATCACACGTAAATGAATTCTCTCGTCTGCTGCAGTTCAGTTGTGTTTTATATCAATAATGGATGTTTACATTATAACTGTTAGCAGGTGTAGCGATTAGCTCCATATAAAATGCTAAATATAACGTTTTAACATCCCCATATTAATGAAATCCCCATTATATCGCGTCAGGAAGCTAATACACACACTCGATGGTGGTCTAAAGTGAGTGAAAGTGTAATTTTAATCGTTTAAATTGTGTTATGTAGCTTGATGCTAACTGTAGCTTTAATGCACCTGTTGGACCAGGAGCTTTGTCTATTTTGTTACAATAATTCACATAAGGTTCCAAGTATGTGTTTTAGTTTTATGTTTAGAAAGACTTCAGATAATATGTGGATTACTGCAACCTGCTTAATGGGCCATTATTGGTCCATTTGTGCCAGCATAAAGGCTGTAGCTCAGGGGTCTCAAACTCATTTTACTTGGGGGCCGCTGGATGGTAGACTCTGGGTCAGGCTGGGTTGCATCAAGTATTACACATAAAAAGTGTTTCAAGTATTCAAAAAAAAAAGTAGCACAACAGATCCAATCTTCTCAATCTTTATTATTAACAGTTCTTCAACATGAATGTTTCTTCTGAAAATTAACTGTTCCTCTGAATTTGAACTAAATATAGCCTATAGAAATTAAATCATGTAATATGAAATAATTAATGATTTTAATTTTATTTTAAATAATAGACTAATGCACAGCAAGGCCGTAACCAGGTCAAACAGAACAGTGAGCGAAATTCTAGGTCTAATTCTTGTTGGGAAATAATCTTTTTGGGACTATTTGTAAACAATATTTGCATCCATTTGCGTCAAATATATTATTAGTCCCGATATTCTTTGCATGAGTGAGTGAATAAATACATAGATCCGCGAAAGACTATTGAATTCTCTAGTGGTCTGGTGGTAGAATTTTTGTCAACCGTTTCAAAGGTTACGGGTTCTAATCCGCTCTCATATAGTTTTTCTTCATTAAAATCAAAGATGCTCATCAATGATTATACGTATAATAAGATCATGGACACTTTGCATTTTGTCCGGAAAGAATAGAGTCTCTCTCAGCAACGGCATTAAGCGATAGATTGACGCGCTCGTCTGTGTGTGAAGACTGTGCAGTGTGCATGAGCCAAAAGAGAACGTAAACCCCGCCTACTTTGATTTGATTGGCCATCTCAATCATTTTGACATTGACGAGCGCTGTTAGACCACATTCGTTTCAACTGTCTGATCAGCTTCATTCCTCTGTTCCTGTCAATCACGCGGTGTCAACCAATTATACTGCACGAGGGAGGGGCGAGCCAACTCTCTCGCTCTCTCTCACACACACACACAAACAAAGGAGGCAGCAAGCGCGGCACACGCAACGACTCAGCAAAAAGGTGCTTTTCAGAGCAACGTACGGGCCGCACTTACACTAAACTTTGATGTCAAGAAGGGGGCCACAAAATATCATCCTGCGGGCCGCGAGTTTGAGACCCCTGCTGTAGCTAATTGCTGAATATGAGAACAAAAGAATAACGATAAAACAATAATGAGTATTAAATCTCATACTCTCAGAGGTGTAAAACAATCGTTGAGTGAGGACATTGTTGCATTAATTGAGCTGTTCTCCTCGCCAGACATTAGACAAAATACTGCAAATGGGTGTTTGCAGGCCAACAAATATCTTCTCTAAAAAAAATCCTTACTTAGTCTTATAAAATGTTTCATAAAATTCTTAGTTTTGGACATAACAGCCTCAGATTTGAAATAAAGCAGACCACACTTGTGGCTTCACTTTAGTTGTGGTTATATTTGAGCCTATATATCTCCATATCAATAACTGTCAGAGTAATTCTCTATGCAAGAAACATCTCATCGATGCTCTGGGACGCATCCTCAGTGATGTGTCCTGGGATCATTGGATGTTTCGGGTCTCGCAACATCATACACCCTCGCCCAGGCGACCAAGCCGGGGTTGATCAAGCCCGACTTGCGTCCCAGTAGCAGTCCTCGGATCACCCCTCTTAATCCAAAGCCACCTTGTGGCCTTCTCTCGCGGATTGAATGGACCTCTTCTTGGCCGCCCCTGTAATGCCCAAACGATAGAGGACTTTGCACAGTGATCGTCCTGCAAAGCCTCTACAGTCGACTTCTATAGGCTCATAGAAGGTTTTCCAGCCTCTCTCCCTGTACCCCTCCACCAGTTCCTGGTACTTAACGCGTTTCCTCTCATTTGATTCCTCAATACGCTCTTCCCAGGGCACTGTAAGTTCCAGCATGATCAGATGTTTTGAAACCTCAGTGGTAACTATCATGTCTGGGCGGAGATTTGTTGTTGCAATGTGCTGAGGGAACCTTAGCTGTTTTCCCAGGTCGACCTGCAACTGCCAGTCCGAGGCTTTGTGGAGAAGACCTGTTGTTAATTGTGGTCGTCCCCGGGGTTTCTCTCCAGCTTTGATGAAGGGGACTGTTTTCTTTGGTGCATGATGGTGTTTGCTGGTGCTGATGGCTGAGGCTAAGCTCTCAGCAATTGCCTTAAGCACCTGGTCATGGCGCCACCGATAACGACCATCAGCCAGAGCCTTTGGGCAGCTGCTGAGGAGATGTTCTAAAGAGCCTCTTCCAGAGCAAAGAAGGCAGGAAGGTGTCTCGCTCTTCCCCCAGACATGGAGGTTCGCTGGGCTTGGCAGGGCATCGTAGACAGCTTGTACCAGGAAACGGACCTAATGGAAGTCTGCTTGTAAGATATTCGCCCAGGTTATCCTACGCTGCAGTGTACTCTCCCACCTAGTCCATGCTCCCTGCTGTCCCACCGCTCACTCGCTGCTCACTCGCTCTTCCTCAACGCCTGCTCTGACCTCTTCCTGGAGTAGATGGTGCCTTTCCTTGCCGCGGGCCTGGCTGACCAGAGACTTTGGGAAGTAGCCTAAGCCCGCTCTGACTGTCGCCACAGTTCCCTCCAGTGCCTTTTGTCTTAGGCGTGCCTCTGCCTCCTCCACTGCTTTCCCAACCTTCCATTTCCTTCCTATCCTCAATTCAATACCGGCTGATGACACCTTGCGGTCCCTGGAATCCCTATACTGTAGGGCTTCTCTGGTGCGTACCACCATGAATTCTTCAGTGAGGCCACTGAAAGGCAACTGCAGGATGTTACTCGTCCCATACAGTGCAGCGCTGGTAAGACTTCGTGGAAGGCCCAGCCACTTCCGAAGAAAGCCGCTAATCATCCTTTCTAGGGACTCAACTGTTGTCATTGGGACTGCATAGACCAGCAAGGGCCACAGGACTCGGGGCAGGATGGAATGCTGGTAGATAGTATGCTTTAAATCTACCAGGCAGACCAGACTTGTCAACCTTGGTGAGCCAAGCTCTAAGTTCTTTGCTGGACTTCTGAATGGCGGCAGAGTCTTTCTGGCTGGAGTCAAAGAGCTTCCCCAAACTCTTGACAGGTTGCTCTGTGATGGTTGGGATGACAGTTCCTGAGATGGAAAAATGGAACTTGTCAACCACTTTCCCCCTCTTCAGCACCATGGACCTTGACTTGGAGGGCTTAAACCTCATCCTTGCCCAGGTGATGAGTCTCTCAAGTCCTTGTAGGATCCACCTGCTCCCTGGGACCGATGTTGTTGTGATGGTAAGGTCATCCATATAGGCTCTCATAGGGGGCTGTCGTACGCCTGACTTGGTTAGCGGCCCTCTGCATTCCACCTCAGCTGACTTAACCACCATGTTCATGGTGAGAGTGAAAAGAATAACAGAGATGGTGCAGCCTGTTATTATTCCTTTCCCAATGCGATGCCAGTCTGATGTCCCTGACCCAGAAGTGACCCGCATCCTGAAATTAATGTACAACCCCAAATCAGAAAAAGTTGGGACAGTATGGAAAGCGCAAATAAAAAACAAAAGAAGTGATTTCTAAATTTACTTTGACTTGCATTTCATTGCAGACAATATGAACACAAAATATTTCATGTTTTGTCTGGTCAACTTCATGTCATTTGTAAATATGCATCCTTTCCTGTCATTCAGACCTGCAACACATTTAAAAAAAAGTTGGGACAGTAAAGCATTTACCACTTTGTAATGTTGCCATTCCTTTTCACAACACTTAAAAGACGTTTAGGGACTGAAGACACCAAGTGATGAAGTGTTTCAGGTGTAATTTTGTCCCATTCTTCCTGCAAACAAGTCTTAAGGTGGGCAACAGTACAGGGTCTTTGTTGTTGCATTTTGCGCTTCAAAATGCGCCACACATTCTCTATTGGAGACAGGTCGGGACTGCAGGCAGGCCAGTCAAGTACCCGTACCCTCTTCCTCAGCAGCCAGGACTTTGTAATGTGTGCAGAATGTGGTTTTGCATTGTCTTGTTGAAATATGCATGGACGTCCCTGGAAAAGATGTCTTCTTGAAGGTAGCATATTATGCTCCAAAATCTCTATGTACTTTTCAGCATTAATGGTGCCTTCACAGAAGTGCAAGTTACCTTTGCCAAGGGCACTGAAACAACCCCATACCATGACAGACCCTGGCTTTTGGACTTGTTGCTGGTAACAGTCTGGATGATCCTTTTCTTCTTTGGTCCGGAGCACACGGCGTCCATTCCTCCCAAAAAATACCTGAAATACTGATTCATCTGACCACAGTACATGTTTTCACTGTGTGATGGTCCATCCCAGATGCCTCCGAGCCCAGAGAAGTCGTCAGCGCTTCTGGACACTGTTAACATAGGGCTTCCTTTTGGCACAGTACAGTTTTAACTGGCATTTGTGGATGTAACTACGTATTGTGGTACTTGACAAAGGTTTGCCAAAGTAGTCCTGAGCCCATGTGGTGATATCGCTTATAGATGAATGACGATTCTTGATGCAGTGCCGCCTGAGGGATCGGAGATCACGGTTGTTCAGCTTAGGCTTGCGCCCTTGTCCTTAACGCACTGAAATTCCTCCAGATTCCTTGAATCTTTTAATTATGTTATGCACTGTTGAATGTGAAATATCCAAATCTCTTCCTATCTTTCTTTGAAGAACATTGTTTTTAAACATTTCAATAATTTTCTTACGTATTTGTTGGCAAACTGGCGATCCTCAGCTCATCTTTGCTCCTAAAGGATTAGACCTTTCTTGGATGCTGCTTTTGTACCAAATCATAATTACAATCACCTGTTGACATCACCTGTTTCAAATCACATCATTATTTAACGATTTTACCTCATTACTAGCCCTAAATTGCTCCTGTCCCAACTTTTTTTTAAATGTGTTGCAGGTCTGAATGACAGGAAAGGATGCATATTTACAAATTACATGAAGTTGACCAGACAAAACATGAAATATTTTGTGTTCATATTGTCTGCAATGAAATACAAGTCAAAGTAAATTTAGAAATCACTTCTTTTTTTTTTTTTTTTTTTTACGTTTTCCATACTGTCCCAACTTTTTCTGATTTGGGGTTGTAGTAATCCAGGATCAGGTCCTTAATCTTACTGGGAACATGATGGAGGTGTAGAGCGAGCTCGACCAGCTTGTGTGGTATGGACCCATAAGCTTTGGCCAGGTCCAAACACAAAACAGCTAGGTCGCCTTTGTTCTCATGAGCCTCTTTGATAAGTTGTGTAACTACACCAGTGTGTTCCAAGCAGCCAGGAGCTCCAGGAATCCCCCCCTTCTGCACTGAGGGATCGATGATCACTTGTCCCCGAGCTGTTGTTTTGTGACGCCAAAGGGATTGGCGATAAAGGCTGCTCGCTTCCTGGCTCTCTCTCTCCCCCGTCTCCAGTGCCACTCTGCTCTTCATAGGGTCATCAGCTTCTTTCTCAGGATGTTTTGCAGCTCTGCTAATGGTCATTTCTCCTCATCAGTAGCTTTCTTGTGCTATTTCTTGTGGGTACACAGCTCCTGATGCAGGTGATATATCTTGGTAGCCCTGCGGTTCATGGAGTAGGGGGTAGGCTTGGTTTTTCCTTTCTTTACCCGACCAAATCTTTCTGAGGCATAGCTGCTGATGATGGTAGTCATTGTTTGGAGTCGACTGTCAGCATCTCCTTTGGCTGTGGCTTGGATGATGTTGGACACATCCTCATTAGAGTTTAGATTCTCTGCCCGAGCCCGAACTTGACCCGAACCCCGAGATTTCCCGGCACTATCCTCGGGCCGGGTCAGGCCGGGCCCTTGATCGTTTTTGTTTTTTTATCATTACTTTATTAGCCTAATTGGGTGGGCAGAAAGCTATGCCTTAATCAGAAATAATATATATTTTTTAGCAAAGTAATACTACAACTAAGAAACAAATATGTACAAAGTTGCACAAGTCAGGATTATTCTAAAAATGCGTGTTAAACTCACAGCACACGCAGTGATGAAGCGCAGCATTCAGAACCGCTCCGAGACGCCAGTCATGAGCTGCTCGTGTTAACACTGCGCATTGCTTAACTAGTCTATTTCTTTTCTTAACTATAAGTTAAAGAAAAGTAGACGTTTCAAGCTTTCTATACACATATTTCTCATGTCTGTGAGGCAGTAGCTGCTGAGTTTCATTTATTTATGAGACGCACTCCAGCTCATGTGCAATGCATGTGATCGGCGCGACTTCATCTCACCCTTATAATCTGCTATTACTCTATTTGCTTGTTATTTATTAAATCCAAGCAATTGGCGGTCAAAACCTTGATTAAAATTAAGATACAATTTATACAAAACAAAATTAATTTTAAAGAAGGGCTTCATACAAAACAAAACTAAATATGAAACAAAATATATAACCACCTAAATAATTTCTGACCCACTCGCATCTTTGTACTTTTCATAATCAGATGAAATTTAAAAATAACATTATAATATTTAAACATAAATATGAAACAAAATACATTGTTTAATGGCTACAACAAGTAGGCCTTTAGTACAGATGCATGTCATGTCTGAGCGGGATTTGAGCGAGCGTTGTTTTACCAGTGAGGGTTCATGAGCGTGCGCCTGCATAGAGCGGATTATTGAGCTGAGCGGCACACCCGTCCGCTTCGCTCATTACAGGCTTGTTCTCAGAACGCCCACGTATAAAAAAATGGTCGGGTTTAAATCAGGCTTGGGCTCATAATTACAGTTAATGTGTCGGGCTGCACGGGCTCGGGTAGGGTCGGGCTTGATTTTTTTGAGCCCGATCTAAGATCTAATCCTCATCAAACTGCAGCCACTCACTTAATCCACTGCTCTGCTGGGATTGGGAGGCTCTGGTATGTGGAAGAACTGGGTTGCCTCCTGGCCGGGCTCCTCCTGTGTCTCACCAGTTTCAAGACCTGTGTGTTGCACCTCACTTTCCCGCTCCAAACATTTCATTCTGGCCTGATGGATTTTTAGGCCTCAATGATTTTTGCACAGCTTTCCGCACATGCATGTCACATTCGCCGTCTGTCCGTTTGCATGGGTTGTTAACCTTTGGTCCATCCGATTGGAAATCTCACCCACCCCCCAGATCTCCTGGGGTATCTCTCTATAGGGCTTTCCGTATATTATTTGGGTTCTCTCTCGTGAAAGACACAGGCTGGGGTGCTAACCCATACTGTCCCAGGTGCCGTCTTTCAGAGCTTTCCGAACTGTCTCTTCAGTAGTCGACCAAACTGTTCTTGGTTTTATTCATCTGAGTATTCAGCTGCAGTGTTAATTTTGACAGCAAATTTTGATTCAGTTTTAGACATAGTCTTTTGACTAAAATGCCATTTTGTTTTAGTCATATTTTAGTCACCTGAATTGTTTTTTTTAAACTAGTTTTTTTGTCTAGTTTTAGTCGACTAAATCTACAGTAGATTTAGTAAATCTACAGTAAATCTACAAATCTACAGACTAAATCTACAGTAGACTTAGTATACTAAAATCTAATGAGTTTAGTTAAATTGTAATACATTAAGCATTTAAAGTCCACAAAAAAAACACATTATAAATGTTAGAAATGTATTGCTGAAACACATTACAAAAACTGTGAACTATGTTGTACTGAATTCAGAAGTTAGACCTTTAAACAGTTTTTCACCGTTGCTGTGCTCAGGATTTTCTGGGCGGGGCTAAAACCGTGGCTTGATGACGCACTGGAGCCACCGAGCCTGGCTCCTCCCCTAACACGATCATAACTAGAGCGCATTCGCATCAGTTTGCCCGCTCGATCACGAGTTACTGTCAGTACTGTTGGTTACTACAGCCTACAACTTACAAAACAGCTTACAAAACAAAAACGATGATCAAGAAGAGGTGGATTAATTTTGTGAACAGCTGCCTTGATGGAGAGCTGAGGATCAGCACCCACACCTGCCTCTGCAGTGACTTTACACTGGATAGTTTTACAAACGTTCACCGGAGACAACTGGGATTCACTAATAATCCGCTGCAGAACCGACTATCTCCCGTCCCGCCGACATCTGGTGCATCGTGATCATTGACGGTCATGATCAGTACGTGAGTGTTGTCTTGTGTGCTACTGCCGCTTTCCCGCGAGTGGGCGTGGTTTCGGCGCAGACAGCGGACACACCCCCAGCGTTTGAGAGCAGAGAATGCTGCTCATTTTTTTCAAGTTTTTGATAAGCTATTTTATGTACTTGCCAGATTTTTTTATGATTCAAATTTGGCTGGGTGGTTAATAACACATTTATCTGTGGTGTGAGGAACTCAGAACACATGTTTAGTTTTGACTTTACAGGGACTTTAAGCATTACATAACCGACTGTCACTTGAACTGACATTTTTACATAATTTTGTTTTTACATTAAAAATACACGAAACAAAGCTCAATTCACTCTTTTGTTTGTTTTTTTAAAAACCTTTATATAGTTTTCATAACTTTGTATTTCTGTTTTAGTTAGTAGGGCATATCAGGTTAAGCTAAAGCTTCAAATAAGTTGTTTTTTTATTTTTTATTTCAGTGTTTAAATTGTTTTAGTTTTGAAATGTCTGTGCCTTACTATTGCAGTAGTTCATTCAAGTTCAGGAGATAAAAAAGGGGTTGTTACAACCGTCTAAAACATATTACTATATAAACATCGTAAAGTAAACATTGTCATTATTCATCAGCATTAGTTCATAAACAATTGCCTGGCATAAATGTGTGTTATTCATTGATTGTGAGCCGCTCTGGAGCGCTGGATTGGGGATGCGTGAGCCTGTAGAAGCGCAACAGCGTCATGTTCTCCAGCGGTTAGATCAGCACATTCAAATCAAATCTGTTACACAGGACATCAGTTCTGACTGGATCTCTTCCCTAATCGTCCCTCCCTAACATTTTCGTCTCATTTTTATTTGTTGACGAAAATGAAAATGATTTTCGTCATAGTTTTTGTCATCTAACACTAGTTTCGTCTCGTTTTCGTCAGTGAAAAAAGGTAGTTGACGAAAATTATGACAAATTATTCGTCAACGAAATTAACACTGTTCAGCTGTAATACATACGATACGATTCTTTATTGTCACTATACAAGTACAGCGAAATTTAGAGCAATCCTTCCAGTGCTTTCACATATACTATTAGTGCAGCTAAACATCAATATGCCGTAAACATTATAACACAATACACACAAACCTAGTACAGCTAGGCGAATAGTCACTCAATATTGCACAGAATTATTGCACAGTGAGCAGAAGAACTGCATGATATTGCACACAATAAAAGACTGTTAAGTGCTAGATAGCATCCTAAGATAAACGAAAGGTATTGTTAACCTGTGTGTAGAAGTATAAGATGTCCCTTAGATTAGTGCGTGACTCAGTTATGTGTGTGTGTGTGTGTGTGTGTGTGTGTGTGTGTGTGTGTGTGTGTGTGTGTGTGTGTGTGTGTGTGTGTGTGTGTGTGTGTGTGTGTGTGTGTGTGTGTGTGTGTGTGTGTGTGTGTGTGCTTGAAGAGTTCAGTTCCCTTATGGCGCTGGGGTAAAAACTTTTTAAGTCTGTTGGTCCGTGTTTTAATGGACCTAAAGCGTCTTCCAGAAGGCAGCAATTCGAACAGATGGTGTCCAGAATGGGACCGGTCCTTTACAATGGTTCCTGCTCTACCAAGGCAGCATTTGGTGTAAATTTCCTTTAGGCAAGGCAGAGAGCATCCAATGATTTTTTTGTGCTGAATTGATTACCCCCTGGAGGGCTTTTTTTAAACTCGTAAGTGTTGGCTTTCTAGAAATATATTTATGTGTCTATTCAGAATAACTTGTGAGCAGCAGCCTTTTTACTATGGGTATGTCAAAATGCCCCACTTACCAAAATGGGGGCTGACAGGCAATGGGTTAACTCACAGTTTGCTTGTTGGGTGTGTATTATTTATTAAGAAAAATCAATAATTGTGTGTCTGATCTGTCGCAGTCACTTCACGTTGTACACTTTCAGTTAAGTGGGTATAGGATAGGTGTATGTTGGTTTTTAACCCCTATTGGTCTGAGGGGGTTTTGGGGCCCTTTAGAAATTTTGACATGCTCTGACGTGTGCTTTTTTCAGTTGCTTATAAACACATTAATGGCAAAAGTGTCATTACACTGCATTCAGCACAAACTGGGCTACCATAATATGTTAGCAACGTGTTTGTACATGTTTTATGCGTGGTTATTGAAAAAAACATAAAACCATAAGCCATAAAATGCATAGTAAATATGTGCCTAAGAATTTTGAATAATGGATGTTGGAGTTTTTGCTTCAAAATGAAAACCATTGTGCAACCATTCACATAAAACAATATATTGATTTAAATTTTGTAAGAAACTTCTTGTTTACAAATCCAATATGTGAATAGGCGTGAATGATCATGAATAATGCTGTGATTCACACATGGGAAGACAAAGAACCACATAATGAGCTGCATAATGAATGAGCCTTTGAGTCAGGTATGTGAGAGGGAACTGCATGAAAGAATATGAGGACAAAACAGGACAAAGGAAAAACATTTTTTTTTTTGTAGTTTTAGATAATAGTTCACAAAATAAAGAGAGAGTCAAAGGCACATTTTGAGTACACAGTTACCTGGAAATAAAACCTGATTTATTATCAATGTTGGAAACTGCTGTGATACTTTTTTCAGGATTCTTTGATGAAGAAATTAAGTAAAGGCTGATGAAAATTCAGTTTTGCATCACAGAAATAAATTATATTTTATAGTATATGTATATCAAAATAGAAAACCATTTTCTATTAGATTTTTTGTTGTATTTTTGGTCAAATAAATGCTTGCTTGGTGAGCATAAGAGGCTTCTTTCAAAAACATTTATTCAAATAGTAACATGTCCAAACGTTTGACTGGTACTGTATTTATTAGCCTGGTCTTACCAGACTCTCCTACATTTCATTTGTACATATAGTCTGGCCACTCTCCATTGACAAGCGTTTACTTCCTTGGAGGCGGGAACTCTGTTGAAGTTTAAAACTATTGGATCTGCCAAGAGTCACTCTAGATCTGCCTAACCAATCGCTAACGTTTGGTCGTGACGTATGTCACGCGCCGTTCGCCTTTGATTCTCACATTAACTGTGACACCACCTCAGTGTCAGTGATAAAACCTTGTGCATTTGGATTGTGATTTATTCACGGTGGAGAGGAGAGTTTTGAGATCGGAACGCACTGCTCTCGTGGTGCATATCTCGTGCAATCATAACATGATTGTATATGCTGTAAATAAAATGTCATATGCTTAGTATGATAAGAATAAATGCTGCCGTAAATAACAGCCCAATTCAAATGTTTACGTGCTTTTCTTCTTTTATTTTTTGAGCGGTGATTAAATATTTTGCTCTTGTAAACACTTGCCAGCATTTAAAGAAATACAAGTCTAGAAATGCATCTAAATTATAGCGCACGCAACCGCACGGTGCTCTGCAGGGGTCAAACAGGATATAAACAGTGACTTTTGAAGTGATATATTCTTGAAAACTCAGAGATGTGGATTCGGAGAGCAATTACATTACCACACGACCTTGGTGTTTGTCAAAAGCAGTCGGTAATTCAGCCTGGGGATTTTTTGTGGGTGGTGGGAGACAGACGGCTTCAGCAACTCCTTCACCACTAACGGAGCGAGCTGAAAAATACTTTTCCCAGACCACAACATCATGGCCACCAACAAAACTCAGCAGTGATTGTTCTTGCTCCGTGTAATGGAGTTTGTTTGTTCAGGGAAGGAGGCGGAAACCGGCGAACGTTTAAAGGTCCCGTTCTTCGTGATCCCATTGTTCAAACTTTAGTTAGTGTGTAATGTTGCTGTTAGAGCATAAATAATACCTGTAAAATTATAAAGCTCAAAGTTCAATGCCAAGCGAGATATTTTATTTAACAGAAGTTCCCTTTCAAAGCCTACAGCGAATGGCCGGCTTGGACTACATCCTGGTACTTCCTTCTGTAATTACGTCAGTACAACCGTAGAACAGACTAACCTCCACCCACAAGAATACTCGAAAAAGGGGGCGTGGTCTTGTTGCTGTCCCACGTGGAGAAGATGAGGAAGTGTTGCGTGGAGAAGAGGAAGTGTTACGTGGAGAAGAGGAACTGTTGCGTTTGTATAGTGTGTGTCGCCATGTCGTCGAGACGCTGTTATTTTCATCCCGGAGTCAAATCACCTTTGTTTGGCTTTCACAGGGACGCTGTAGAGATCATTGAGCGCATACATCTCTCCGTTAAGAGGCGTGACCTTTCCAACGTGCGCTAAGCTGCTGTCGAATCACAACACGGGAACCGCTGGCACAATCAGAACTCGTTACGTATTTCTGAAGGAGGGACTTCATAGCACAAGGAAATCTTCAGCCCGTTTTTTAGGACAGTGTAAACAGCGGTATACAGATCAGTAAATTGTGTGAAAAATACTGTGTTTTTTTACACGCGAAACATGAACACATGTTATATTGCACACTGTAAACACAATCAAAGCTTCAAAAAAACACGAAGAACGGGACCTTTAACAACTTTTAATCAAACAATAAACACAAAATGAAAGTAAAATCGGTAGCCCCTCACGGACGACTGCCGCGCACATACATAACAAAACGTAAACAAAACACAACCTAAAATCCAGGCCTGGTCCTCTCTCGTCCTTCACCGGGGTCGCTCGTCCTTATATGCCTCCGTGCTCCCTCATGAGAGGACTCGAGACCAGTGTGTCTCATTCTCAATCACACACACCAATCTTGCTCGCTCCTCCCATGTCTCGCTCGCTCGTCCACCTCGCCACACTCCGGCTTTAACTTCTGGACATTTGTCAGCGGTGCCAGTGCCACACACTCGCATCTTTCACCGCCGCCATTACTGATCTACAACTCAAACTAGCGCGTGACATCAACGTCATCGCTCTCAGCCACTCCCTCTGTTCGCTGATTGGACCAGTAAAATATTGTTCAGGAGAAAATCTAAGCATATACAGCAGTCCCAGACAGAGTACTGAAGGAAAATTAAAATTGAGCGGAAGTTTGTAGGAGGGCAGAGCCAGGCTATGTATTTATAGCATCTGATCAGAAATTTGCAAATAAAATCTTTAATTATTTTACAGTGAGCACTTCCTAATCTGTCCAAAACAGATGTAAGACTGTTTAGACAAGATTTCTTTGGCCTATGACATTTTATGAGATGAGAAATACGCTATATGTGTTATATTATAGAGCCTATAAATGTTAATCTGCAGTTTAATGTTTGCTAAAACATTTTCAGTATTTATTACACATTTCAGTCGATTTCACTCATCTCAGTATAGTTTGGGAAAACTGAAAACTGTAAGTATGTGTAGTTAGTGAACGTCAGTTCTATTCATTCACGCAGAATATACAGAATTCATATTTAAAAAGTATTTTTGTGGTTTAATATTCACAGACACAAGTCTATATCGCGATTAGAATTACAGAGAATAAATGTCACAATCCTCGGCTGGATCTGTTGTTCCTCGAAATTAAACCAACTCTTCTTCTGAGGTAAATTATCCCAGGATTATTCCTCACCACATCTCAAAACAATGTAAAGTACATTAATCTCACTAAACTTGATGTGTTTTACAGAGTTGATGTGGGTTTTAATTTGTTTGTCTCAGAATTAGCCTTTGAATTGAGAGCATGCGCTCCGTGGGTGTGGCCCATTAGCAGATGAGGCAGCACGCGAACAACTGACATCTCTCTCTTTTTAAACAGATTACATAAACAGAGAATATTTGAGTTCGATTTGATGTACATCATTTAAAAACCTGACATTTCTTTAGACATATTTCTCATGTTGTGTGTGTTCACTAAGTTGCAGTTCATTTTCTGAAGAATATCAGAATGGACTTCATTGAGAGAGAGGTGGCAGATTGCACATCATCTTTGTTTTTATTTTTGCATTTAGTTTTTTATTGTGAGTGCCCAAAAATAGAAGTAGAAAATTAACTGATTTGAATGATGTGTAAGACTTTCCTAAATGACTAAAATCAATGGGAGTATTTTGAGTCTCTTTCGCACTGATAAGAAAAAAGCAAGTTGGTCATGCCGGACCTCTAGGGGTTAATGCTTTACAAATGTTTTTATACCTGTTGTGTTGTGCTATTAAGTTAACTTTTGTCCTTTTTTTTGTCTTAGACCTGATGCCGTTGAAGGAGGAGTGTGAAGTACTAAAGGAAATAGAAGAAAAAGATCAATATGAGAATGATCATGATATCATAACTGAAGAAATATATTTTAGTTGCTCACAGACTGAAAAGACTTTAAAAAAAGCAGAGAAAAAGCTGAAAATAAAGAAACAAGTTATTTCACCTGCTTTCAGGGTAGAAAGAGTTTGAATCAACATGAAAACATGAGAGTTCACTCTGGAGAGAAACCCTACACGTGCCTTCAGTGTGGAAAGAGTTTCAAACAAAAAGCACACTTTCAAGACCACATGAGAACTCACACTGGAGAGAAGCCATTCACCTGCCAACAATGCGGAAAAAGTTTCAACCGAAAAGGAATCCTTAACAGGCACATGAGAATTCACACTGGAGAGAAGCCTTACAGCTGCCCTCAGTGTGGAAAAGGTTTCAACCGAAAAGGAAACCTTAAAGTCCACATGAGAATTCACACTGGAGAGAAGCTGTACACCTGCCGATGGTGTGGAATAAGTTTTGATCATCATGAAAACCTTAAAGTCCACATGAAAATTCACTCTGGAGAGAAACCCTACATATGCCCTCATTGTGGAAAGAGTTTCAATAATAAAAGTATTCTTAGCATGCACATAAGAATTCACACCGGAGAGAAGCCGTACACCTGCCAACAGTGTGGAAAAAGTTTCAACCAAAAAGGAAGTCTTGATCGTCACATGAGAATTCACACTGGAGAGAAGCCTTACACCGGCCCTCAGTGTGGAAAAGGTTTCAACCAAAAAGGAAGTCTTGAAAATCACATGAAAATTCACACTAGCGAGAGCCCTTACACCTGCAGACGGTGTGGAAAGGGTTTTGATCATCATGAAAACCTTAAAGTCCACATGAAAATTCACTCTGAAGAGAAATCCTACACATGCCCTCAGTGTGGAAAGAGTTTCACTCAAAAAGGATACTTTAAAGTCCACTTAAGAGTTCACACTGGAGAGACGCCTTACACCTGCCAACAGTGTGGAAAGAGTTTCAACCGAAAAGAAAGCCTTAACATGCACATGAGAACTCACACAGGAGAAAAGCCTTACACCTGCCCTCAGTGTGGAAAAGATTTCAACTATAAAGGAAGTCTTGATTCCCACATGAGAATCCACACAGGAGAGAAGCCGTTCATTTGTGGTCTCTGTGGAGAGAGTTTCAGATATAAAGAAACCTTTAAGCACCACACAAGGATTCACTTATGAGAGAACGGTTTTATGTCATCAGTCTGGAATGAGTTTCAGACAGAAAAACCTTAAAGGTGCCATAGAATGCATTGATACAATATTTTTAATTGTTCTCTGATATCTACACAGAAGGTATGTGGCTTAGGTAAGGGCAAAAAAATTCCAGATACAGTTTTACATGTCCATTTCCAACCCTAGGATTTGTCCCTAGAATGAAATGGACTGTTTGTGCCCAGTTTGGCTCATTTCAGCAGCTCACACAAGTGCAGTTATTCAGCAAACACAATCGCAAACAGCACAAGCGGCTCGTAAGTCGTGACAGAACACAGACCAACCGAATGACACTTAATTGAAAATCTCAAATGGAGAAATGCAGCTTGCTTGTTTATTGGTGTTTTCAGATCATCATGCATGCGAGAGAGAGGTCGCCAGATTCACGTCTATGTAAAACACGTGTTCTTTTAACAGAAAAGCTCTGATTGGGGGATTTAAATGACTGAAATCTGGCAACCAGAAGCACGAACGCTCCTCTTTTCCCCCTGACAAAACCAGAGTGCTGCAAAGTTGTAGCAATTGAGGCAAAATCAGACACATAATCGCCGGTTGTTTTTACTAATATGTTTTAAATGCTTGTGCCGGGTAACTGACTTTCCCCCAACACAACAGGGAAGGATCCTCGGTTTCCCTGGAAACAATCAGATAAGACGTTTTACGACGTGAAAGAATTTGCAGAGAGCTGAGACTCAGCCTTTCTGAAAATTTCTAATACACCATCTTAAACTCATATATCCTATATATAACCACTTGAGAAATATATAAACATGTATCTATCTCATGATTTGTTTTTATAGGGTTTAATCTATGTGTTAATTCAATCTCTGTTGGATTGGTTTCAGAATTGCATACTATGGTTAACGAAAATCATGTGTACGGCATGTTTGGTGTCTACGAAGTTGAAATGTAAAGATTTGAATGATGGGGTATATGATATGTCAATCTTGTGCAACATATCAGTTTTACAAGAGTCTGTAATAGCACCTTCCTCTGCAAATGAATCCGGTTTGAAACAACGGGCCATAAATCTCCAGAGGAGATTTTCCCGCTTGGACATCCCAACAATCTCATTGGTCAAATCTACCACAAGGAGGGTGTGACCACCCCCAAGCTATAAAAGGAGAGATCTAAAATTCTTCACTCTCTTTCTTCTGCTCCATGGACACGACACGCTGTGTCTGTGGGCTCCCGCCAGCAGGCTGCCCACATGGCAGGCCTCCACAAACACAGAGCCAAAGGTCTCCCAAGGCCATGGACCAGAAGGCCCAAACTCTGCACGCCATGTGCAACTTCCTCCACGGAGTCGAAGCAACCACGCAAGCTAATAATTTCTTCTTCAATCGATGCAGAAGAACTTGACTGCCACTTCAATGCCATCGGACAGAACCCTCAAGCTTTCTCCTGCGATTTCACCTCGGACGGTCTTCTACAGCTCAGGCTAAATGCAAGTAAAGTACGAAACAGAAATCGCTGTGTAGTTAGTAAAACTGTAAACTCTTTGTTCAGACAAAGAAGTTTATTAATGGTGGTTCTTCACAAAGGTTCTAGACTTTCTGCATAACTTCATCAATCTGTTCTGACCCCTTTCCCTCCAGCCACTTTGACCTCACCTCTTGTTATATGTTGTTTATGTCATGTATGTCTACTGTTAGTTATAGTCTTGTTCCGTGATTTAGTTAAAGTTTGTGCACAATATATGTTGATCCTGACTCCATGCCTGCAAACATATTGTCCCTTAAATGATCGATCTTGCTATGCGCTCTAAGCGCTGAAGTAAATTTAAAGAAATAAATTTTCTTTGGCCTTGAAAAATATTAATATAAAAATGTAATTAATAATCAATACTGAACGTCCTTAGGACGAACTGATTGAATTATTGTAATGTTAACGTAGCTACATCAAGTTAATCTATTTAACTGATTCAAATATTCATAATTAATCATAATGAATAATCATAAGTTATGAATAATTATTAATATTTCCCCTCAGAGCTAATTCGCTACATTTATAATAGCAGTAGTTGTAGTTTTTTGAAGTCCATAAAAAATGCATCTGTCCGTCAAATAACTGCTCACAGCTCCGAAAGGTTAATAAAGGCCTTTTGAAGTGAATCGATGCATTTGGGAAGAATGTCATATACACCTAGGATGACTTGAAGGTGAGTAAATCATGGGATATTTTTTATTTTTGGGTGAACTATCCCTTTAAAAATGTGGACATATAAAGTTAATCTAAGTCTAAAAACTTGAAAATGGGTATAAAATGTCTAAAAATATGATTGCCTTTGAATCAGTAAATTTATTTTCACGAAATCTTTATAATCTTTCAACAGTTATTGACTTTATTTGGGTCACTTTCCCCATTTTAAAGCCATAAACTAATACATTATGATAAACATGATAAAGTAGCCACAAAAAAAAATTTAGTTTGAGTGTTTAATCTGAACTGCTCAGTCTCTCTACGCTCTTAAACAACTTATATCTGCATATATCCAGACCACAGCGCCTCTGTTTTTACAGCCCCAAATTTAAGGCCTGTTAAAATTATCATTTAATCAAGTTTGTTATAATATTTGTGACTTTTTCTGGTCTTAAATTTGAACAGAATTTTTAAGGACCCACAGAAACCCTGTTATTTGCTTGTGAAGTTATGGTATTTCCTCATTAATTTAATTTATGTGTTTTATATATTTTGTATAAAAATTTAAGTTGTGTACTGTGTCTTGATTTAGAGTAATTTAACATTCTCTCAATATGAACGGTATTATTAACGTACCATTGTGTTATTAAATGTATTTCAATAATACCTTAAACTCTGAATTTTGTCATCTTTTCTTATTTTTATTAATATACATTTTCTATGTAAATTTCTCTTCACTTCTGTGATTTTAGATTTAGCAGTGAATGAGACTTTTATTTTGGTCTTGGTGTGTGACGTCATAAGGCTGCGCCGCGCTCCTGCATCTGTTGTGATTCTGCTGAAGAAAGGTTTGTGTTTTAAGTGTTTCAAGTGAAGCAGAATGAATTATATATTATTAAATGTAACTGCATTGTTTTATCTATAATTTTATCAGCCTTGTGTGAGTAAAGTAACAGAATAAACTCATGAGTAACAGAAGGAGCGGCTCATTTCGCTCTTTATCGTGAATCAGTTAAAATATGAGTTCAGTCTCTGGAGAGAGA
Source organism: Gobio gobio (assembly GCF_949357685.1). Taxonomy (NCBI): domain Eukaryota; kingdom Metazoa; phylum Chordata; class Actinopteri; order Cypriniformes; family Gobionidae; genus Gobio; species Gobio gobio. Next base: position 51,977,530 of record NC_137101.1, on the reverse strand, counting down.
ACCGGAGCTTTAGACTCTCCGAGTCAATTGAACCGATTGATTCACAACAAATGATTCAGTGATTCAAAGTGTTCTATTTCCAAATTCCTATAAATATCTCGATTTCTACAAATGATTAAATAGATTAACTGATATATTAAGGGCCTGTATAATCAGGGTTGCCAACTCTCACGCATTTGGCGTGAGACATATGCTTCAGGCTCTGTCTCGCGCTCTCACTCTGACCAAGTTAATCTCACGACAAATTGCCAAACCTGCTTTTGATATAACAAAGTCTAAGATTTTTTAATACGAAATTCAAACAATAAATACTGTTTTAGCTCACTTATTGTGGCATGTCAAGTCAAGTCAACTTTATTTATATAGCGCTTTTAACAATGCAGATTGTTTCAAAGCAGCTTCACAGTGTTAAACAGGAAAATAATGCAACATAATTTTCTTCAGCCGTATAGCCGCTCCAGAGAAAATGGTGATGCCATCAGCTCATTTCAATTATCATACAGTGACAATGTGGGTAGATCAGTAATTTAGTTTATATGGTTCATTTAGTTTACTAATCAGATCTATTTGGATATTTAGTTGAAAATTTAGTGTCCCCAACTGAGCAAGCCAAGCCAAAGGCGACAGTGGCAAGGAACCAAAACCCCATCAGAGGCCTGATGGAGAAAAATAAATTTGGGGGGCCACCAAATAAAATTCTGCTTAGGGCCCCATCAAGGCTTGGGCCGGCCCTGATCAGGGGCATAATGGGCAAAAATAACCCTTGGGAGAAACCAGGCTCAGTCGGGGTGCCAGTTCTCCTCTGGCCAATTAACAAACAGAGTATGATTATTATTCTGGCAACTTTACAGGTCAGAGGTCATATTAGATGGGAATATTCAAAAGATCGGAGTCATCACGCCGGAGACGGGTTTATTGAGGATGACATATCGCTTAAACAATTATTAAATAGGAATATTAGAAAGATCAGATCTTTTAGTACTAAATACTATTTGTGCAACAATTATGGTTCATTAAAGGGGTGGTAAAGCACACTCTTTTGAAGGCTTGACTGTGTTTGTGGGGTGCACTGTAACATGTGTTCATGCTTCGTTTTTAAAAAATTGCATTATTTTTCATATATTTTACCTTTATTCTACACTGCTCTGTCCCTCCTTGTAAAAACTGTCTGATGGTTTCCGGATTCTATGAAGCCAGTCCCTCAAAAATACGCAATGGGCTCTGATTGGTTAGCTGGCCCAGTGTGTTGTGATTCGCTAACCGCCTAGTGCACGTTTGTCAGAACGTCACGCCCCTTACCTTCGCCGGTAGCCTCAGGCTAAGCCTGTGCTTTGGGTAGTATTAGAAACAAACCATACCAATTTGAGCCCGAATCAGACCCAGACAATTTTAGTGAAGATGATCGAGCAGAAGCTGTTCAGTCCTCAAGAGTAAAGACTGCGGATCTATAGTGATCGCTACTGAATGGCACCGTTACTTTTGTATTTTTAGAACGATTATAGCCAAATATCTGTCGCAAGAACGAACACTAAACATTGGCTTTACTATAGTATCCAAATCAAACACAGAACCATGTTTAGCATTCCTGTAGATAAACAATACATACAAGCTGTAATCAAAGAATCATTTACACTAATGCCAAGTTCACTGTTGAGATTTTAAAGAGTTTGTAACATTAGGTGTTTGTCGGATAACGTTAAGTATTAATGAGCATTTGACAAACTGGTTAGCAGAGCCAAACAGCCTTGTCATCTGTTTACTTCCTTGCTACAACGAACTATTACAGGAAAACACATCGACGAGAAATAAATCCTACTTACAGTTTGTGGCCCGTAAACAGCTTCTGTTTTTAATCCATCTTTCAGGACAAGCCGTTGTGCGAACATTCGTGACATTCACTTCACAACAGACGTGAATTCGCGTCATAGGAGGGGCTTCTGCCAGCCAGCTCGTCTTGTTGAGAAATGACTGACATGGGCTGTGTTTACGTCTTTTTTTGTTAAAATCTACTGTTAATGTGTGACAAAACGTAGTTTTAAGACTTTTTCAGTCGATAATGTAGTTGTTTAATGCTCAAATCTGTGGTTTATTTATATAAAGAGTGCCTAATAGTACATTTTATCTGGCGTTTTCGTAGTCGTGAGCTCCAGCGGATCAGCGGCGCTTACACTGGCTGGTTTGTCTCGTGCAGCTGAACTGCGGCTCATGTATTGCAAATACAGACGAATATTGTCCATTATGTCACATTTTCCGGTCTTCTCCTCTGACCCCTGTCTGTCTCGTGCTTTGATTTCGTCAGCATTGGCAACAAAACTCTCCAGCCTACTAACTAGCCTACCACAACAACTATTCCTTGCTGCGATTCAAAATGGCCTCGCCCCCCTTATTTCATATTCTCGGAGGAGGGGTTTATGTAAATATTGGGGCTGGTGAAGTCAGTAACCCTGGAGGAATGTGTAGTAGTCCCTAGCGGCCGTTTGCTGTAGTCCTTAGAAACTGATTTCTTTAAAAGCAAATATCTCCCTTTGCTTTAAACTTTGAACGTTGTAACTTTGCAGATGTTGTTTATGCTCAAACAGCAACATTACACACTAGCTAAAGTTAGAAAAGTGAAATCGTGGTTTACCACCCTTTTAATGACCACATTTTTCTTCTAATATTTGTATTATTTATATTACAATTAGTGCAGTAATTAAGGTTAAAATAGGGAATTCCAATGCAAAGAGGCAAATTAGAGTCATTTTGTGGCTGGAAAAATAAAAATTTCCATTTGTAATGGCATTAACCACTGGTGCCTGTATGGCTGGGTGCCTGTATCTTTAATAAATATACATGTAGTCTAGTTGCTCAAAAAAGTATTGCAGATTCTAGGGATGCACGATGTATCAGCAACATATCGTTATCGGCTGATAAATGATTATTTTTGATGTTATCGGTCCAATAAAACGCGCTGTCCACCATGATGGGTTTGAATTGCTCTAAATATGATTGGAATCACTTCGAAAAGGAAAATACAGTTATGTGCAACATGTGCAGCGCAAGTCTAACATATAATCTACATAAAATGATAATAAGAATAGAATACGGCTGTAAATGAACGTTGTGTTTCAGCGTTTGTTGAGGGAAGAGCGCACCCACAGAGTTACACCTTCATGACGAGCACAGTCAAGTTCGCTTGTGCATTCACAGCCTTTTGTGCCATTGTAAGTTGTAATATTATATATTTATTATTATTCTGTGTATATAATCTCATATAGGATGCGTTTGGTTGAGTTAATTAATGATGCATTAAAGCACTTCATTGTACCGGTCTTTAGCTTCAGCGCGCATTTCAAACAGAAATGCACAGCATTAATAACTACTGGGACTGTCCTATACATAACACTGTAATGAGAATATTGTTTATATGTTATAAAACGTTGTGAATTCTCTGGGTTTAGCTGTGTTTCAGCGCGCTGTTGTGGGAAGCGTCAACAACGCATTCTGACCAGCACAGTCAAGTTCGCTTGTGCATTTGTGTCATTTTAAGCATATGTAAGTCGTAATATTACGTTTTTGTAGTATAAACATCTGATTAATGTCATATAGGATGCGTTTCGTTAAGTCAATAACCCGCAGTGCTTCACTGTACCGGTGATCATCTTCAGTTTCAGCGCGCGCTCTCAAACAGGGGAAGAGCATCCACAGGAGTTATAAGCCTTCACCTATGCGTAATTTTGTGCTAATATAAGTTGTAATATTATATTTATGTATAAATATCTGATTGTTCTCATATATGATGCGTTTAGTTGTTAATTAACCTTCTAAGTGCTTCAGTTTACGGTTGTTCGTTCATTCTCTCCAGCTTCAGCGCGCTCTCAAACAGCAACATTATTTAATAGACTAGACTAATATTAAAGATGTTTACTATTACTGTAATATTAAACATGTGTTTTTCAAAAACACAAAGCGTTATTTTTAAGAACTAGCACTTTTATTGTTCTCGTATCATTTCCATCAACAATATGGTTTGATTAAAACCATTTCCTTATTGTCCGTGCGGAGGCTATTTCATGCACGGCACTTGCATTCGGATTCTTTATTATGCAGCCTAAGTATTGCTATCCAATAACTTGTTTGCATTATTTAGGTATATTATTTTTGGTAACATTTTACAAATAAGATTGCATTTGTTAATGCATTAACTAACACGAACAAACAGAGAACAATAACCTTTGTTAATGTTAGTAATAAAATGTTTGTGTTTATTAACAGTCCATTCACAGTGCATTACCTAATGTTAACAGACACAACTTTGGATCTGAAAATGTGGAGATTAACATGCACTAAGATTGTTCATTCATTGTTGGTTAACTAATGCTAACAAAAATTAAACCGTGTTGTAAAGTTTTACCTTTTTTTTTTTAATGAAGTAAGTTGGCCATCAGAGTGTAAAATTAATTTGAAAAGGTAAGGAATCTTACACTGGTTCAAATAGGCTACTGTACTGTATAGGTTTGATTTATGTTGAAGTGTTTGGGACATGGCTTTTAACGGTGAGCCGTTTGTTTTTGTAATCAGGCTCTCAAAGTTTATTAAAATGTGTATTTAGATTTAACAGCTTTCAAATATAAAGAATTATCGGTATCGGCCAAAATGTCCATATCTGTAATGACTGATGGTAATGAATGCAAGCAAATATAATGTTCAGTAGGCTATATACGTATGAATTCATACTGAATCCAGATGGTAACCCTGGTATAATTAGCAGGCTTGGATTAGCATTCTTTTATTAATTTGTTGTGTTAGTTTTGAGTGTTTTTGTCTCATCAGGTAATTTAAGTCCATTAACTGAACTAGAGCTGATTGAGACACATAGTTTTAGTTTTGAGTGTTTTCTTCTTTTTTTGTTTCTGTTAATTATTCTCATCTTAAACAGGACAGAGTTTTCAAACACAAAGAAAATCTCCTGGTGAAGCGACTGAGATCCACGTCTACATAAAGATGGTGTTTATTAAAGAGGAGAGTGAAGATGTGAAGATTGAAGAAACATTGAGAGTGAAACATGAAGAAACTGAGGAACAAACAGGTTGGTTTCATTCTCAAAGCTGAACTCAGTCATTTGATCCTTATACAAATCTCTAGCTCTACAGAATTGAATGATATTTTTGAAGAATGTCATTTGAGTGCAGTGGCGTAGCGTCTGGGCATGAAAGGGTATGCACGTGCAAATGGGCCCAGGCCAATAGGGGGCCCATGGGGAACTTTTAATTAAAACGAGGGAATTCATTTTTAATTTGTGGCCAAATATATATTTGTATTCATGTCGTGTAGTAATTTCTTGTTTCTCCGTAGTGTCTAATTTCTGTCATTTATTATTTTTTGAATCCCATGACTGCAGTAGAACACCTCTGTCAATTTTATATATGAGAGGTAAACGTTTAGTCAACATTTAATGTAATGTAAGAACATTACAACCATTTTAGGAATGTGCATTTCTGTCATTTAGAGGAGAGGTTGTACACACACCATGAAGATAAACATTTTTTTTTAAATATAATTTCCTACTGTTATTATTAATGCATCAGTGTTTTTTGAAAAGAAAAATCTAATAGGAATATTATGACTGACATTGACTGTGATTGGATTCATTTAATCCATCATATGCTATTAAAGAAATGCCATTTCGCCAACGAAGCGGAACTTTTGCTTTAAATAAATGTTCATTAAAAACAGCCTACTTCAGAGTTATATGTTACCATATCATCACAAATTGTAATAATTGTGTGGTGATTGGGTGTGGATACCCGAATCAGAGAAAATCATGGGTGCGGGTGGATGAATAGTAGGGCTGGGTATTGACACAAATTTCACAATTCGATTCGATTTCGATTCACAAGCTTTCGATTCGATTTTTGATTCAATTGTTTTAGATAGGTATATCACGATTGTTTTAGATCAGGTATAATACATGGCCAATTTTCTCAAGGAAAACAAATCTCTGAACTAATGTTGTAAACTATGGGAGTCATTTGGTACTACATCAGCTTACTAATAGTGAAGGTAAAAATTAACTGATTTGTATACTAAATTACACTAAATTATTTTAGTTTTTTTTTGTTATACTATTAACTTTACAATTATATAATCATATTTCTACTCCAATTAGGTTTTTTTTAATATAAACATTTGGCTGTCATAAACATTTGGCTGTCAGATTTATTCATAGGCATACATTCATGCTTCTGAGGGAAGTCCCCTCCAGGGAAAAGTGGTTAACACCTCATTATACGGTGCCCACTTCCCCTCGTTGCCCTCAGGGGTCCGTTCTGCCAACCTTGCTACCTCGTGTGCTTTGGAGCGCAGTGGTTCCCTTTCGAGGGAACTCTCACTGCGTCGGAACGACACTTTGGGGAATCTCCCTAAGCTGAAGTCCGTATAGAAACTAACCCAATTCGATTGGCGTGCGTGATGACGTCACTGTGACGGCATACCCGGAAGTATAAAAGGGGAGCCGGCGCATTGAAACAGCAGTTATTGCTCTTCAGCATAGCGCTCTCTGTCAAAAATTGTCTGTCTATTTACTGTTGTTTGTCCGAGTGTGTGAAAGAAAATGAGTGAGAGAGAATTTAAGCAGTGTGTGCATCCGTGTCCCCGCTATATTTCGGGCTCGGATGCACACATGCTTTGTGTGCAGTGTCTGGGTGTGGAGCATGCTCGGGCGGCTCTCGAGGGAGCCGTGGTTGCTGAGGCGGCTCGGCGTCGCAGATCATGGGGTTCACAAAGGGACTTGTCAGAAGGTTTTGGGACTGCTGCGGCACTTTCCCAATCCTCTTCTGACAGTTCCGAGGATCTTCCTCCCGTGTGGAAGCCCGCGCTGCGGCTTCTTCCCCCAGGGTTGAGGATCCAATGCTCATTCTCTCCGGTTCCGAGGAACCGGACGAGGGTGGCATCGGGGCGGGTGGAGATGCAGGAAATGTTTCATCGCTTCATCCACCCGCCTTAGATGAGCTTATTGAGGTTTTGACCCGTGCGGTGGCCAAGTTAAACATCAATTGGCCACAGGAAGAGCCGGAAGTTCAGCCACCCAGTAGGCTGGATGACCGGTTCCTTTCTCGCCGGGTTCAAACACCTCGCCGGGGCTTGCCATTCTTCCCGGATCTACACACCGAGGTGTGTAGATCCTGGAAGGGACCCTATTCCTCGCGTGTTTCCAATCCTCCAGTGTTGGATTATTCCAATGTTCTGGGGGCACGCGAGGCGGGTTATGGGACGATGCTCGGGTGGGAGAAGCTCTCGCGAGCTATCATTCGCCCGATTCTGCGTCGTCCCTCAAAGCCCCGGCGCTGCCCCCCAAACCCTGTCGGGATACCTCATCTTTGGTGGGCAAGGCTTATATGGCGGCTGGGCGGGCTGGTAGTTCCCTGCACACACTATCCATTCTGCAGGCCTACCAGGCTGACCTCCTCAAGGAGCTTGATGAGGACGAGGGTCCCTCTCCGGAGGATGTACTGGAGTTGAGGAAGGCTGCAGATTTGTCTCTCCGCATCACCAGCGAGACGGCCCGTGCTATCGGCCGCTCCATGGCTTCCATGGTGACTGTGGAGAGACATCTCTGGCTGAATCTGTCGGGATGAAGGAGAAGTATAAGTCCTTCCTCCTAGACTCCCAGATTTCGCCTTCTGGTCTATTTGGTGACGCGGTTGAGACTTGGTTTGCCACTTGGTGCAGGGAGCGTGAGGTGGACCCAGTTAACTGCCCGGTGGCTTCAGTGCTGGAGTTCCTCCAAGATCGCTTCTCTGCGGGTCTAACCCCGTCCACACTCAAGGTGTACGTGGCTGCCATTACGGCTTTCCACGCTCCTATGGGTGATGGGCCTGTGGGTAGGCACCAGCTGGTTGTACAGTTCCTCCGTGGGGCTCGGAGGATGAGGCCTGCGGCTCATTCCAGAGTCCCAACCTGGGATCTGGCAGTGGTTCTCGAAGGGTTGGCTGAGGCCCCCTTTGAGCCATTGGAGTCGGCTGAAGAACCTGACCCTGAAGGTGGCTTTTCTCCTTGCGATTACATCGCTGAAAAGAGGGGGGAGTAAAAGCCATCTTGCACCCTAGGCCGGGCTATGTGCCCAAAGTTCCATCAAGGGTGGCCAGGTCTTTGGTTCTTCAGGCATTTCATCCTCCGCCTCACGTGACGGCGGAAGAAGGGAGGCTTCACCTGCTCTGCCCAGTTAGGGCTCTCAGAGTATATCTGGAGAAGTCTGTGCAGTGGAGGAGATCTCAACAGCTGTTGGTGTGTCTTGGTTCACCCAAGAAAGGGTTGCCTGCGTCTACTCAGACAATCAGTAACTGGATTGTCCAGGCGATAACCGCGGCTTATCAGGTGCGCAATTTGCCTTCACCTATGGCCGTGAGGGCTCATTCCACCAGAGGCATGGCCTCCTCGGTGGCCCTCCTTTCTGGGGTCCCCATGCAGGATATCTGCGAGGCGGCTGGGTGGGCTACACCACACACCTTTATCAGGTTTTATAGCCTGGATCTCCCTACGGCGCCTGGCGCTAGGGTGCTCCAGTCCTAGTTGTGCCCGGTCTCCGGCTTCACACTAGGGCATGCGCTACCCTCGGTGTGGGCTAGTGGGTACTCGTTCCCCAAAGTGTCGTTCCAACGCAGTGAGAGTTCCCTCGAAAGTGAACGGCTCGGGTTATGTCTATAACCCTTGTTCCCTGAGAAGGGAACGAGCACTGCGTCGCGTCACCACACCTCGGCACGCCTGGAGCGCATGCTTCAGAGCAATAGCTGCCGTTTCAATGAGCCGGCTCCCCTTTTATACTTCCGGGTATGCCGTCACAGTGACGTCATCACGCACGCCAATCGGATTGGGTTAGTTTCTATACGGACTTCAGATTCGCTAATGCTTAGGGAGTATCCCCAAAGTGTCATTCCGACGCAGTGCTCGTTCCCTTCTCAGGGAACAAGGGTTATAGACATAACCCGAGCCGTTTCCAACGATCCTCTGAGGAAGGTCCCAGAGCAGTCTGTTAGGTTTTTCCCTACCGATGCGGCGCTTCAGGGCACCAAACTGACTGTTGGAAAAATAGCAGAGGCCAGTTTCGAGAGACTGGTACCCTCAGTAGAATTTCTGGCAGTGTGTAAAATAGTGTGGGGTTACGTCTGAAAACAGTGTGTCACAAATCAAGTCCTTGGGCTCTATCCTACCACAACACAGGAATTCCTGAGGTTTGCTCTCGGGGGTGAATTTTACCAATATCGGGTTCTTCCATTTGGTCTAGCTTTATCAGCCCGTTCATTCACGAAGTGTGTTGATGCAGTTCTGGCTCCACTACTACTACTACAGGGAATTTGTGTGCTCAATTATATCAACGATTGGTTGATTTTAGCTCAATCGGAGCAGATGACGGTTCGGCATCGAGAAGATATTCTTGACCATATGACAGAACTGGGGTTAAGGCTCAATGCAAAGAAAAGTGCTTCTTTCAGCTCAGAGGACTACCTTTCAAGTTGTGATTTGGTGATTCGATGACGATGCAGGTGCTCTTTCTCCTTCTCTCAGCTGTAAATTGGTTTCTAAGAAGCTAGTCAAGTTATTGTTTCAAAGACTGTTGGGAGTATGGCTGCTTCTAAAGCTTTACTTTCGGGTGTTCCCTTTAAAATATTTGTGATGTGGCGGGCTGGTCCTCTCTGCACACTTTTGTGAGGTTTTATAACCTGGATATGGGCTCCACTCCAGGGGTCTAGGGTGCTTTTGTCTTAGTGTGCTCTATAGTTTCACATGGACAGGCACTCGCTATTATGTAGGTGTGGGTATAGGGTTCCAACAGCTTATTGACGCAATTCGAGTTCCCTTAGTGTGACCTAGGAAATAGGAAAATTAACATATTTGAATGATGTATAACAGTTGCCTGTAAAAGCGAGTTGGTCATGCCAGACCTCTAGCGGTTAATGCTTTACATGTATAAATGTTTTGATGCCTGTTGTGTTGTGCTATTAAACTAGGGTTAACTTTTGTCTTTTTTGCCTTAGACCTGATGCCGTTGAAAGAAGAGTGTGAAGTACTACAGAAAATGGAAGAAAAAGATCAATATGAGAATTATCATGATAATCTGGGTGGAAAGCGTTTTAATCAACAAAGAAATCTTACACACCACATGAGAGTTCACACCGGAGAGAAGCCTTACACCTGCCAACAGTGTGGAAAAGGTTTCAACCGAAAAGTAAGTCTTGATCGTCACATGAGAATTCACACAGGAGCAAATCTTTACACCTGCCAACACTGTGGAATAAGTTTTGATCATAATGAAAACCTTAAAGTCCACATGAGAGTTCACACAGGAAAGAAACCCTACACGTGCCTTCAGTGTGGAAAGAGTTTCATTCATAAAGGCCACTTTCAAGTCCACTTAACAATTCACACTGGAGAGAAGACTTTCACCTGCCAACATTGTGGAAAAGGTTTCAACTTAAAAGGAAATCTTAATCAGCACATGAGTATTCACACCGGAGAGACGCCTTACACCTGCCAGCAGTGTGGAAAAGGTTTCAACAGAAAAGGAAATCTTAATCAGCACATGATAATTCACACTGGAGAGACGCCTTATACCTGCCTACAGTGTGGAAAAGGTTTCAAACTAAAACGATATCTTAATCGGCACATGCAAATTCACACTGGAGAGAAACCTTACGTGTGCCCTCAGTGTGGAAAAGATTTCAACCGAAAAGGAAGTCTTGATTGCCACATGAGAATTCACACTGGAGAGAAGCCGTTCATTTGTGGTCTCTGTGGAGAGAGTTTCAGATATAAAGTCAGCTTTAAGCAGCACATGAGCATTCACTTATGAGAGAACGGTTTTATGTCATCAGTGTGGAATGAGTTTCGGACAGAAAAACCTTAAGTCTAAAGTATACTTGGTTTTTTTTAATGCGTATGTGCAGTCAAACGCACAGTGTTGCAAGTATACTTCTTTTGACTCATATGTGTACATAGGCATTCTGCGCAGTTTTGAGCCATCTCTCGCAATGAGTTACTACCCATGTAAATATCTTTGTGTTCTTTCATGCTAGAGTTGTAAAAATTAGGGTACTTTCTAATCTCTTTGCACAATCTCTCGTTTGTGTAGCCCTCAATTTTAGCTTGCATGCGTTCTGGTCTGTTCTGTTTATACAGTTTTATTTTGACTACCTAGTGAATTGACGCCCCTAGAGCACAGTTGCCACCTTGTGGATTAACTAATTACTGCTAAAATAAAAGCATTACAAAAACAGTACAGTATGCGCATACTCTTCTGATGACTGAATTTGTGTCACACGCACTGTACACTGACACTCGCATATGCATAAAAAGTGAAGTTTACATTGGCCTTTAGGGTTCATGTAATAACCAGAGAAAATCAATTCATGTGGCATCACTGGAAAGACTTGCAGAAACAAAGCCAACCTTGAGGTTCACATAAGAGTTTATATTATAATCCCTCAAAGCCCTGATATACTCATTGCAACGTTCTTTTCAGATTTGTTTCGGGGCAGATGAACATCCCAAGTGGCATTTAAAGGTCCCATGGCGTGGATTTTTTATTATTATTTTATAATGTTTCCTGAGGTGTACTTGTATTGTTAGTATGATTTTTACATCACAAAATGTCATAATTTAGAAATAAAAGGCATTTTTTCTATACTGATATTAGCCCTCTGGCTTGAATGCTCTGTTTCAAGAGGGGTATCTGCTGTGAGACTTCAGTGAAAACACCCACTGCTGTGATTGGCTGACATCTTTGCATCTGAAATGAGTATTAGATTAGAGACTTGGTCGCCATTACTTGGAAAGCCCACAAAACGTCATATCCGCCATATGCCGTAGGGGAAAACTGGTATTAACGATGCTGGTATTATTGTAAAGATTAAAAAAGTGATTTCATCAATTGCAATGACAAAAGCTTGCTGAACAAAACGTCAATAAAGTCATACTTGTCACGTGACTCAATTTAACGTTAAAGCAGTTTTTCACGATGAGCGATCACATGATACACATAATGCGTGAAGTTATTAATGTACAAAACATTCAAAAGTCTTCTTTATTTCATGATGGGAAGGGCTGGGCTCATGCTTGTGCTTTTTTTAGCTGATAGTCACATTATATGTAAGACACATTTTCTCGTCAAAATGCAGCTGCTCCCACAAATAATATACGACAATAGCTCGGCTACTTCATAAATCACCCAGAGTCTTTTAATGAAGACGGTTGCTATAAAAAAGTCAATAAAAAAGTCGCTTTTGTCATAATTCTAATAATATTGTGACACTGACATTTCATAGAACAAGTTTTATGATAATTTTAAAACGTTAAATATTTGTAATACATACTTTTCATCCATTAAATTCAGGAACACTGAATGAGCGTCTTCATGGAAAGACTGGGTGATTGATGAAGTAGGCATGTCATACCTATATGGGGATCAGCGGAGCAGTATTTTGATGAGAAAATGACACCTGGCCATTGATTCCGTTGGGTCGTTTATCAGTCACAGATACTGTACGGACAATCTGACCCAATACAGCTCAGTTTTTCTATAGCTCTTGCTCTGTCGAGCGGCAAAAGTGATTCTACACCGGCTAAACTGGGTTAACCCCATCCATTTACATTGTGGGGGAATAGACTGCTTTCCCAGACGTCGACTCCGCCCCCACGCCATGCCTCCAGCTATGACATGACGCCGACCAAGTCTATGTGGCGGAGGGGGCGTGGTTTAGTGAGGTCTGCAAGCACTGCCAGAGAGCGATGGACTTGGCACTCGTGGACCAGAGACGGAGACGGAGAGCTGGAGAAAGATTGCTGGGAAAGTTTTATTGTACTGAGTTGTTGAGAGCGCCGTGAGCACGAGTTTATTTTGTTTGTATCTGAGAGTTCTGAATAAACACGAGTCCCAGTCACGCCGACCCTTCTTCCTCCTTATTCTACCAACTTTGTAACATGTGGAGCCCTCTCGAATACTTTTTTTTTTTTTTTCATCACAGCCATCGAGATGAACGAATCGTCAAAGTGTTGATTATAGCATTATTTTTAGATATTTTCCCATCACATGAAAGGCTTGAGCATTGAGTTGATCAGTGAATGCAGTGATCTGGTCATTGCAACGCTATTTCTCTCACAAAATACTTTCACCACAACTAACAGCAAACACGCCATCGATATGAATACAGTAAGAGCTTTGTGCAGCATAACAGCGTCATTCATTATAACGGCAGTTTGGGCAAGTGTGCAGATACACTTGCGACGTGTGATTGACAGATCCGGACATTATAAAGAGAGAGTTCTTTGATCACTCTCTAGTTTAATCACTTAAATGACGGATTTGTTTCATGCTACTAACAGAAACGATGTGAAGTTGATAGTTTAGTCACTGGCTTGATTCACTGATGCATAAACGGTTTAGAAAGAAAGTCGGCATGAACATTGAATGATTAGCTACTCATCAGAAATCACTGATCACAGATCAGGCATTAATGAACACTGTTACTCAATGTGTATGGCGGTGCTGTTGAATCCATATGGTAAAAATCTGTGCTGACATCGCGAGTGTAACATATAGATCCACTGGAGGCAAATGTTCAGAACCCATGTGCAGCATTTATTTATCCAAACATAAATCCTAACATAACTCAAAACTTGGCAAAACAACAAACAAAACTTGGCTTGACAATAAACTTGGCTTGATTAAACATAACAGACTTGAGAACACTCACCACCAACGGGTACAACGTTAATAACAGACCAAGACACATGGCAAACATGAGGGCTTAAATACACACAGACTAATGACAAGACAAGTGACACCTGTGAACAGTGATGAGACAATGAACCAATGACAGGACAAGACACAAGATCACATGAGGGCATGGGATTCACATGACACTGAAACATGACAAAACCAGGAAGTGCATGACAAGACTGTGAACATGACACTAAAACAAAGCAAGAACATGATAAACTAAAACATGAACAAGGAACATGAACCAACACCAAACACCCTGTGACAGCGAGTAAAATAAACTGAATCAATTTCCTCCAAATTCTCTGGGCAGGCAAACAGAGGAAGGGGAGGTAACGTTTCCCTGTATGATGAAATATAGAGAAGATTCCAGATCGGCTCGTCTGAGCTGTCATTTTCTCAAAGGCAGAGCAGGACACCCAGAACTCGGTTTACACCTATCGAAATTTCTAGCCACTTGGGGACCATATACAGGCTATGGCAGGGGTTTTCAAACTGGGGTCCGGGGACCCCCAGGGGTCCTCCAGAAGGTTTAAGGGGTCCCCAGACATTATCAGAGAATAAAAAGACAAAGCAAAAATGGATAAAGTCTAGCTAACATTCTAACTGTTTCAGTTCTAAATGTTTCTCTCCTTTCTTGCCATATCCATACTTTCCAGAATTGTAAGGCAGTATTCTTAATGCTGTACGTAAACTGCTTACATACATTCATTGTGAAAGTTGCTTATACAAATTATTTGTCATTGAAAAATGTTCTTCTTCAGGTTTATACATCCCACATTGAGTATAGCCAATTTATGTTTAGAAACAATATGTTGTTTTTCTAATGTCCCACATGCTATTTATCTAACAGTCTAAATGTTTTTTTTTTTTTCATCCATAAAAATATATAGATGGATTTTAGGAAGGGGGTCCCTCATAAAGGTTTATCATATTTGGGGGTCCTTGGCATCATAAAGTTTGAAAACCCCTGGGCTAGGGGAACTAGGGGCTGGGCCTAACCCTAACCCTAACCCTCATATTAATGTAAAAAAAAAACTCATAAAATGAAATTTTCATGCCATGGGACCTTTAAATTAACGTATATATGTTCTATGCATTTTCCTTTTAGAAACAAAATAAATGTGATGAGAGAACTGCAGTTGTGAAAGCATCAGATCATAGTGATGTGGATAGTTTGCACCAGATCTGCAATTCAGCTCCAAGTTTAATGCCACTAAAGTTAAATACCATCCATAAAATCAGTCCAGGCAACACAATGTCTACAAGACTTGAATCTAGTGTAGAATGGGGATGGTTTAAATGGTGCCTTTATAGTGGTTATAGTATCTGTCCTTTCAGGATCTCAACATTTCCTGTCATTTTATGGAATTTAACTACAATTGTGGAAAAGAGTGTACAAAATCTTACATTTATGAAAAATACAGCATATTAGAATTAATTTTGAAGGATCATGAGACTGAGGACTGGAGTAATGATGCTGAAAATTACAACATATTCACATAGAAAACAGCTATTTCTTTTCTAAGTGTATTAATATTTCTTATGTGTTTTTACCAAATAAATTCATACTTCTTTAAAAAACAATAAAGCAAGTTTTAATTATTTAAAACTTTTTATTGCCAGTGTGTAAAATAATGCATGTGAACTGATTATCAAATTATATTTTTATTTTATTATTTGACACTTTCATAAAACAGGACATAGGCTAATTGAATATGAAATTTGCCAGTTTTGATGTAAGTTTGAGAATGAGATTTTGAGGGGGGTTTGTTAATCATTTTCAAATGATTGTGAAATGACTTAAGAAAGCCTGGAAACAGACACAAACATTAATTCTTCTTGGATACACTGAAAACTGCTACGTTAATGTTTCTTTGTGCATTGTGTGACGAATAACGTTTTTAAATGATGTTGTTATAATCTTAAGAATTTGAAAGGGTCAGAAGTAGTTTGCATCCCTGGAAATTAATGTCGTTGTTAAACTTTTTTTTCGTCAACAGTTGGCAAATATTGCTGTATTGTCTTGTCATGTTCAGTAGCTTTTATCTTACCTATATATTATATCTTTAAGTTTTTGCCTCAAATGGGCCACACACGATGATGGATAGGCTAAATGTACTATAATTCACGCTTTATATATATTTATCTAGCCGTATCACATTGTCCAGTGGCCCATCAGGAAAACTCCCAGTGCTCCAGATGGCCAGTCCTGGTTCTCTACAATGTACCTTTGTAATAGTGGGGTTTTAGCACTTACTAGAATGGAGAACAAATATAGACAGACTGTGCATAGATTTCGATTTAACCTCATCTTAAAAAAAATAATAATAATCTTTTCCTCTTTCTTCCCCTTTTTCCCCTCCCTACTCTAGCCTGTGCTACACTGAGCAATGTACAGACTCAGTATTTCAGGCACTTTCTGCGTTTATTCGACTATTCCTGACGGATCGCTTCCTGTACTCCCCACTTGTAAGCCGCTTTGGATAAAAGCATCTGCTAAATGCATAAATGTAAATTCACAGATGAATTGGAGAGAAAAATCCTGTGTTGTAATCTCATGCAGGTCATGCCGAATGCATGACCTGCAAAGATGACCAACTTTATTTTAACCGATGGCCATGAAAAAAAAACACTGTTGAAAGGCTGTGAAAACTTGCATAACTCCATATTGTCTGGCGAAAGACAATAACTCACTGAGAGGACAGTTTATTTCGCAGCCGACGTCCCACTGAGTGAATCAACTGAGAATGGCCTTCATTTGCATGTACTTACCATGTCCCAAACTTCCCCCAAACTCCTGATCCCCTCTCCGGGGAGATCACTGTAATATACCCAAAATCTATTGGATTTAATGTCAATTCTCACTATACAGTATTATATGTGTTTAATATCGTAGGGTAGGGTCTTGCGGGGGTAGGGTTAGGGGAATGAAGAAGTCCAAAGTGTGACGCCCCAGAGGGGAGCCACAAGTGGTTGTGCACTGTCCGTCCGCCTACTGACCACTAAAGGGGGTCGTCGGACCGGTCGAGAAGCAAGAACCATCCCCGTCAACTCCATCTGAGTGTTTTTATGTATTTATATATTTATTTCTATTTATCAAAAGGGAGAGAGTAAGAGAAAAGGAAAGTGTATTATTCTCAAAACCTGGGGTATGGAAAGGAAAGTTAACCAGCCGGGGAGAACTCATATCAGACGTTATAGAAGCAAAGAGTCTGTGGTGAGTGCTTTCAAAGGTATATTAAGGGACAGGGCTATTTTGGCCCGGGGTAAACTAACTACACTCTAAAAAAAAAAAGTTATATATGGCACCAAAAATGGTTCTTGGCTCGTAATCATAGGGGTTAGGGTTAGAGGTTAGGGTTAGGGTTAGAGGTTAGGTTAGGGGAAAAGAAACTCTAGCTCCCTTACGAGAGCCAGAAAGCACGGGCTCGCACATCGTTTTGGACCGTTCACTGCCAATTATACATTAAACAGTTTTATTGGTCCCATTTTTAGGTTTTCATCTTGGGTAAGTATTATACACAGTCTCACTTTGGTATATATTAATTTTAATCCTATCTTTTTATTTAAGGTTTCTAACGGTCCGAGGGTTACCAGGTGTTCATTGATTAACGATGGAAGCCATTCGATCCAATTGGAAAAGGTAAGTATACAAAATTCTTTACATCCCTGTCTCATATGGGGAGAGTGTTGATCTCCGGGTTATCACCCTCTACCAGGAAACCTAAATTTTAAACAAATATATAAGGATCCACTCTGAAAATTCTAAAACACTTGGTTGAGACCGTGGGGATAAACCGTATTAAGTTTTTTAATCCAGACCACCAGGATCCTGCTTCTATCCCCCTAATCAACAAATTGGTGCTACCATGAAGTCTAAAATGCTCATAAAGGTAAGTAGTCATCCCGGCCCCATTGATCGAGCGCAGATGTTGCTTTAATCTTTCCAACAGGGTATTTTTGGTTTGACCAACATACAATCTGTTGCAGATCTTACACTCAATACAGTAGACCAGGTTAGACGACTGTAACCCCAGAGCCTGTACGACCGGTGCACCCAAGTAAGTTAATTTATTTTCAATGAATTTTGTACATTTAAGAAAACCGCTATATTTATCTTTTTTAGGTCTGCCACCCAAGGAGGAATGTACCAATAAATCTTTCAAATTTTTGTTTCGTCTAAACGCTGCTATACTTTTGAACAAAGTGAGGGGTTCCAACGGATTCTGTATTCTCTGGAAGTTGGTTTTTAATTTTGAATTCAATGCCAAAGAGGCAGAAGAAAAGATCGAGATAAAGGGGACCAGATGGTTATTACGATTTTCTTCCCTAGGTTTTAACCCTTGTTGAAAAAGTTGTTGAACCTCCACTTTTATATTTCTGAGGAAGTTTCTACTGTAACCCCGATGTCTGAGGGCTTGGAATAGGGTCCTAGTAGCCTCACCAACATCCTCTGCTGCTGTGCAAATCCTATTATATCTTATTAATTGTGATTTCACAATTCCCCTATAGGTGTGTTTCGGGTGAAAGCTAGTCTTATGCAACAGTGCATGAGTATCAGTGGGCTTAAAAAAGACCCTCGTTCCCAGAGAAACCTCCCCATCCTTACCCCTGGCAATGTATACTTCAGTGTCCAGGAATTAAATTTTATCCCTTTGTAGATTTTATTTAACTGAGATGGAAGCATGATGCTCATTTAGGGTCGTAATGAATTCTAAGAATTCAATCTCTGAATGATCCCAGACACCAAAAATATCATCCAAATATCGAACATAAAAACTGGGTAACTTATGGCATTTGGGAAACACTGTTGTCTCCCAGTCTGCCATGTATATATCGGCATATGCCAGGGCAAATTTTTTCCCCATTGCTGTTCCAGAAACTTGGAGATACTGTTGGGAATGGAATTCAAAATCATTCCGAGTAAGGCCCAGTTCCAATAAAATAAGAAGGTGCTGAGGTAAATGATGAAGAAAACGTTTAAATATCAGCTATCTATGGGCTCGTCGTCTGAACACTGTTGTGTGCCGATGTGTCAGGCCTCTGCTAAGTACAACAACGTACTTAGTTTCCACACTTTCCCCACGGATGAAGAATTAAGACGCAAGTGGGTTGTCGCCATTGATAGGGACGACTTCACGATAACGCCTCACACCCGGGTGTGTAGCCGGCATTTTGAAAAAGAAGAAGTTTGTGAACCAGCGTCGGAGAAAGGACGACGACTGTTGAAAAAGGGAGCTATCCCAGCTTTATTTCAATGAAATAACTTCTCCCTCCCACCTGTAAGAACAAGTGTTTGGGAGAGGAGAGATAGACCGCTGCCGCTGGAGGACCATGCCCCCGAACAAGATGAAGCCATGGAGGAAGATTCCGGTGATCCTGATCCTGCCTCCGCAGTCGCCGCCGAAAATATAGCTCTACGAGAGGAGGTTCGCCTGCTGAGGGAACAAGTTGAAAGCCTTACGATGAAGCAGAGGTTTGGGATCCATCGCTTTGCTGCTTCAGACAAGGACATCCGGTTCTTCACAAGGTAAGATGAGTAGCCTAGTCAGTTTCGAAAAAGATGCATGGGAAGCAAAGAAATTATGAATTATTATTATTATGAGTATTAGCCTAGTTATTTTAATTGGTGATACTGTCTGAATGCAGTATGAACTTTATCAGTGTTCTTCTTTGGAAAACATTTAGTTCACAACCTTCCAAAACATAATATCGTACCTTTTGCTGCACTGTTTCATATTGAATATCATTTAATACTTAATTACATAAAAAAGCATTCAAGGTTAAAAAAAAAAAACTACTTTTATTTATGAAATGTAGTGCAGTAAAGAGTATGCCATTATAAATTATGCTTTGGAATGTAATAAAATCACAGTTTTCCAAAGGAAAACACTGATAAAACATGTACTTGAAAAATGTACTGGAGTAGAAAGTAAAAATACTTAAGTACTGTCCGCCTCTGAGTATTAGCAGCGTTGAATTAAAGTGACTGATGTTTATTCTACTGTATAGTTAATTGTGAAAATAATTTACACATATTCAATCAAATATATGTGTCTCTTTTCTTAAGGTTTGCCTCTTACACCTTGCTGATGCGGTTCTGGGCCCTGATTGAACCTGCGGTGCCATCTATGGTCAGTGTGAGGCAGGCTCAGAGAGGAAATCTCACTGAGTCTAAGTCTGCAACCCATTCCCTCCAGCCCATTGATGAGTGCTTCATGTTTTTGAACTATCTCGCCCTGGGCTCCAAACAGCGGGACCTCGCTGACCGGTACAATGTCCATCAATCCACGGTCAGTCGCATTGTATCATCATGGAGTAATTTCCTATACACGGTACTCGGTTCAGTCAGGATCTGGATACCACAGGAGCAGATAGGTGAATATTTGCCTGTGGATTTCAAGGACTACCCTGACACCACTGTAATCCTTGACTGCACCGAGCTGAAGTGTCAGTGCCCATCCTCCCTCTCATCCAGAGTGAGTTTTTTTCCACCTACAAATCCCATTGCACACTTAAAGGTCTAATTGGGATTGCTCCACATGGAGCAGTGACATTTGTTTCTTCTCTCTTTGCTGGCTCCATAAGCAATAAGCAGATCACAAAGGAATCTGGTATCATCAACCTCTTAAAACCTGACATGGCTATCATGGTAGATCGTGGTTTTCTGATCGAAGACATTGTACCGTGCAAGATTTACAGGCCAGCATTCCTCGCTGGGCGGTCTCAAATGTCTGCTGCTGAAGTTAGGGAGACCCAGGCCATAGCACGTCTTAGGGTGCATGTGGAGCGACCAGAGGTGGACAGTAACAAAGTACATTTACTTGAGTACTTTACTTAAGTACACTTTTTGAGTATCTGTACTTTACTGAAGTATTATTTTTTAGGGATACTTTTACTTTAACTTCACTACATTTGAAAGACAAATATCGTACTTTTTACTCCACTAAATTTCTATCAAGGTCCTCAAAGTCGAAAGTCGTTTCTGTAGCAGATGTAAAAGTCAGTGGATGAATTGTTTCTTCTTTAAAAGTGTTTTTTTTTTTTTTTTTTTTTTTGCAGACAGCCTATCAGTAATCACTCTTGTATAGGGTCATGTGAAGTTTCCCAACTTTTTTTTTTCACTGATCAGTTTACAGAAAAATGGAAGACGGTTCCTTGGCTATACTTAAAAAGAATGTTTCAGTTTTCTCAAAAGATTAAAGATTAGTTTAGTTGGCATACACTTTGATGCATGTCTCATAAAATGTTCAAAAATGTAAATGTCTGGGAGAAAGAGAAGAGTAAACAGTTGGGAGAATATCGGATGCGTATCAGTGTATAGGGTCCATGCATTCAGCCTTAAAGTGACAGCAGATTTGTAAACTTTTATACAAGAAATTGAAAATTTCAATACTTGTATAAAAGTTACAACGCTCTATACAAATGTAAAGAAATTAGTTTAAGGTAGTCGTATGCAAGCATGTCGGATGGAGCATCACTGACTGGCTTAAACCACCATGGTGCCATAATGTGTATTTATACAACAATGCAACAATAATAAAATAATTCATTGACATAAAAAAGGAAATTTACTTTAGATAATTAAGTACTTTTAAAAACAAATACTTCTGTACTTTTACTTAAGTAAAAATCTGTTTTTAGAACTTTCACTTGTAACGGAGTAATATTTGACCAGTAGTACTTTTACTTTTACTCAAGTAATAGAGTTGTGTACTTTGTCCACCTCTGGGAGCGACTCATTCGTCGAGTGAAAGAGCACAAATTTTTTGACACCGAAATCCCTCTTTTTGGGAGCATCAACCAACTCTATACTGTTGCATGTCTCCTCACCAATTATGAAAATGGGCCTCTTGTAAAAGCATGGGTTAAGAAGCCTGAAGCCTGAGCCATGGGTAGGAATGAATTGCAAAAATAGCTAAAGCTGGAGGTATTTATCCTTTATTTTACCAGGAAAAACAAACATGTTGGTTGTTAAATTAATTAATTATTATTACCGTCTAAAACTGTGTCCCTTTGTTTTTTGTCATGTTCTAAGAGGCAGGTCATTACAAAAAATTATATAAAGATGATCAACTTATTTTGAGTGCTTCTTCATTACTTTAATGTACCAATTTCATGTCTTCCCATTAATTATCTGTGACCTTCTGCAACAGTAGCAAAAATACCATCACACCAAATGATTTAAAGTAATCTTTTTATTAGTCAGTCATTTGTTATTTAACTCATGTTTAAATATAACCATTAAATAAAAAAAAAAACATAACATGCACTACACTACACTACACAAGAAAGTGCTGAGGTAAACATAGAAAAAAAAGTAATCAACCCTCTCTTTGATGATGTCAGTGATTTCATTGTCACGGGGAATCCTTTCTACAAACATGTCCTCCTGTGTGTAAACAACAAAATCACACCACTCACATCCAGAAATCAGCATCTGGCCCTGTATCTGCCAGAAGTAAGGATGGGTTTTCCTCAAAGTCGGTGTTCCGTCACGGACTGCAATGTATGGGCAGTCCACATAGCTTGCTACATTTGGGCACTTAACTTCAACAAGTCCAAAGGCAGGCTGGCTCTTGGGGTCATAGACCATCCCATCAGGCGACGAGCCCATCCATGGGGCATCAGGATGGATAAGGAACCCACACTGATAGTGGTTTACTTCTCTTACTCTGCAGTATTCCTCTATCGCTGTGGATTCCATTTCTAGCCCCCTCCTCATGTCGGCTGTCTGGTGACAAGGCCTGAGAAGCCGTTTGGCCAGATTTTCTGCAGATGTTAGTGCTTTTGTGTGACAGACCTCTCTAAATCTGGTCGAGGTTATGCAGGGTTGTCTTAGTTGGTGCCACTCAGTACAGCTACTCTGCTCTCTAGTAGAAATTTCTATTTGGTGTGCCATCTCTAGTGATGTTTCTAGGGATGCCATGTGGTAATGTTGCTGTTCAGTGTAGACAAAAGCACAGTTTGATGGCCCAAGTCTGTAATCACTGAGTGGCAGCTGTGGGGGTGAAGGGGCATCTTTATGTAGAAATGTGCGGGGCACTACCTTTGCAGGCATCTGATATGACAGCACACTTCCCTCCTGAACTCTCCCAAACATAGAGTCAACCAGAGGTACATCATCTGATATTGACATAGTTGTAATCATTGGAGCCAGATCAGCTGGAATGTCCTGGTACACTGCTCTGACTTTAAGTGTGGCTGGTACAGGCAAGGGGGAAGTCACTCCCCTATACAGGTTGCTTCTGTGAAAAGGACAGAACAAAAAACAAAAATAGAATAGAATAGATCAGCCATTGCGTAAAAAAAGAACGAACACAGTCATTGCATAAAAATAGTATGTACACGCATCTGCAGGCATGCATACTATCTGTCATTGTATTGAGTCATTTAATATCGGGGTTCATATTGCACATAATTTTTTTGCAGCATTGAGGGTGGTTATTGCAGATTGAGTCTATTTGCCCTTGCTTTAATTGATCTGTACCGCCTGCGTACAAACTCTTGAAGGGTCAAGGGTCAAGCCAAACATCACTTGTCTCTTCATCAGACACATATCCTTCAAGAATGATTTTATGTTCAATATTAAAATAAGAATTAATGATAATCAAGTTATAACCATTTCCTACATTTGATAAATCAGTTCTCTATATTCAAGGAGTGATTTTGGATATTGTAGTGTTTTAGTTGCTCTGTGCTTTTGAATCCAGCTCTGATGTCTGTGTCAAGATGTGCTGACAGGCAAATGTCCTTGGTGTTTGAAGTGAGAAGAGCTCAGCATGTGTTAACTGTATGTCTTCCTAAAGCGACCCCCGGGGTCATCTATGTTACAGCTATGTGACTCTTTTGGGGACTCAGAGAAATGTACCTCTCTGATATACTTTTCTTTCTTTATAGAATAGAATAAAGTCACTTCTGTACTAAATGTAGTATCAGCATGTTTTGGAGAAGTGCTTTGTTGATAGTTAGTTAAGATGTCCCGACCTTGATGAAAACTGGTATTCTCTGGAGTATTGTGTGTGTGCGTTGTATGATTTGTGCAGATCCAGTAATTGGATATGGGCCTTCCTGCAGGCGATGCCAGACCTTTAGACGCTTTTCTGTGACCTCCGAGGTCACTGGAGACTAATCTGGGCCTGGGCGACATCAAGTCTACGCATTTTTAGAGATATATGCTCCTATCTGTCTACGTGTGGAAAGTTGCTTACATTGCATGTTGTTAGAACCAATCAGAATCATTCCACATGGCAGTAATGACGTGTCTAGACCTTGAAAACAGTATAACTGTTCAGAAAATTGTATGTACGTTAGACGGAGGCGGGGAGACTGTTGGAGGGAGCGCGGCCTACAAACTCCTCTTGAGCTGGCTTCTGCTGATGAAACTGCAAACTATTCTTCAGTAAAATTTTTCTTTAATTAATCTGACTCCTGACTCCTGGTCTTCATTTTTCACTACAGGTCCTGGGTCCTAAGCTGTTACCCCAACACTCTTTTACTAGAGTAAGATAATGAAGTAAGAACAATTTGAATCTGTTTTCATTTTGATATACACATTTACATTAATGCCATATGCACTGAAATTACATACATTTCTCAGAATTTAAACAAACATTATATGAATTTAAATAGACATGTGCGACTTTTGATCATCCTATATGTTCACATTATCAGCAAAACTGCATGAATTTGAGTTGAAGGGTTTGAAATGAACAAAATACAGTAACAGTAACAATACAAACCTGACTCCTTCTACCAGCCTTCTTTCGGTCGGGCTGAGATGATCACCATCTTATTCACCAGACCAGGTTTAACACCCTGCAATGAAACCAAACATGTTTTAGTCAAAGTTAACCTAACATCCATTAATGAAATTGTTAGCGGTAAGTTACCATGGTTCTTAGTTTGTGCCACCTCTGCTCCGTCTCTGTGCAGCTGTGCACCGATGGCACGGCCTTGAACTCAAGCTGCGAATAATGTGCGATTTGGTACAAAAGAGCTGCCACGTGGTTGCACAGGGCAGTGCCAGCCACACACGTACATGTACAGCTTTCGAGCGTCACAGGTTTTGAATCCCTCAGAACAATACACATGTGTTAGAGATAGAAAAATTACAAGGCACCTGTAACCTAACAGTCTTGAATACAGTTTGAGAACTGTTTTGAACTGTAATAAACTGTAATTAGCCTAGGCTGGGAACTTATAAGAAGAAATTAGAAAATAAATTACAAAAGTGAGACACTATAAAAGTGCAACTTATGTGTAGTAGGCCTAGTCTATTAGCCTACTTTATTATGCATAATTTTAACCAATAGTCCAATTTTATGATTATGCTCACTGTACTCATTTACTTAAAGAGTGAAGTAGGAGCAAAGAAAGTAGAGTAGTAAGAGAACTCTGAACTAAATCTAGTTTCTGTGAGATTTACTTTCTTCCTTTTTTCCCCAATACTGGGTCAGATCACATCGAACAAATGTGACAATACACATTATGAAAAATATAGCCTGTAGTTGTTAGGTAGGCTAGTTGAGTATTTTTTTAGTCATCATTTAATTCAAAGCAATGCCATGACTCACAGAAACTTGATTTGAGTAGCTCTTTATCATGAACCTGATCTAACCTGCGTGATCCCTTACACTTGGACTGTGAGACTTTTTTCGTTTCTCCATACTTCTGAAGTACTCAGCCCTAACAGTAATCTCTCCTGATAGACACTTGTTTGAAACTCAGATTAACACCGGGGTTAATATATTATATTGTACACAAATAACACATTAAATACATGAAACACAAGCACTGCTGTTACCGTTAGTTAGTTGCTACTAGGCATGTGCTGGTATCAAATTGTCATGTTAATTGCTGAAGCTTTTATCACGGTATTATCACCATATTGAAATTCGTTGCAAAAAAGTGTTGTCATACTATAACAGGTTTAATCACTTTCTTATAACAAAAAGAACCAAACATTTAAATTCAATAAAGCAATACACACAAATGTATAAAGTAAACAAAATAATTATAAAGAACAATAGGTAACACTTTAAGGTCTCACTAGTTATTAGTGCATTAATATTAACAAAGAGCGAATAGCTACAATTTCAGTTATTATTCTTTGATAATGTTAGTTAAAAAAGCAACTGTTATTTACTGTTAGCTCAGGTCCATTAAATAATAGTTACAACTTTTGATTTTAATAATGTGTTATTATTTTGCTGAAATGTACATTTAACTAAGATAAATAAATGTTTTAGAAGTATTTTTCATTGTCAGTTTGTTAATGAATGAACTAATGTTAAATAATGGAGCCTTTTTGTAAAGTGTGTGACTGAACAACTGTCAGAACATATTCAAACAATATCTAGGGAACGTAATTTAGTCTAGATTAAAATATAAAATGTTTAAGTTTGAAAATGAATAGCCTTAAGTCTTTAAGTATTAAGTATTAGGTTATGTGATGAGCACCGTATCATTTTGTTTACGAGGGTTACCGGGGAAACGGCTGCATTTCTGCTGTTCCGTCAGCGCCCTCTGCTGTCAGAGAGTGAATGTGCACTTCAGCGTCTCCTGCACTCGTTCCGCCATGTGCTCGGGTCATGCACAGTCTGTTTACATCAGTGCGCGTTTCTCTTTGACATGTTGTTCATTTTAAACGGTTGATGGGTAAAGTATTCTTAATATGCATTCTAAAAATCTGAGTAATTTGAAATAAATAATTATTCACAGTATTTTGAAGTGCCCACGATAACAATATTGTGGATGTTCATTATTGCGGTATATCGTATTACCGTTTACCGGCACATGTCTAGTTGCTACGTTAATGTAGGAAAACAGACATGCTAAGTGCTAATAAAACATTGTAAACTTACCTTCGTAGTTGTTTATGTAGTTCGTCACATACAGTTTGAAACCCTTGTTCTTCATCGCCGCCGATGTTGAAGAGTTCAGAGCTATGATGCGACTTACGTCGTTTAAATTAATCTGAGGTAAATCCTGAAGTGACCGGGTGAAAAACACTGCCATATTGTCGGCTTCACTGATGAACAATCAGCGAACAATACACGAGCGCTAACACACCGGAAGTAAAGGAGCCGGTTTAGCTGTGAAGCGGAAGGTCGTGTCATATACGCTATTGTTCTGTATGAGGTGGGGGTGGTGTTCTTTTGAGTTAGAATATTGCACATCGCCACCTACTTGTCTGGATGTTCATTCATTCTTTTTCATGTGAAAGTAACCTAATGGCCATAGAGAATTTAACAGTATATAATGGTAATTAAAATATTTGTCTTTAGTCAAAATTGTGAGCTGATTTTATTTACTAAATGTAGTAAACAGTTGCGCAGAGAACATGTTTGTGAAGGAGTGATCTGAGGTTAAATAGTTACATTGAATATTGCTGTTGAACCTTGTGTTCTTCAGAAAAAGACCTTTTGAACCTTAAAGAACACATGTATGATTGTAAGAAGTTTTACAGTTTCAGAAATTGAATTAAATTGTTTTATTGCATGGTAAAATTGGAAATGAGAATCTTTAAATGAGTTACAACAACATACTATAAATCAAGGTGTAACAATTACAGTGACTGAACATAAGTTTGTATATGAACATGAAGTTAAAGTGTAACAATTACAGTGACTGAACAAAAGTTTGTATATGAACATGAAATTAAAGTGTAACCATTACAGTGACTGAACAAAAGTTTGCACATGATTTTTCCGTGGCAATAAATGTGAAGTTTAACAATTCCCAAAAAAATTAGATTTTTCAATAACATAAGAAACCTATTCTAATTGTACTTATTAAAGAAAAAGAAAAAAACATAATCATGAATTAGACTGTTTGTTTTTGTCTGTCGTGTAAAGCTTAAAGGGATAGTTTACCCACAAATATAAATTTTCTCATGTCCTCACCTTTGTGTTCTAAACCTGCATGTGTTTTTTTTTCCAGTTGAACGCAAAGAAGATGTATAATAAATACTTTGGACTTTGACTACTGCTGATTGTTTGGTTACCAGCATTTTTCAAACGGAGTTCGCCAGAAGAAACAAACGCATGCATGTTTGGAATAACATAAGGGTGAGTAAATCATGAGAATTGTAATTGCTGGGTGAACTATCCGTTTAATATGGTATGTCATGGCTAGTCTTTAAGTCGTGTTTGTTTTGGATCTATGGTTTGAGGTGCAGCTGGCCTTTTTTCACCTGGGTTTGTTTTTATGGATGTCGAAGGTAATGAGACCGTATCTGTGATTGAGCAAAGTTCAGTTTCACAAATTGCTTTCTTGATTTCCATTACATGGTTGTCATTTGTGTAATTAACACTTACAGGCCCACAGGTCAGAAGATACTCCTCTATGTCCTGTGCTTCAAGAAAGGTCATGTCTTTTTCTTTGTGAGGAAACTTTGTCAGGACAGAATTTGGGATGGCTAGTGACAGCTCTCCCTCTCCCATTTAAAAAATCAGCGCTCCATTACATTTTGTGAGGTAGCTGGACTGTTTTCTGAGAATTTTGCAGGTGTTGCACCTGTGGAAGTTCTCTTTAATGTTGATTGATTGCTGTGTACTGTGACACTTGGGACATGGTGATTTATGGTGATTATGCTGCCTTCAACTGCATGTGTTTCTTTGAGTTTCAAAATCGTTTGTGTTTGATGTGTTGGGCAATGTGATCGGTGTGCTGCTGTGTATTATGGTGGTGTTCCGGGTGGTTGTCAGTGTGGTTTTTCCATTAATTTGTGAACACGTACGTTTTACCCAACTGTACATGATATTTGACCATCCCACAAGGACAGTTGAATTGTCCCCGTTTGGTCTCCAATTTGGCAGGACTTGACCTCGCTTTCGGAGTCCCGAACGGTGACCATGGTGCTTGCCCCATCAATGCTGCAAACCTTTGCTAGAAGTTTCGAGATCTCTAAAGAAGATTAAATGGTTAATAAATGTTGTTGTTTTTTTACATAAAATTATTTACATAACATGATTTGAGCAAAGCTAATGTTTTACATTTTTTATTTATTATACACATTTTTTTTATTTCAATCGACCGAAGAAATACAGCTGTTCAACATTGCATTCACGACTGCAGGTAAGCGCAGCTTTAGCCTGACTCGAGATTATAACACCGTTATTTTTGTCTGTAGGTCTGTCAGTCCACACATAGGCACTTGCAAAACACAGCTGGCCCGCGACTTAAATAAAATAGCTTCAATACTGAATAGCTACATTATATTTCTCAACAATGAGGTAAAGTCGCTGTTTTTGTAGCAGCTTCAATACTGAATAGCTACATTCAGAGGCGTAGCAAGCTTTTCAAAAGTGTGGGGGATGGATGTGGTTTGTTTGTTAACAATAAAAACGATGAATACAATGACAGAAGGGTACAAAAGGTATGACATACAAAATATAATATATATATATATATATTATACATACGTCGTTTTTTTTTAACCACGGTGTTCGGTTGGGTTCTGATGGCTAGTCACATCAGTTTTTTGCTATTCTATTCTTAGGTGACGGGGACAGAAAGAGGTTAAGGAGAAAAAAAATGCTAATTTTTTATTTTAATTAAAAGACTTGAAAACCTTACTTAAACTTAAAACTTTACTTTAAAAAAACGTGTACACATTCCTAGTGAATAGTATAATATATAATAAATATAGCCTACATAAAGATTTACACTGGCAGCTCAAAGCTGTACAGCAGCATTTAAGTATGAAATTGAATGAATAAATGTAAAAATAAAACACTACATAGACTTCACTATAAAATATACATTGATTCTTATTAAAGCTACTGTATTAATGTTTTTCAGTCAAGAACAGAGCGATTTTCTATGTCTTTTGTAGTTTTATTAAGTCAAGTCAACTTTATTTATATAGCGCTTTTAACAATGTAGATTGTTTCAAAGCAGCTTTACAGTGTTAAACAGGAAAATAATGCAGCATAATTTTATTCAGCTGTATAGCCATTCTGGAAAAAACGCTGATGTCATCAGTTCATTTCAATTATCATACAGTGACAGTTTGGGCATTAGATCAATAATTCGATCAGTAATTTAGTTTAAATGGTTAATTTAGTTTATTAATTATATTTATTTCAATGTTTAGTTGAAAAATGTAGTGTCCCCAACTGAGCACGCCAAGCCAGAGGCAACATTAACATTAACATCCCCATAGTAGGAAATAATATGAAGTCAATGGCTACCATCAACTGTCTGGTATTCAACTGTCTGTGTT
Source organism: Gobio gobio (assembly GCF_949357685.1). NCBI lineage: Eukaryota > Metazoa > Chordata > Actinopteri > Cypriniformes > Gobionidae > Gobio > Gobio gobio. Next base: position 51,947,543 of record NC_137101.1, on the reverse strand, counting down.
CAACAGAAGAAATTAATACAGGTTTGGAACAACATTAGAGTGAGTAAATAATGACATAATTTTAGAGGTGAACTGTCCCTTTAAGGACAGCGCGTTCTCTAAAGGCGCTGCTGTCAATGTAAGACGTGCATCTAATATACAGACACACGCGAATTTACTTTCACTTTACACATTATCGACTGTGTTTATGTTAACCTTGTGTGTATTTGATAGTATTAGCGCAGTAAGACTACTTAGTCCAGTAATCAAGTTTAGTGCGCGCGCTTTGCACGTTAAAATGGTGCACGCGAATAACCGGCAAGGCTTTAAAACGCATGCAAATAATGAACTTTCGTGATTGTGAATAACTATAGGCCTAGTGTTCTGTGAGTATAACTCTCTGACACCAGCATTGCAAGCATGTCTAGCACTGTGTATAGTGATTGGATATTTGCTCATCAGCACGTAGTCTATGCACACAGCAAAAAAACAAAAACAATACGCAATTCACACGCGCGAATTGACCCGTGAATGCCGTACCGAACGGTTTAATATTAAAATGAGAATTGTGGCATTCCGAAAGCGTTTGTGCAAAACTGCGGAAAAAGTGTGGGTGTTGAACCCTCTCACCGGGAAAAGTGTGGGTGTTAAAACACCCACATCCCCCACGGGTGCGACGCCCCTGGCTACATTAACCTATTTTACTACATTAGATACATTAACCTTTTTTACCTCTCAACAATGAGGAGGTAAAGTCGCTGTTTTTGTAGCAAAACTCACAGCTTCATTGTTTCTAGAGAGAGAGTGACGCACAGTAATTTACACAACTTAATTACTAAAAAAATGGCCATATTTGAGGGAAAAGAAGAAAAAAAACTAGAGTAATTTGCATCACTGATAGCTATAGCTGTCGGTCATTTAACATTTCTATCGTAAAACATATTAAATGATTTGCAACTTCCATCTCACCTCACTTTCTTTCAACTGATGCTTCGTGCTGGTGTAAACCCCACCTACCCCACCAGTCTAAATATGTAACTTTTAAACATTTTTGTCATCCTAACAGCAAAACAATATAGGACATCAAAAAAAAGATATATTATTTTTTGTGTGTAACTGTCTCTGGTATAATAAACATACATGTTTCAATTTCAGACACTTTTTAATGATACCAAAAAGAGCTCTAGGAGAACAGAAGAAGGAGGATCAAAAAGGAACACCAACATGTAGAGACGGATTCTCTCTGGCAGCCTGTAACAGTGAAAAACATGGCGAAAAGTTAGGACTTCGATTTAAGAAACAAATACGACAACAAATACATTTTAACTGTTTCCTTTAACCAGATCAAGGGTTTCAGTCTTTTGACATCTGTAAAGAATGATCGACTTTTACATACGCATTGCTGCCAGCCTGCCACATACAGAGACGAGCGAAATGTTTGAATTTGCATGGTGGTAACTCAAAGGTTTTTTTTTTTTTATCCACTTCGTTATTTTTGGCTTGGAATTTCGTTTGTTGGAAATATAAACTGAATTTAGAAATGCTTTTGAAATTAAAAACTTTACATTTAATAAACAAAATATATTTTTTAAATGAAGTGGAGTGCAAAATAATCTGTTCCCCGAGTCCACGGCCTTTGCTATTATTGTGAGTAAAAGTAGACAGTTTACTGTTTATAATTATATCTTGTACTTAGCCTATCCATATGCCTAAAAATGACAGAGTATTGTGAGTTGTTTCCGCTGTCATAAAGGAAAACAATCCATCAGAAGGCGACTACGACTTCGTCAGACAGAGGGTTAAAGAAAAATATTTAGTTTCATGGTTAGGATATGTTTAAATATTATTATTTAAATTTCATATGTTGATTATGAAAAATGAGCAGCATGAGTAAGGCACATAATAAAATGCGCATATGTCTGGGGACATGTTTTGATCACTTCATTGAATTTTGTTTTCTAGAAAGTCTTTCTTTAAAATTAATTTCATTTTGCATAAATTGTATTTTAATTTTGATCAATATTTAATCACCTATTTGGCTGTATATTTAATAAATAAGAATCAAACCAAGATCATTGGGAATGGCTTGAGGTGCGTAAATGGGCTGTTTCTGCTGCCTTTGAGTAAGGCTGCAACTGTAGTCTTTCTGTTTTAATACATTTCTTGATATTAGGCTAACAGAATTTTGAACTGAATTTAGAAATACTTTTGAGTATTAGCCATTTCTACCTCAACCTCTGTGATCTGTGTCAGGGCACCATTCCTAAGAACTGACACTACAAGAAAAAATTATAAGAAAAAACTATCAAGAGAGGGAAGTACCAATTGTACCCACTACCAATGTCCCCAATCAACATATCAGCTACAATAATGTATGGGGTGCATACCATTTATATTACAAAGATACATTTGTGTAAAAATAAAACCCCTCACCCTCTCTTCAACTTGTTCTATTATAAAAACAACTCCCACAACCATCTTTTTTCCTAACCCAAACATTTTCCTAATCTTACCTTTAGTTAGCCCATAAATCTATTCTATCTATATTAATGGGATTGTTACTGCTAGTAAAACTTACACAGTAGTATTTCACGCACTGGTCGTGACTTGATGCCAGTCTTCTGTCCTCTCCCACACCAATTTAGTTGTGTGGCGAGTTCAGGAGTAAAGACCTTCCTGCACACTCGCCACACAGTTTCCCCCAGTTATGGACAGCTTTGCAATCTGTTATGAAATACAGAATTAAAGCAAATGTTACTGCAGAAATCTAAATCCTATTTTCTGTCACATGTCTTGTTAGTTTGGAACACCCTAAGTTCAATCCTCCTGCTTGGATGTGTACAGGCCAACAAACAATTGACTCAACTAATCAACTCCACATGTTTGATGTTTTGATGTTGCTTACCCAGTGTATACACATCTCAAAGTATTAGAGGACATACCACATGTTTCTTAAAATCCCGATCTTGACAAAGTCTTTCATCAAAGCTGTTAAGCTCGTCTAATGTGGAGATTGGAAGAAAGTGGTCGTAGTGAGTGCTTTGGGGTTGTTGGTTTTGAGCCCTGTTTTGTTGGAGTGACTGCACAACGGCTGTTAAATGGTCCACCTTTAGGTGAAGCTCCCCTAGCTGTTCCAGGACAATCCTTTCCACTGCTGTTAGAACAGCAAAAAATTATATTATTAAGCGTATCCTAAAAAGTAGGGTAAAAAAGCAGTTTACCTACATCAAGAGCAAGATGTGACCAAACATACCAGTGCAGTTAGTTGGCATGAGTTGATGCGTGTTAGGAAGGCGATATCTTGGATCTAGGGAAAGAAGGATATGTCACATTCAGTGGAACATGCAGATGTTGTGGAACTCAAACTTATAACCTCAAACACTGGAGGTGGCTGTGCTAATAATTATGCCACAGCCACTTGCCTGCTGTTTGCTGCCATGTCTCTTAGAGGCACAGCGAGGGGTCTCACCGTATAGTTGTCCATCATTCCATTTGTTTGATAGTCTTTAATGTCTGTATTTGTAATAGTTATCACAGTAGCAGACATGCATGCAGTGGCCAAGTGAGGAACATGTAAAACACCCCCAGCAAGCTTTATGTTTAACACAATGCAGTCAGGCAGATAACATTCTCCAAGCTCATCCATCAGATTGCCAAAAAATAGAAAGGGGATTCATCAATTCACAGACATGTTTCCACTGCTCCAGTTTTACACCACTCACTCCACCTTGCCTCAAAATATCTATGAATGTCCTATGTAAACATCAGAAAACAGTGAAAAATAAAGAATAGACGTGTTCTACTCCATCTTTAGTAGAAGGTAGTATTGGTGAAAATAAAATATTATTATATTAAATAGCTTACATTCAGGAAAGCCCAGCCCTTCATCAGGCAATGGAGTTGGACACCGTGCCTCCACATTGTCTGGCCTAAAACTAACTGTTGTTACTTGGAAATAAATAAAATGGCTGTTTAGTGAAAGAATCCTAAATAATCTATTAACTCTGCACATGTTAGGTTAAGTTCAAAAGCCAACTGGCTAGAATCTCTAAGATGCTTACGTTCAGTGTAAGCTGGCCTCTCTGGTCTGGCCTCAAATTCTTGCCTCAAATTTGATGGCATGCCTTCGAATAAGAAATAATTTATTGATGTTAGTCACACGTCTCACAAATATAATCAGAAATGATTGAGTCAGGGAATTTTTCAGATACACCATATCTTCACTATGTCATCTCTCTTACATTGAGAAGAGTCAAAATTGCTGTGTTGCCAGTCTGGAATAGGGCTATGGTCACTCTTGGAGGACACTGGTCGGGGCTGTGAAATCATTGTTATGAAATTAAAATATTACAAAAATATTAGACTAGAATGTCTTGGTCACCGGAAGCCTTTTGTACATTCTTCCAGATACACCATATCTTCACTAAGTCATCTCTCTTACGTTGAGAAGAGTCGTTGTTACTGGGTTCCCAGATTGGAACTGCGCCACGGTCGCTGTTGGAGGACACTGGTCGGGGCTGTGAAATCATTGTCATGAAATGAAAATATTACAAAAATATTAGACTAGAATGTCTTGGTCACCGGAAGTCTTTTGTACATTCTTCCAGATACACCATATCTTCACTAAGTCATCTCTCTTACGTTGAGAAGAGTCGATGTTACTGGGTTGCCAGATTGGAACTGCGCCACGGTCCCTGTTGGAGGACACTGGTCGGGGCTGTGAAATCACTGTTATGAAAATAAAATATTACAAAAAGATAAAGCTAACATGTCACCGCAAGTCTTTTGTGAAATTTTCACATTATATAATCACTATGCATACCTGCCAACACTCCTGATTTTCATGGGAGTATTGGATGTGTGTTTTGGATGTGTGAGGTTGTGTTTTTGGTAATGTTCTTCCTCTGATGGAAATGATGATGTTGATGATGTTGATGATGGTGATCTGAGATGTTTTGGTCTAAGTAAATAATATATTACTTTTTTTCATGCATGATACAGTTAAAACTCTGGCTAAAATGATGATTATTTCATATTCAACAAAGAAATCGTCTCAGGTTACGAATGTAACCATTGTTCCCTGAGAACAGGGAACGAGACGCTGCGTCAGCTTCGACGCTACGGGGAACGCCTCCAGCGTGACTGGTGCCTGAAATCACATTGAATCACGTCAATCCTATTGACCGGCGACAGCCTATGATGTCATCAAGGTGCGACCAGGAAGTATATAAGGGCGCCTTGCCAACATGACAGTATCTATCGTCTGAAGGGACTGTTTCGGCAGGCAGGCCCTGCGGCATGGCACAGCGACGCAGCGTCTCGTTCCCTGTTCTCAGGGAACAATGGTTACATTCGTAACCTGAGACGTTCCCTTTCGAAAGGGAACTCGCGCTGCGTCAGCTTCGACGCTACGGGGAACGATATACCAACGCCGCCATGCCGACGGGAGTGCATGCCCACTGGCAGTGACAACTGTCAAGACAAGCAAATCTTGCTGAAAAGCCTGAACCACTCCCCTTCTGGTCACGTTAGGCTGTCAGTGACAGCGCTCCCTACGGTCAAAGCCCAAGCTTATCGCCTGAGAAGGAAAACTTCACACGTATGAGTTCCTTCCCAGGCCTTGCTCAAAGGCCTGGAACCAACCCATTCGACTCAGAAGGGGTTCCTTTAAGGGAACGTGGCAAGGGAACTACGAGGGAACCCTATGCCAGTCACTATTCGGGAGATTATCACCGAATGCCACCAGGGAGACCTGACCAGGTGACCCAGTCTAGTATGGGACACGTAATACGGTCAACCCTGTCTGTACAGTACAGAGCCTCTGGTACTCGCCTCCGAAGAGACATCCCGCTAGGGTGCTGCAAGAAAGGGCAGCATCACCGACTAGCCGAACCTCAGGGACGGGTTATCCCGGAGAGCAGCGCTCAGCGAAGTGCTTTTCAAACCTTTGCTAGCGAGGGGCCGCTCGATCCTCGGATCTACCAAGCACTTATTTTAAAACGTGCTTAGGAGGCCAAAGGCCTTATAGGCTGAATATATCGGGAGGGGCCCCTCGGGACCTACCACCAATAGAACAGCCCCAGGAGGCTGTAAGCTCACAATAGACCCTCGTTTGAGAGGAGCTCATAAGCCTGCCCGGTAGGCAACCATGCCGTAGGCCTACTATGAAGGTCCCGTCCTGTCGGGACCACATAGCCGCAGTGACACTTCGTCGTGCTAGGGTAAGAACACCGCCTTCAGGTCTCGCAAACGGCCAGAGGCCGGTGCCTGATAGCGGGTAGCCACTAGCTGTCAGCAAAAAAGCCAGTTGTGTGTTCCCGCCTAGGGAACTCGTCCCCCAGGGAGGCCGAGAGAGGCCTCCACCTGGTAACCTGATAGACCGCTCGCGCATCCAAAGCAGCGCTCGTCCTCAGGAAGGCCAACGGGCCTGATACCTGATCGCAGTCGTGCTAGCCCTCGAGGTAGCTGGGAAGACCAGGGACTCGCTTAATCAGGAAGGCCAAGCGGACCTACCAACTGCAAGACATCGGGCACTCATAGCCAAACTGAGTGTGCTACTCATAGCGCCTCAAGCTCACCACAGCGGCTGGGGACCGGGAGCTCGCTTTCAGGGAGGTACCATGCCTACCACCTGATAGCAAAAAAGTGCCACTTATAGCACTTTATGCACACCACAGCGGCCGGGGAGCCGGCCTCTGCTCATTGACTGGATTATCCAGGAACCACGAGACCAGAGCGTGCCCTCAGAGGAGGCCACGTGGGCCTACTACTCCAAAGCGAATCCCCTCAGGGAAGCCCGTGCAGCTTTGCCTGATAGCAACCCATGCTACGATCCGTTACCAAAACTGGGGACCGGGGAACGATTCCAGGGAGGCGCAATGCCTCCACCTGGTAGCAGAGCATGCCGTCCGTCGTGCTTCGCACATCACGCTCATTACCACAGTGACTGGGAACCGGAACCGTGAGCTCATCGTCAGGGAGGCCACCATGCCTACCACCTGATAGCAGAAGCTGCTACTCATAGTACTTCATTTCCGGGAGTTTGCCTCCAGGGAGGTCACTCAGGGAGGCCGGATGAGGCCTACTACCTGCTAACACTCGTGCTAGCCATCCAGTGACTGGGGCCCAGGAACGCCATCCGCAGAGGAGGTCAAGTGGGCCTGCTTACCCCACAGCAGGCCCATAGGGAGGCCCAGTAGCGCCTACCACCTATTCAGCAGCTCGTACCAGCCGTCGAGGGACTTAATGCCTATGGTGCCCCCTCAGGGGAGACCAAACAGTGCCTGCTGACCACAGCAGGCTCTCAGGGAGGCCAAACAGGGCCTAACTCCTGAGCGAAGGAAACCCAGACTGGGAGCCTTACTCTGAGAATGCTGGCTGCTGCTACCTGGGCTGACGGCAGCTGTCTACTGCTGACGAAGGCCTGGAAAACCAGTTAACACCTGGGGACTCATCCCCAGGGCCAATGACGGGTCACTGCTGACGTCGACACCAGTGGAGAAGAGCCTCCGAGGCCCACTCGTGGGCCATAGTGTCGGGACTTTCCTGCAAGGAGGCCGGTTAGCGCCTACTACCTGTCCTGAAGTCCAACTGCCCAGACCGTCCAAGCTGGCCCCTCAGAGCCAGCTGGCTCCTATACCCGCACCTGGGGCTGGCTCCATCCCAGAGGCAGCTAGGGACAACCTGCTTCGTCGTGTCCTAGGGCCCCCAGGACGGCGCAGTCTCTTGGGCAGGGCCTACAAACATGGACCTAATCACATTGCCAACAGCAGTGTACTCAGCAGAAGTGCTCAGCAAAGACCCTCTAAAGCGAGGGGAGTACAACTTACGTCACCTGCATCGGGGCGGCTGTCTTTCTTTCCATGCAGCGGCCAACCTTGATTGCGAGGGCGTCAGTCATTGGCAATGCTCGGGCCTCAGGGGAGCATCCGACCAGAACCATACCGACAGAAGGATTATCCGATGTTCTGCTCAACCCGGGCCCTAAAGGAGGTGAAGCAGAGACATAAAGCAAAGGAACAATATCACAGAAATGTGAAAAACCACCGGCCGTACCATCCTCCAGGAAGAGGCCGGGGGCCGCCAGCAGATGGCGGCCACCAAGCTCCGAAAGGCGGAAACAGCAGATAAAGTCTAACCGCAAACCGGCGAAAGACGCTTAATTCCACCCCACGACTACTGACAAAGTCGCTGTCTCCTGCAACATCCTCGTCTGCATTGCACGTGACCCCAGAACGCAGAGAAGGGGGCGGGCCTTGGCCTGACGACTCTGTAACAGAGGAGGCTGAAACAAGGATGCATAAACAACGCCATGTTTTTAAATGAAAAGACAGGCCAGGGGCGAACACCTTTATTAAAAGGGAAACGCCCCCATCCTTGACAAAGCCTAGGCCAAGTGGTGCGACATAAGTCCGCACTAGATCTACTCAGGGCCCGGGAAAGAAATATTATCACCTCTAAAAAACCCCTTTTTCAAAGCTCCGCAGAGCTGGGCGCAGATCTCACTACAGCTCGTGCATTAGCGCGTACCCGGTCTTCAGCTACTTTTCACTTTACGCTAGGAAAAAACACAGCTCACCCCTTACACTACAAGCCCTCAGGCGAGAGCGCGATTCAGTTACCCAAACAATGGGGAAAAAATATAGCACGGAGAGGCAGCAAACTCTCTAGCAGAAAGTGAAGTATTCACACACAACCATCATAATGTTGCAAAGAAGATCGTTCTTAGCTTACTCACGGGGAGCTGCAGGCCCTGCGAAGATCCAGCGGCGATCCAAATTTCCCCAGAAAACCTCTCAGGCGAGCGAAGGTATAGGAGTTCTGAAAAACATAGTTTTGAAAATGTTTCACCCTCAGAGAGGGGGACTCACCGATCGCTCCCAGCGGTGCTTCCAGCCAGCCATAAGGCTAGTATCCGCCCGCCATCCTGAGGGGGGCGCTTTCACCAAACAAGCCAGGCGAGCCGGCAGAATCTTACATTTTCTGCTCATCATAGGCCACCGGCCTGATGTAAAAGCGCCCGGGGGAAAAACCAGAGGAAGGGAAAAAAGGCAGCGTTCATCTCCGCGCTCCTCGGGGGGTGGAGTCTGCTGCCTGCGCTGGTTCCGGTTACCAGCCCCGGCTTCCTTCCTCTTCCTGTCGCAGGTGTCCCGCCTCCCCTGCGCCCCAGTCCTCCACGGCGGGGCGCTCGAGAGGCGACGTTGGCTCGCTATTCCCGTCTCCAGCCCTCAGACTGGGACGGGCCGGGGACACCCGACTGCCTGGGCGCGGTCCCGGACCTCAGCGGAATGCATCTGAATGCCGCCGAGCGCGCCTTCGCCTCTCCGAACCTCCCCACCACCGCCTCTACGGAGGTGCCGAAAAGTTCAGATGGCGAAACCGGGGCATCAGGGAGAAAGGATTTTTTCCTTCTCCCCGATGTCCAAACGGTTTAACCACAGATGTCTCTCCGTGGCCACCCTCGCCGCCATCGGCGCTATCTGAACGGTGGCCCGGAGAGCAAAAACCGCGGTCCGGCGCGACTCGACTACCGCCTCAGGGGGTCCCTCCCCCCTGATCGAGGTCCCTCAGCAGGTCTGCCTGCAACACAGCTGTGGTGTGCAAAGCTGCTGCAGCGCGACCCACTGACATGTACGCCCTGCCATTCAGCGTTTAGACCGGCAGGGTGGGAGCCACAGTGTCGCCGGCCGCCCAAAGGCGAGATTAACATAACATCTCGTCCACGGGCGGCATCGACACATACCCAGCCAGGCAGTCCCTAGACATCAGCGACATCTAGCTCGCCGATGTCGACAGATGCAGGGCTGAGTAAGGTTTCTTCCATTCCCTCGAGGTCTGCTGATGGAGATCTGGAAGGAATGGAAGACTCCCAGGAGTTGGGAGGTCATGGGCGGAGAGAAACCGATCGTCCGAACTGTTTGGACGCTCAGCCTTTCTCCTCACGCACCGCAAAGGCAGCTGCAGTCTACCCGCAGCGCGTTCCATGACTTCCAGCAACTCCCGTACATGGGACAGGATGGTAAGAAAAGCTTCAGCATTTTTAACTGACTCACCCATCCTCTGCTCGAGTGGAAGAGCAGCAGACGAGGAGGAGGAACATAAATCCAGCTCCTTCCTCCGAGGTCCGCCTCTCGCGATCTGGATCGTCCTCAAGAGCCATAACTGTCTCCAAGCGACGAGCCCGATCCATCTGGGAAGCGCTTTTGGTATTTGGACGCCGCTCAGCCTCAGCTCGAGCGTGGCCGTTCCCAGATGCTGAAACCTCTCCTCTCGAGAAGAGGTCCCACCGAGAGCGGAGCGTTTCCAGAGGACAACGCTCACAAATACTTTCACAAGTACTTTCACAAGAGGTTCGCAAACCTCTCATGTATGCTCTTCTCCCAGACAGTAAACGCAAAGTGTGTGTGTATCCAAAGCGCAAGATACACATTCAAAACACACCTGCAGAAGTGGCGTTCTCAGCACACTTCATTGTTATCCTTCTTGTAGACGTTTCACGTGAAGACAGGCAAAACAGTCCCTGAAGACGAAAAGATACTGTCATGTTGGCAAGGCGCCCTTATATACTTCCTGGTCGCACCTTGATGACATCATAGGCTGTCGCCGGTCAATAGGATTGACGTGATTCAATGTGATTTCAGGCACCAGTCAGGCTGGAGGCGTTCCCCGTAGCGTCGAAGCTGACGCAGCGCGAGTTCCCTTTCGAAAGGGAAATGTGCTTACTTCCTTCGTTGTCGTTCAGGTGTAAATTCTTGTTCTTTGTCTGTGTTTGAGTCCGATGTCACACATGACCTTTCACACGTTTCTCTTATTTTGTCAATTGAATCTGTAAGCAAAATTTAGCATGTTAATTATATTAGTTTATTATTATATTATATTATATTATATTAATTAAATAGGTAGATGTAGTGATAGTATTTGACAATATCAGAACAACCCCTAAGAAATAGAAGTATACTTCATGTTCATTTTATGAAGTATACTTAAATAAAATTCAAGTATATTTTGTAGTAATTGTTCATGTCACATACTTTTTCCACAAGCACTATGAGTTTTTTTTGGTTGTTCTCAATAAAGACATGAAATATCAGAATTTCTTTGTGTAATTAATTTTAGACACATGTTTGTCAATACTCTTGACTTAGATGAAGATCAGACCACATTTTATTACAAACTTATTCAGAAAACCATGAAATTCCAGAAGGTTCACAACTAAGATTATATAACTAAGAATAAAAACTTTATTCTTAGTTTTTATAAACTCTGCTATTTTATTATCATCACTTCGTCTCCTGTCAGGTATGTTCTCTGGCTTTCTCAGTCAAAGACAAGACTTGGAAAAATACTGTGAAAAATGAATCAGTGAGTTGATTCAGCAGTTTGATTCGCCAAAGTCACGTGATTTCAGCAGTTTGGCGGTTTGACACGCAATCCGAATCATGATTCGACTCGCTGATTCATAACGCTTCGAAGCTTCATGAGGCCGTGTTTTGAAATCGTCATCACTTTAAGTCGTTATTTAGGGGTTTTTTTGTGCACAAAAACTATTGTCGTCGCTTCATAAAGTTATTTTAGAAGCACTGTAGTGAGATGGACTTTGTAACGACGTCTTTAGTAGCTTTTAAGGGTCTTGAGAGTGTAAAGTGCATTGTGCCAATGGAGGCCTTTCTGAGCCATCGGATTTACACTAAAATATCTTCATTTGTGTTCTGAAGATGAACGGAGGTCTTACGGGTGTCCAATGACATGAGGGGAAGTCATTAATAGGGTTGGGAACCGAGAACCGGTTCTTATGCAGAACCGATAATGATTTTTAAAAAATACCAGAACCACACGAAATTCCTAAGTTTCAGTTCCGAAAACGGTTCTGGTGCAATGTGTGTGCGAAACGCTGGGAGCGTATCCTTTAATAGCGAGCGACAGCTCACCTCATCATGAATATTAATTATGTTGCCTGCCGCTTTCAGGAGTGCAACCAATTAACGCAGTTCAGCACTGAAAGCCCTCGCGCTACACATTCACGGTTTTGCGTCAGATATTTTCGCATGGTGAAGAGAAAGTCACAGGATTCATTTCCAAAGAATGAATGACGATGAAGCAAAATGTATCACATGTGAAAAGTTAATAACATGCAAAGGAGGCTGCACTAGCAATTTGACAAAACATTTGCAACAGCACGGAATCAACCTCAAAACATGTAATGTTTTCAACAGTTTAAGGAAGACTGCTGCACTTTGCACGTCCCCATTGCCAGGTAGGAATTCATACACGGGTAAATGTTATTTCAGTAGTAATAAACTACTACTATAGAATATCATATATATATATATATATATATATATATATATATATATATATATATATATATATCAGTGGCGATTTCTTTAAGACTGCAAGGGAAGCTCAGCTTCCCTTATAATGTCACAAAATGAATGGTCAAATATGTACTATTGTATTAACATTTTATTGACTAAAAATGCGTTAGAAAACGTTCATCTCAAAGACGAGTTCGTACAGAATCAGTTACATATAGCAGGTCGGCTGACTCGATTTCCTTCTCATACATTCCCGCAGCGTCACAGTGCATTTCCCTATTGAAGCCCAGCGTCCATTGACTTCAATGGGGCTGCTTTGAACGGTTTTTTTCAGCGCTTCGAAACTAGACGGTCATTGGATAAACGCTGCGATTATGTCCCGCCCACGGACGCTCAGCGTCTCTGGGAGTGAATGGGGAGTGGGCTGGCCCGGACTCCGAGCTTCTGCGTGATGATTGGAGGGTCTGTCGAAAGACTGCATCTCCTTTTGACTGACAGCGATTCTGTACTATAAGGAATCACTGAAGCTATTCGCGCTCAGTCCCATCGCGGATTTCTCAAGTTCAGTCGAAATAAAAACTGCTGCAACCTATTTCTTTGATATTTGCTTGGCGAAATTGCTTGATTTTCATCATACATTTCACACAATTATACACCACATTCCTTGTTTCAGTTTTACAGAGTTTAATTTTTTTTTTAAGATCGTTCATTCATTCATTCATTCCTTCATTCATTCATTCCTTCATTCATTCATTCATTCATTCATTCATTCATTCATTCATTCATTCATTCATTCATATAACGTTAGTAGGCTAGGCTAGCGTTGTGGGTGAAACTGCGCACGATGGCAGACGGTGCTAATATTGTCGACCTGATTTTGGCGAAGCCATTTGAAAGTGTTCCTTACGAGGAAAAACTTAGAATTAAACAGCAGGGCAGATCAACACCTAAGATTGATTTAGTGCAAAAGATAGGGAAAAATAACAGGTCTTTTCAGCTCTCCTGGTATAACAAAGTTAGCTGGCTGACTGGAAGTGCTGTGACAAATAAAATGTACTGCTGGCCATGCCTCTTGAGAGGACACTGGTCAAGTCACTTGAAAAGACTCCTAGTTGGTACGACAGGGTCACAGACCATTTTCTTGAAAAGGAACGTAGGGCAGAATTTACTTTTAAATAAATAGACAATTTTATGATGTAGGCCGAAAATGAGCTTCCCCTCTCTGACAGACCAGTAGCCGCCACTGATATATATATATATATATATATATATATAGAGAGAGAGAGAGAGAGAGAGAGAGAGAGAGAGAGAGAGAGAGAGAGAGAGAGAGAGGGGTAATGCTGAATTACCATTTATTATTTACAAGTTCACTGAATAACTGACCTAATTAATAAATATAACTAATAAATATATTTTATAACTTGGTTTTATTCAGAGACAGAGAGAGAAAATGTAATAAGACAATTTCAGAGGTGTTCATTTGAACATTTAATTTTAATGTCCATAAATTCAATTTTTTTTTTGCAAGAATGGCTTAATTAATACTGTAATATGTTCAATACAGGACTTTTTTTGACATTGCCAACCTGTAAATTAATTTGAGAGCAAGTAATAAACACAAAAAGGATTGTTTGAGTTGCGTATTGTGCCTTTTTCCTTTACCACTATTTGTGTAATAATTTTAATGGAACCGGAATCGGAACCGGAATCGTTAGGTGGAACCGGAACCAGAACAGGAACCGGAAAATTTCTCACGATTCCCAACCCTAGTCATTAATGACAGGATTTTCATTTTTGAGTGAACTAACCCTTTAATTATAAATAGTGAAAATACCCATGAATATTATGTTAATTGTTAATTGTATATTTATTATCCATAAAACAGAGATTCAGTATACGGGCAGATGACGTGACGCATGTTTTTTCTGTAATTAAGTGTAAATGTTTACTGAACTGCATTTCTCAACTAAAACAACACATGCCAGTGGTGCATAGAACATCATTTTATTTCAATATTATGATTTTGGGACGTAAAATGTATTTGGTGTTGTTCATATTTCAAGGTGAATAGCAAAATGTCCTGCGGTGTGACTGTAACATTGATGACTCATCAAATGTAAATATTAGTAAAATAAAGCAGATATGTTTGGAGCAGCTAATAAATGCCTTGGCATTATTTTGTATGTATTTACTTAATTAACTTAAGTTTTCAAAATGCTAAAAAGTACTAAAATAATATCTAAAGTACATTTAGTTTTGAAACACAAATGCTGTCCTGCAGTGTGACATAGGATATTAGATTTTTGTACTGGCAGTTACATGGACATCCATAAGGGTCTTTTACTCAAGCCCCCTACCAGGAAATCCCCCAGATGTATGGATGTGCTAAAGAGGTTGAAAGGTGAGTGTTAATCTCTTATTAATTTGATAAATTTCATCATTTCTGTCAGACCATGAACGTGTCCATTTTTGATAGTCCTGTGGTGTGACTGATCTAGTTCGAGAAAAAAGAAAAATATTTAAAAAAAATAATCATATTCAGGTTTAAAACAATGAACTTATTCAGTTACTGAAAGGCCCAAGGTCAGTCTTGTATAGCAAGGACTCAAAATGGCGGCAAAGGTGAAAGAGTCCTGTGGTGTGACAGCCCGTCCTGTAGTGTGACATAATTAAGTCAGATGTCTAGCTAGATTCTAGTCTGTTATGTTTGCAATATTAAACATACATATAAATATATATCTGTCTCTATATATATATTAAACAAATATTGTAAATATTATATATATTATACATATATTATACATATATTAAACATAAATATATATCTGTCTTCATTATACATAATATACCTATATTATACATTAAACATAAATATATATCTGTTTTCATTTGTTTGTTGTATGTGTATGTTAACAGTCACTGATCATTGTTTTTAAAGTGATTTTTGACAGTTTTTAGGCATGAGCAAAGAAAGGACAAGGAGGTACCGGGAAAGGTTAGCACAGGATGAAGCCAGGCATGAGGAGATCCTTAGGGAGAGAAGGAGAAAGTAAATAAGTTTATAATAGGGAAATTGAGTTGGTGAAACATTCTCTAAGACGTACACTTGTATAGAAAACATGTAACAGCTGTCTCTGTTACATCAACAGATATCAAGAAAAGAAAGCTAAAGGAGAAATTCAACCACGAAATATAGCCAGCCTCCCAAAACATAAGAGAGCAAAGCTTCGTGAGGAATGGAAGAAGACAAAGGCACAGAACAGAAAGAAGAAGGAGGATCTGGCAGCCATTTTGGATATTACTCCCCCATCACCCGAAGAAATTGATGTGTCCTTTAGTCCAGTTCATCTTTCTCCTGCTCATGGTTCTATTTCCCCAATTCCAAGTCCCCACCAAAAGGTTTGTCCACCCAAGTTGACAGCAAAAATTAAGAGGCTGGAAAGAGAAAACAAGGAGCTAAAAGCAATGCTCAATGGCATGAAAAAAGCCAATAGTAAAATGAGGGTTCAAAAGCATCGCTGGAATAAAGCTAAGAAAGCACGTCAACCTACCCTCAGATCTTCTACGAAAAGAGCTGCGACACAAAAAAAACAGCAAGTCACCAACTTTCTTTCCAGGGATGAAAACGTCTAAGGTTACGTATGTAACCTCTGTTCCCTGAGAACAGGGAACGAGCGCTGCGTCTAGCTGACGCTATGGGGAACGCCCTCGGCGTGACTGGTGTCTGAAGCTACTATCGAATCACGGCAAAGTCTTTGACCGACGTCAGCCCATGACGTCATCATCGTGCGACCCGGAAGTATAAAAGGGCGCCATGCCAACACATACACATCTTCTCGTCTGAAGGGACTGTATGGCAGATAGGCCCTGAAGCATGGCAACGCGACGCAGCGCTCGTTCCCTGTTCTCAGGGAACAGAGGTTACATACGTAACCTTAGACGTTCCCTTTCGAAAGGGAACTCTCGCTGCGTCTAGCTGACGCTATGGGGAACGATATACCAACGCCGCCATGCTGAGGGGAGTGTCTGCCTCTTGGCAGTGACAACTGTCAACACAAGTAATTCCACTGAAAAAACCTGAGCGACTCCCCCTCAGGTCACACTGGGCTGACAGTGACAGCACTCCCTACGGTCATAGCCCAAGCTATGCAACTAAAAAGAACCCTAGCGCACTGCGCGGGGTTCCATCTAGACAGCTCGAAGGCCCGGGACCACTACTTCCAAAGAAGGGGTCCCTTTAAGGGAATGTGGCTAGGGGACCCGAAGGAACCCCAGCCAGTCACTACTCGGGAAACCAGTTCTCCCGAGTGCCACCAGGGAGGCCTGACCTGGTGCCCTAAGTGTTATGGACACTTCGGTTTAGCCAACCCTGTCTGTTCAAAAACAGAGCCTCTGGATGGTGCCCATGGGGCATCCAAACTAAGGGACTGAAACAACTGGCAGTCCTACTTAGTCCGGAACTCAGAGACGGGTTATCCAAGAGAGCAATACTCAGCGTAGCGCTTTAGAACCCTTGCTAGCGAGGGGAGTCTGCCTGCTCAAATCAAGGATCTACCAGGTGCTTGTGTTTCAAAGCAGTAGGGAGGCCAAAAGGGCCTAAGGACTGATCTAACAGGGAGGCCTCATGAGAGGCCTACGACCGTCTGACCAGGCTCAGGCGGCTGAGCGCTCATAGACGACCCTCATTGAGGGGAGCAGCTGAACCTGCCTGGCGGGTAACCTCCAGCTATAGGCCCAACTACCACAAGTTCTCCACAGAGAACTGGTAATCAAGAAGTGCCTAGCTCAGGAACTTCACCTTCAAGGAGGCCCTGTGGGCCTACTACTTGATAGCGGGTTTTCCAGGGAGGCCTATAGAGGCCTACTACCTAACAGCAAGCCATGCTGGCAACCCGAGCATCCTGGCTCGGGACTCCATCCTCAGGGAGGCCTAGTGAGGCCTACTACCTGACAGCAATACCGCCAATTTTCAGAGCGTTCAAGCTCACTTCCAGGGAGGCCTAGTAAGGCCTACTACCTGCCTTTAGCGAAGCATAGTCCCTTGCTGAGGTTACTCTTATTTTCTCAAGGAGGCCTAATGGAGGCCTACTACTTGACAGTCAAGCTACGCAGGCTAGTAGAGCATCCTGATTAAGGAACTCGCCCTCAAGAGAGGCCTATTGAGGCCTACTACCTGATAACCAGCCTTTAGGGAGGCCTGGAGAGGCCTGCTACCTGTTTGCAATTCGTGCTAACTGTATCAAATGACTGGATCCCAGGAACGCCTTAGGGAGGCCTGATGGGGCCTACTACCTCGTTCGAGTGACCACAACCTGGGAGCTCACCCTCAGGGAGGCCTATTGAGGCCTACTAGTCGACAGTCAAGCTACGCAGGCTATCCGAGCATCCTGATTAAGGAACTCGCCCTCAAGGGAGGCCTATTGAGGCCTACTACCTGATAACCAGCCTTCAGGGAGGCCTGGAGAGGCCTGCTACCTGTTTGCAATTCGTGCTAACTGTATCAAATGACTGGATCCTAGGAACGCCTTAGGGAGGCCTGATGGGGCCTACTACCTCGTTCGAGTGACCACAACCTGGGAGCTCACCCTCAGGGAGGCCTATTGAGGCCTACTAGTCGACAGTCAAGCTACGCAGGCTATCCGAGCATCCTGATTAAGGAACTCGCTCTCAAGGGAGGCCTATTGAGGCCTACTACCAGATAATCAGCCTTTAGGGAGGCCTGGAGAGGCCTGCTACCTGTTTGTAATTCGTGCTTAACTGTTTTAGATGACTGGATCCCAGGAACACCTTAGGGAGGCCTGATGGGGCCTACTACCTTAGAACTTAACAGCAGGTCTTCAGGGAGGCCTGATGAGGCCTACAACCTGCCTCTGGTAGTGATCACAACCTGAGAGCTCACCCTCAGGGAGGCCTAATAAGGCCTTACAACTAACAGCGGGCCTTCAGGGAGGCCTGATGAGGCCTACAACCTGATAGCCGCCAGGCTAGCTGTCCCGATGCGCACATCGGTACATATCTCCAGTGAGGCCTGGTTGAGGCCTTCCAACTGAAAACGCGCCTTGTTCAAGAGGCCTACTGAGGCCTACAATTGACAGCCGACCTTCAGGAGAGCGTATTTGCCCCTTTTTAACCTGATAGCCAGCTAGGCTAGCAGTACCTTGATGCCTCAGCATTGGCACCTGCCTTACTAGTGGGAAGTAGTAATATTTGGTACATATTACCAACGGTGGCGGTGCCTCAGCAACGCGCCTCCTTCATCCACATCCCAACTGACGCCTCAGCGTTCAGTCGTTGATGAATACCCAACTCTATACAGGAAACCTGGGGTCTGTAAGAAATACATATTTTTAGTGTAATACACAAAAAATGACCACTCTCACCTGCGGCATGTTGAGCGAAGACTCATAGAGCAGTTCTCACCACCATGTTCTACCGCCCTTGAATGCCTGAAAGGGGTGTTCTCACTGAGCAAGTCCGGGCGGGCCGTCAGAACATAGTTCTACTATCATGGGCCCGCCTCAGGCCTGATGTAAGAAGCGCCTTTTTGGGTAAAAAATCATTAAAAGACATTAAAAAAGAAAAAGGAGAGGAGAGGGCTAGGATGTAACCGCCCTCAAGGGAAGTGATCCATCACCAACGCCGAGAGCGTTGGTCCTGGATCACCTCCCTCAGATCCTTTTTCCCCCGCGGGAATCCCGTCTCCTCTGTGCCCTGCTCCTCCACGGAGGGGGGGCACGAGAGGAGACGCTAGCCCTCTGGTCCTGCCTACGGTCCTCAGACCGTGAAGGACCAGGTCCCGCCTGCCTGGGTGGGGGCGCGGATCTCAGCGGTATGCATGTCTTAAATGCCGCTGAGCGCGCCTTCGCCTCCCTGAACTTTCCAACCCCCGCCTCAACGGAGGTGCCGAAAAGTTCAGTCGGCGAAACGAGGAGAAAGCCTTTCTCTTTCTCCCCGATATCAGCCAGGCTCAGCCACAGATGCCTCTCCGTGACCACCATAGCCGCCATAGAGCGGCCGCTAGCAGCAGCAGTCTGCTTGGTGGCCCGGAGAGCAAGATCTGTGGTGCGGCGCCGCTCAGCAACCGCCTCAGGGGACAGCCCGGCCCCCTGGTCGAGATCCTCCAGCAGGTCCGCCTGGTACGCCTGAAACACCGCCATGGTGTGAAAAGCAGCACCAGCCTGACCCGCTGCCGTGTATGCCCCTGCCATTAAAGCACAGTTTGAGCTCTCAGTGTTGATGCCCACGATATGCGAGAAAAGTTCGCAAACTTTCCTCGCCAGTCGGTAGCCTCAACACATATCCATATTCCCCTATCCCCTCGACATCAGCGAAGTTAAACGCTGATGCTGATGAATATTGGGTCGAATATGGATTCTTCCATGCCCTCTCGATCTCTGTAAGAAGATCAAGAAGGAATGGAAGGCTCATCTGAGCTGATGGTTTATGGCCAAGGAGAAAACGATCGTGCAATCTACCACGAGCGATCTCTCCTCTAACGCGCCAACATGGCAGCCGCAGCCTGCCTGCAGTACGTTCCATAACATTCATCAGCTCAGCATACACGGTCAGGGTGGCTAAGAGGATCCATACCACTCTCACCAGCCATCCCTAAGAGCACTTGCTGTTTAGTCTCGTTAACCGCCAGATCGTCGCAACGATCGGCGAGCTGCATCTGAGAACCCATGATGTATGTCAACGCTCAGCCTCAGCGTGAGCGGGACAGCATCATCCAGTCCCAGATGCCAAACTCTCTTCCCTCAGGAAAAAAAGCCAGACTAGAGTGGAGCGATCTCAGATTGAAAACCGCTCACACTCACACACAAACAACTTCAAATGAACTTGACTGTGCATGCTCTTGATCCCAGGCAGTAAATACACACTCGTGTGTATTAATAATTGAATTTGTTTTACCTTAACTCGTATAGCAGATCAAACAGACAGTCCCTGAAGACGAGAAAGATGTGTATGTGTTGGCACGGCGCCCTTTTATACTTCCGGGTCGCACGATGATGACGTCATGGGCTGACGTCGGTCAAAGACTTTGCCGTGATTCGATAGTAGCTTCAGACACCAGTCACGCCGAGGGCGTTCCCCATAGCGTCAGCTAGACGCAGCGAGAGTTCCCTTTCGAAAGGGAACAGCAGGCTCTTGGCAGGGAAAAGGGATACTGTGGGCCGGAAAAACAACAAAATACAGCGGCGGGTTTTGACCAAAACCATGAGTGAGCTACACTCTGAATACAACCAAGAATCTAGCTTCACAATGCAAATGTCGTACCGGCAGTTTGCTCGCTACAGGCCCAAGCACATAACAGAGACCAGGCCAACAGATAGAAATACCTGTGCATGCTTCCAGCATGAAAACATGCGCCTACTGATTGACTCTTTGGTTTTTAAAGGCATGATTTCAACCAAAAGCCTGTCTAATCTACTTTCCTCCATTACTTGTAACACAGAGGAACAAAAATGTATGTACAGGCAGTGCACCAACTGCTGTTTTGATGAGGTGCGTCTCAACTCACACAATCCTGATGAATTCGCTAGGTGGGAGCAGTGGGAGCGGGTGAAAGTGACTGTAGGGGAAAAGGTGTTCACGAACTGGGTTAAAAAAGGGGTTGAGGAAACACTGGGAAAGATGGCAGAGACCTTCCAGCGTGACCTGGAGTCAATTGCATCCCATCAATTCAATTGGATGCACCAATCAGCCAAAATGAGGGAGTTAAAGGAGAAATTGCAAGAAAATGATTTGGTGTTGCACGTTGATTTCTCAGAAAATTATGGATGCAAACTGAACACAGAAATTCAATCTTTCCACTTTGGTGGAAATCGAAACCAAGTAACCATACATACAGTGGTTGCCTACACCAAAATGGCCATTCAGAGCTTTGCAACCATCTCAAAATCTCTGAGGCATGATGAGCGTGCTGTATGGGCTCACTTACAGCCAGTCATTGAAGACCTCCAAATGCAGCATGACACACAGTTTGAGTCACTCCACCTCATCAGTGATGGTCCTGTGACACAGTATCGCAACAAGGCAAATTGTTTCCTAATGAGTACGCTGCCATTTACCTGGGGGTTCCAGTGTCTCACATGGAATTACAGTGAACGGGGCCACGGAAAAGGAGCTCCTGATGGGGTTGGAGCTTGTGTGAAGCGGATGGCAGATCAGGCTGTCCAAAGGGGAGCTGATCTGCAAACTGCAGAGGCCCTCTTTGACTTCTTGTCCGGCAAAGAGGAGATGAAAATCCAAATGAAATGGATAGAGGAAAAGGACATAGAAGAATTTGACAAACTGCTCCCTCCTGTGCTCCCTGCTGTGAAAGGCATACTAGGTACACACCAGATTTTCTCTACAACACCAGGGGAGGTGTTTCATAGGGTAGTAAGTTGCTTCTGCAGCTACCCAAAAGTGTGTGGCTGCTTCAAGGTTACAAAAGTCACAATGGCTGGTGACAGTCCAGCTCAAGAGATTACCCCTATCCCTACCTTGTCCTTCTTGGATGAAGATGTTGAAAGCGACCAAGACCAAGTGTTTGAAGTGGGAAAGTTCATCATAGTAAAATATGATGAGAAGCGGTATGTGGGCCAAGTGTTGAATATTCAGGGAGAGGAAATACAGGTGAACTGTATGGTTCAACATGGAAACAAGAATGCCTTCCAGTGGCCTGGCAAAGAAGATACCATTTACTACTCGCGGAGTGACATAATTGGTAAGATTTCAGAGCCTGAGCCCCATGGTCGAGTTGCGAAGTTAACGAACATGGACTGGCTCATGTTCAACACATAAGTTTGCCATTTCTCCTATGAAATAATTTTGAATGCATCTTTTTTTGTTTAAAATATTGGTTCTAACAGCTTGTCATGTTTATGGTCTGATCTTTTGTTAGTGACAACTCCAGAATGTCAAATTTCTCTTGTTCACTGGAATCTTTATTTAAAGAGCTGAATTGATGATTTTAACACGCTTTTAATTGTTTTAGCATGACTTTAATGACTTTCTCCTGAGAAACAAGATATTTGTTTAGTCTTTTAAGTTAAAATAGAAATGAATGGTCTTTATGACTGGGTCTGATTTGACGCCTCCAAAATGTTAAAAATTCAGTATGTCTTGTTCACTATGTTTTTAGTTCAAATTAATACACTAAGTAATAAGATTGTACTGATATGTTGTATTTTCATTCATGTTCAAATAGAGATGCAAATTAATTTGTTTGTTACAAAAGTATTCAATAAATTTCACCATAAATGTTCATACAGTGTCTCATTTCGTCCTGTGGTGTGACGGGATGTCCTGTGGTGTGACATCACTTCAAACACAATTAAACGACTTTTACAATGTTAACTAGCTTACATAATTATATGCATTTGAAAACATTGCATAATATAACTATATAAAAAAATAATAAACATTTTCAAATATTTTTTCTAATTTTACACAATATTTCCACTGGAGTGAGTGGTAAAAGATGGCACAAGCAAAGAATATAATCGAAAAACAGCTGTGAAAAAAAATATATGCAGAATTTTAATGATCATTCTTTAAGAATACTTGTTAAACTTAAAACATACCTGATTTGTATTTGAAATTAATAATATTTCAATATTTGAATTTTATAGTAATGTCATGTCACACCGCAGGACATATTTTGCCTGGAGCTGTGAGAAAAGCTTAATAAATGACATAATGAGAAAAAAAATCTGCTAACCTCTAACAGTTTCAAAAACAACAGTATTTGAACTTTATAAATTCATACAATTCTCAAGCAATTTAGAACTTTGTTTAAAAAAATGCTGTTTCACCCTTATTTGTCATCTACCCATACATTTTCATTCATATTCATAATCATTACCTTTGTGTGCCAAATCAACATGGGTTATTTTCGCTTCAGCCAACTCAGCTCAAATATCCACCCCGACTTCTCTTCTGGTGCACTCATTAATAACTTTTTTAAAAAAATCAATTCTACTGCAATTGAGGGGATTTTAAGGGCTGGATATTGTGATAGTATTTCTTTAGTGGAATGATGTTTCATGTAGTCTGTCCTCTCATTCCTTGTCCGTACATGCAGTCCTGTACATTGACATTTGGTGTCCTCTTCAAGCATTCTGTTTTCATTCTCTCCAAGTGGATCCCTATGCTGTATTTATCTTCTCCTGATTCACTCTATCAACAAAAACACATGCACTCATTTAATAACTGTATACTTTAACCTATTCTTAAATTATTATAATGATATTATTCTATTTGTGACTATTACCTCTTCAGGTACATGTCTTGGATTACAGAAAAAATAAATAAATAAATAAAGACATCCATTATTGTAAATATATATTAAGGTGTCATATAATTTGGCATACTCTGTCATGTTCTTGCATATCCCCTTCCTGTCCTGTCTCTCAAGAAGTGTATTTGGTAACAAGGGCTGAACACACTTTGTTGTATTGTTCACTTGTTGGATACCTTCGAAAAAAGAGAGAGAGAAAAAAAATTGTCATCCACCATGCTCTAAAATGATGCTAAAACGATTAAAATTACGCTAAATTAGTTAAATAATGTAGTATATTATACTAAATTAATCATTAATTGTGCTATACAATTACCATGTATATGTGCACATATGATCAAACAGTGTTTTAATTATTTTTGATCTCCATTTGCTCCGTCCTTTTGAAGGAAAAAAACTTCTGCTCTTCTCATCAAGTCTTTTTTTTTTCTTTTTTTTTTTTGTATTGCCATAGGAAAATTTGGTAGCTGATAATTTGCTGGTCACACTTTTTGGGGAATGTTCTGTGTTGAGATGGACCCATGTGAAATACCAAATCAAGTCCTACAGAAAAAGATTTCAGAGAAGTGTTATCTTTGTATATATAATTAGAGATGGCAACATTAATGCACCACATGTATATTTATCTGTTAAGAGAGACTACGGGAACATAGGATTTTACTTTCTCACAAACACCAAATTTATTTTTTTTTCAGTTAATTTGACATGTTCTTAAAAACAACAGCTGCTCATATTAACATGTTTACCATTGTAAACAGAAAATGCAATGTTCAGACAGTCTCTGAAGTCTCAGTAAACTTGCCACGATAAATGTAAATGCTGTTACGTTTTCTGCGGTTATACTTGTTGGACGTTAGATGGCGCTATGGGGTCATTTTCCCTGAGCAATTGTCCAAAAATAACTAGGGTGTTTAAAATGAAAATGAATAAAGCAAATTAGTTAATTAGCAATGAATTTTAGGTGAGAACCACTTGTATTTTAGGCCTGCAGTTAAAGGCTACCCATAAGTCAACAAATCATAACTCTCATTACTATCTTGTTATTTAAATAAATAAATTGTACTGCTTATAGAAGAGTCTTTTTAAGGTCTTACCACTCGTGGTCAATAAACTTCTTCAACATTTCCTATTACAAACTGAACCAGTCCTCATGGGATGAAACAGTCTGTGGCTGAACCTTTAGTACAGTGGTCGCCAACCCGTCGATCGCGATCGACTGGTCGATCTTTATCACTGTCCCGGTAGCTCCCGATAAAAAAACATTTTTAAAACCACAACAGAAATACATGCATTAATTACAAAGCATAAACAGCGGACCTGTTTTGGAGCGTTAGACAATCGAAAGTGGCCCTTATGCCTAATTCTTTTCAGAAGAGTGATAACATTCTTTGTAACGTTACATACCAGTAACTTTTTTTCAACACGACTTGTTTTAAAAAATTTATAAATAAAGAATAAATAAACTGGATAACCATTAATGCACCGTCAACTGGTAATTTCAAAGTAACACTGCGCAACACATCCTTGCATCACATAATCAAATTCAGTCAGCTAATAAAGCTTGATCATTTAATGCAATATAACATACCATTTAATACGAAGCATCAACCGTATAGAAAACATTGACCTGTCCTGTATTGGCAATCTGAAAGACTATAGGAAAAATGTTTGATAGATGCTATAGCCTACTTGGATAGGCTTAAACGGAATCTATAAACTAGCCTAAATCAGTCTGTTTGAGCTTAAAGTCCGAACTGCTTATTTAAACGTTTGAAAAGAATGTCCTCCAATACCTGCACATTCATTGTAGACCTCAGCGGGGAAAGAAATGTCCTTGAGGCATGTAAATGCTCGCTCTGCACTGACGGACGGTAGATTCATAGATGATGGTGCGCGGGCATTTCACTCACGCTTGATCCGTCAACGTCACATGCTTTACTACTCATTTCATGATTGGTCACTGCCAAATAAAAATATTAAAGAGAACGATCAAATAACGTTATTAACCGGTTAATGGTCATTTCAAATTAACGTTTCTGTTCAGAACGATTCAAATTGATTTTGATTTCGTTTTCGTTTTTGTTCCTCTTAAAATTTCGTTCGTTTCCGGTTTTCGTTTTCGTTCCTTGAACCGGTTCGGAGCCCTGGGTAGATTTAGATGTCCTAAATGGTGAAACCGGTCCAGCACTGAAGAGGTTCAGAGATGACCTTAAAAAAATCATTAACAGGTGGCTATATTATTTTTATTATTGTTGATGTTGCTATTATTACGGTCATTGTTTTTATATTGTCACTAGCAGCATCCTGTCTAATCCTGTCTTTTGTGTGTGTGTGTGTGTGTGTGTGTGTGTGTGTGTGTGTGTGTGTGTGTGTGTGTGTGTGTGTGTGTGTGTGTGTGTGTGTGTGTGTGTGTGTGTGTGTGTGTCTTTTTCCAGACCTTTTGATCACAGAGGTAGACAGAGTTGCAACTGCAGCACCGATAGCAGAAGATGCAGAAGACACAGAAGAATCGCATAGTGACTCACCGCCGCCCCTGAAACATCAGCGTCTTCTTTCACGCTAAAAGGCTTTTAAGTTGCAACGTAGCACAACCCAGAACTCGAGCATTAATGTACAAATAAGCAAGTACCTTGACAGCATAAATGACTGTGACTGTGATGTACTGACCTTTTGGTCAAAAAACAAAGAGCGTTTCCCTAATCTACACAATGTTGCCTTGAAAGTTCTCTCTGTTCCTGCCTCTTCTGCCCCAGTTGAGAGAGTTTTTAGTAGAGGAGGTATTCTAATGAGACCCCACCGTGCACGGCTAGGCCATAAGATGTTGCAATTTTTAATTTTCCTGAAGTGTAATCAACCACTGTTTTAAAGCACACACAGGTGCGTGAGGGGGGCCTGTCTTTAATTAATCATCCCATAGCCCTACTCTCTGGATCCATACAGTGGACACACTGGAGCCTCTAGGTCTAAATGAGAATTTAGATCTTTTTTGATGTATAAGTTTATCATCCTGTTCTTTGTCTAGGGTATCTGTGTTCTATGGTTCTTGCACCACTGAACAACATGTTTGATTTCATTGACAGTGTGTTATAATAACATGCCACTGCAGACATCAAGATATCAGAATCTTATAAGCTCTTATTCTTATTAATGTACAATTTGATGTACAGTTTTTGATGTATTAATATTTAGTATTTGTATTTTGCATTGGTTTAGATGAATTTGTGTCTTTGATATCTCTGTGTGTGTGTGTGTGTGTGTGTGTGTGTGCGTGCGTGCGTGCGTGCGTGTGCGTGCGTGTGTGTGTGTGTTGTTTGATTACAGTATTGTATTTAAGATGGTGTTAGACTAAATAAATGGTCTTTTAAATATAATCTGCATATATCCGTTGTGTTGACTAAACATTAGGCCTAATCCAAGTTTATAATTGTGTATCTTTAATTTGATGTTACGATTTCATCTACACATTAAGTATAATTTCAATTGGTTGCATATTTCTCACTCTTTAGACAGTTGTTGGAGGAGCAAGATGGTGTTGGAGGTGTTTGATGTTTTGTCTGATGAACCAGCCAGTACCAGTCATGTCAGTCCTCAACAGTACACAAAAGTTAAGGGAGTCTCAATCCTCTAATAGTGCAGTAACAGCCGTCATGCAATTGCTACACATAGTTGATCTCACCCAGTCTGCAAAAAACATTTACAGTGAGCTCACAGACACACACATGACATGGTCTGTCTCTGTATTGTTCTGCCTGTGTAGTTGAAGTAATACCGTCTAATATGTATTAAATGTAAACTGCGGCTGAACCCTAGTATGCTGCTGTTCTTGAATTCATACAAGTTATTTGATTAGCTTCAACACTAGTCTGTTTTTTTCCCCCTCCGGTCTCGACTTGGTCTCGGTCTTGACTTGGTCTTGAGTTGGTCTGTCTTGGTCTTGGTCTTGTCTTGGTCTCGATACCCTCTGGTCTTGCAGTGTCTTGGTCTCGGTTTAGGCGGTCTTGACGACAAGTCTACTACGCGTTGACACACACACACACACACACACACAGAGAGAGAGAGAGAGACGGCGCGCGCAAGCCCCGAAGCCGCTTTCACTTTCGTGCTCGTAAAGTTTGTCAAGTAAATGCGTTTAAACACGACAACGCGCGCGCCCTGAAGGCAGACCTCTTTCACCTGCGTTCTCACAAAGCTTTGTCATTTGTATGTGGGTAAGCCCTGTCAGTTTGAACATTAAAGCGAGTTTCGACCATCAGATGTGTATTATGTTGAGCTAATGCCTGATTTATTGTGACAAACGAACACTCAGACAGAAGCTCGCACATCACGTGAAGATCGTGCGCAGAGGAGTGCAGAAACGCAGGATCCGTGTGGACGGGCCCTTATTTGGCTTTCCTGACAAGGATCTTCCAGTGCAGGCATACATAGAAATGAAAAATAACATTATAAAGAAAACAAAAACAATATAATATCATACAGTAATAAAAATATAGAAAGAAAAATATACCAATAGTAATAATGTTATAAGTATATATACAAGTCATTTGTCATGATATTTTCATGTTTTAGAAAGTCATTGAAAACATTATCAAAGTTATAACCATACCTTGGTTACCTTTTTTTAAATTTATTATTCTTAGGAGGGCAAGCACCACTCAAATTGAAGTGTGTGGGTAACCGCAGGAGCCAAAAGGCTTTAACTTTTGTCTCCAACGATAATACAATTGATGTTGGAGCATACAAGGTGACCACACTATCAGTCCTCACAGATGGACTGACATGTTACACGGCAATAAAAAAACGGAAGTGACCCAGAATTTGAAGAGGGTGGGTCGTATGTTGTAAAACTTCACCCTCTCAAAGAGATATGGCCGGCAGTGTATTTTTGTAAACCGTTCAAGCCGGAAATTCAAAACCTCACCATTAGCCATAACTGACGAGGCAGAGAGAGCTGCTAAGGAGGTCTTCTGTCCTCCTTCCCTATGTGTAACTGGGGGAGAACAGCAAATCTTCACAAGCCCTGGGTACCTGAGTCTGCGGGGAAATATTAAGAAAGTCAGTGAATTTAAAAGTATAATTGAATATCTAGTACATTATCCTGGTTTACTTAACCTAGGTAAATGTAAGCTATTATACTTGTGTTTCTCAATCACAGTCCTAGACTATCCTAACAGTCTTATTTAAGATACACAATTTAGGTGAATTAACCTTGATTGGGAATACATACAAAATATTCAGTGTTGGGGATTATTTTCCAGGTGCAAGTGGCCAGGATGACTTGGGCTCAGTTTCCCATCCTGGACATTTGTAGGAGGTGTGGAACTAAACTCTACGATATCTCTTTATGGAGAGATGAGGCGTTGGTGGAGCTCTATGTCGGCGATAAGGTGGAGGTCACCCACCTAAAGCCCAATATTCGGCCAAATGGAGAAAGGAAATTTGATTCCTCCAACTACACGACTGTCAAGGTAAACAAATATAAATTTCAAAGATTATCAAAGACAAGTAAACAGTCATTAATAATTTAAAAATAAATAAATAATTAAACTGCAAACATTTTGATCTTGTGAATCATAATCGAATCAGGACATCTATATTGATACCCAGCCCAAGGGTGAACTAAATTAAGTCAAAGAGGAGGAAAAAACAATGTATGTGTGTGTGTGTGTGTGTCACTGCACCAGTCGACAAAAAGTGATTTAAAAGGTTCATTTTTTTTACTTATAAAAAGAAAAAACTTAATTGTGGGGCGGGTGGCATTATTTTGGTAAATTTTCAGCCCCTTTAATGAAATTTCAATTTAGATAAATGTTCACTATAAGAATCTAACTGTAACACTAACCTTAACCTTATTTTAACTTTTACATTTTTTTTTTTTTACCAGATTGTTGAGCGTCAGATCCTCAAGGCTGTGCTGACCATTATTGGAGTGTCAGAAGATGACCGTATGCTCATCCTGTTGGACAGTAATTTGGAAGACTACACTGTACCACGTCATTTTTACTCTGGCAATGTAAATGACTTGATACAGCAGCTTCCAATTACAGTAAAAGTCCAGCCCATACATCATCATGTGCTGAGACTTGAACACCTGGAGCAAGTTCAGACCACGGATCCAATCGAGGCGGCAGAATCCCTGGAGGATGAAAACATTGCGTCATGATCATTAACTTTTATTTGATTAGGTTTTGTTTTCTTAAGTTCTGATTATTTAATATTTCAAAATGTTCTAAATGTTCTATTAAAACATTTGTGCGCTTCTTTGCATTCATCGCATTACAGTTTTTTTTTTTTATGGGGTTTTTCAATTTGAATAACATTGAACGCTACGTGAAACTTTTCTGAGAGAACGCAAAAGCATTAAATATTTTTTTTCAACTTATATTTTTTCCATCCCCATGGCCCGCTAGGGGCTCCATAGAGCACTAGTTATCCAGATTTGGTAATCTGAAAAGGTATGTATCTGGATCAGGGTGATCCAATCCAATTTTCCTTTGAAAAACCGGCACAAAAGTAAGATTGATTACCTGATCCTGGATAGCAAAACATGGGATTTCCAAATCCAGATAATTCTGATCCAGATTAAATGTTTTGAACAACTGGCCCCAAATGTTTACAGCTCTGTTGTTTTATCAATTAAGCACAAATAAAAAGCCTGGCAATGCTAAATGTTTTTTGACCATATACAGGTGCTGGTCATATAATTAGAATATCATCAAAAAGTTTATTTATTTCACTAATTGTATTCAAAAAGTGAAACTTATATATTATAATCATTCTTTACACACAGACTGATATTTTTAAATGTTTATTTCTTTTAATTTTGATGATTATAACAGACAACTAAGGAAAATCCCAAATTCAGTATCATAAAATTAGAATATTACTTAAGACCAATACAAAGAAAGGATTTTTAGAAATCTTGGCCAACTGAAAAGTATAAACATGAAAAGTATGAGCATGTACAGCACTCAATACTTATTTGGGGCTCCTTTTGCCTGAATTACTGCAGCAATGCGGGGTGGCATGGAGTCGATCAGTCTGTGGAACTGCTCAGGTGTTATAAGAGCCCAGGTTGCTCTGATAGTGGCCTTCAGCTCTTCTGCATTGTTGGGTCTGGCATATCGCATCTTCCTCTTCACAATAACCCATAGATTTTCTATGGGGTTAAGGTCAGGCGAGTTTGCTGGCCAATTAAGAACAGGGATACCATGGTCCTTAAACCAGGTACTGGTTGCTTTGGCACTGTGTGCAGGTGCAAGTCCTGTTGGAAAATGAAATCTGCTTCTCCATAAAGTTGGTCAGCAGCAGGAAGCATGAAGTGCTCTAAAGCTTCCTGGTATATGGCTGCGTTGATCCAGGACCTCAGAGAGTATGGAATAAAAAGACTGTCAATAATAACACGTGCATAAATAAAACTCGTACGTGCGTATTTCTAAAAATTGTACAAAATCAGTGAGTTTAATCGTGACTTTGATGGTACGATTCCAGAATCTATGGTCAAAACAGGTACAGACACGACATGTGCCACGTTTGTTTGAGTGCGACTCCAAAAATTACGACTAGTGTAGTTTACACAAACACAAAACATAGTTTTACGATTGCTGGGTTACGAGTACGAAGTCTTGTTTACGAGTACGAATCATGAAGCGACAATCTACTGTCAAAATTACGTCACCGCTGTCACAGGCATTAATATACGAGTGAGATACATCGATCACACAGTGAGCGCGCGCGCCCTGATCCTGTCACTCACCTGTCACTGTCACTGATCCTGTCACTGTCAAAGGGACCGGCTTTTTTTCGCGCCACTGAAAAAATGGCTGGTCAAGGGAGTTCCCACACGCCGCCTCAGGTAAGTTATCTTGTTCTTCCCTCATTGAAACATTGAATGTCATTAAACATGTTAGTTTATTGGACTCAATAATGTCCGCTGTCGCTGTATTTTTCAGATATATTGGTCGAGACATATTTAACGATAGTGTGTCGTGAATTCCGTCACGGTCATAACAGGTCCGGTGTAACGTTAGGCTAGTGTAACGGTACTGTTGATGCAAAGTCCTTTGTTAACTTCACTTGTATTATAGTGGCAGGAAAAATGGGTTCTAACTCGTCAAAGAAGTCAGTCAAAAATCCGTAAACAAGTGCGAGATTAATCAAACACAAAAATGTACAAAAATCCTGTTGATTCCTGTATCCTATATTATACTTGTCAAACCTTTATCTTGTGTTGCCTTAAACATTTAATCACAAGTTTTATCCATAAATTGACAGACAAGACGGTAAGAAAACTGTTTCTCCCTTTCTTCCTATGGCCGAATCTGTTCAAGTTCAATTTTCCGCAGCAACAAGTGGGCGTAACCATTAAAGAAACAGAATGGAAATTATAGATCAGAAAACATAATAAATAATACGGAAATATACCTTGTGAACTTTGATTACTAGTCATGATGCAGCACAGCGTCTTGTGGTTTATTGCTTAATTGTATATCAATGTATATCAGGTCCCATTAGGTGACATCATTTCAACTGCACAAAGCCTGGTGTCAATGCTGACCAGCACAAGGCTAGTTAGTCAGAATGCAGCACCACAGGGACAGCAGAGAGAGAGGGCACAACAAGAGAGGAGGCCACAGTCCAACTGCCAATCAGTGCAACAAGAAATGGCTAGGTGTGAGAATCTGTGAAACTGTTGTTCAAAGGCCAATTCACTCCGCATAGACAGCTGCTTACCAATGCAGACAATCATCATATTAGATTGTGCCATTTTTCAGATATTCCAGAACCAGACATTGAACACATTCAGTTGACAAAAGACAAGGGCAGACCAATACAAACAAACACCTGAAGATATTACTCTTGGTTGCTGTCTGTCTATGCAGTGTGTAGTGGCATTAAGGCATTAGCTAATTTAGCTGCTTTCAAAATAAACCTGGTAAATTTCCCATACAATAACAAGAAAATGTTCTTAGGTCATTTCCTGGATTTTTTCGCAAGGTCTTAGGGGGAAAAGGCGCTTTGCCCCATACAACCGTCAAGAAAAATCTTTTTTGATGCATTTTTTCTTGCTCGAAAAGCATAGAGACGTAACCCCAAAAGGAGAGGCAGAACTGTGTCTAACACTGGCTGGACTTGGAAGACGTTCGTTAAGCATTCCTGAAAATGTCACCCATTCACAAGTATGATCACCCAAAAAAAACACCCCAACACACAAACACACCAGGGTTTTTCAAGGCTCAAAATGAGGCGGAGGTGGTAAAATCCTACTTGGCCCAGCCAATTAATTTTGCCAATTAATTGTCAGTTTTAGGGCTTTGACATAAATTTTCTGTGTGCTTTGATCATTAAATAATTATGATAAAATAAATGAAATTAATTTAATCCCTTTCAAGTTATCACTTTACAGTGTAAGATTACAGCTAACACCTTTAAATATTTATTCAATTCAGTAAATAACTGAAACAATCACAACAAACTGGCAAAATAAAAGGGTTATGTATCATTCATATATTTCTATCACTATAGAATATCAATACGTCTGTGTTTGTGGAACTAATGGTCACTCTTTTATTTGTTAAACACAATCCAGAATCCACTAAGTACACACTCATTATAAAAAAAAACAATAAATAAAAATATATATTAAATTAGGTGAGTGGATAGTTAAAAAAATTGCAATTAAAAAAAGTCATTCTTGAAAAAATCTTTGGCCTATAATTTTATAAAATCTAAACATGTTAATAAAAAGGTACAAATTACTTTGTGTTCTTATAAAATAAATTTTATGAAAAACAATTATATTATTAGATTTATATTTATATATTGAATGTAGATAATTATATGGGCCTACACAAATAATATAAAGTTACATCATGTTAATTGTAAACGTAATGTGCAGCTCTGTAATGGGGCAACAAAGATATGATGGATACAAGAGAACAAGATATGCTTTTTAATAATCTTTCAGTGCACAAAACTATGAATATATATGAAACGCTTCAAAACAGAGCGACATTTGTTTCTTCACAGTTTTAAATTCCAGTTATTGTGCGGGTGTGATGCTAATTAATAGTCATTGTGTTGTCACCCGGTAGCGAGTAACAACATCGTTCAGAAACCACTAATTTATTTTAGTGAACTTTAATTTAATGATGTAAATATTCCTCTGTCCCTCACATTCTGCTATGGAATGACTTTAGATGACTTTGTACCAGCAAATCATAATATAATAATGATAGTGATTGCTGAAGGATCATGTGACCATATATTTCTTATGATTATTTAATTATCACGACATGCCTAATCTGAGCAAGTGATTGCCTGTCATTTTGTCAATCTGAGTTTTGTCGTCAGAAGGAGGCGGCACGAAATTTGACGAAGGCGGCCGCCTCGTAATTCTCTATGCAGGAAAAACCCTGCACACACACTTTTTTTTTTTAAAGCTGGATTGTCATTTATTTAATAATTTATTAACTTTTTTCTTTGTCCAAGCTATCAGAGATGCTTTGTAACACCTTTCCAAAACTTGCCAATATCTGTGGTGGGTGGCTGCTGCACAAGACTTCAGGTATGTTAACGTGGCTTGTTTTATGTTTTATTATACACTGTATTAAGATCATATCTACACTGGATATACAGTTACAAAGGGGAAAATGTGTAAATCCTTCCCATAAGGTGTGAAAACTTCCATTAGAATTAGGACTCCATGAATTCCATTAAAATATGCTCATAAACTAAATGTATCATTTGAACAAATTTTAAAAAACAATTGCGTCTGATTACGGCAAACAAAGTGTAAGGGTATGATAAAGTTGCAGATAAGAATGTTGTTTTTCTGTTCTTAATCTAATTCTAGGTGGAGGTGGGCAGCGCAAACTCTTAGTAATCCCTCCTGATTCAGATGGTTATAATGGTAACCAGCTGAAATCAGTGAGTGGCAATGGAAAGTCCACAATGTATATAGTTCCACTTCAAAAAAAAACTCGACACTACTCCTTTGCCATCTGATGCAAAGGAGTTGGAGAACATGCCCAAAGCACAATGTTCAGTGTGCAGTGAAATGTTTCCTCTGCAGTGTCTTCCGATGCATATAAAGGAATGCAAGGATGTCATTTCGTTTACATCAACTGATGAGGTAAGTCTTAGGTGGCAATTTTGGTCACTTTAAATTTTTATACATTCTGAAAACACCAGATACATTGTGGCTTGCAGGAATTGGAGAGGTCTCCAGAAGCCGACAACTCCAATAGCTTTTCGCCTGAAAAGGTAAGGAGTACTATATATATATATATTTATCTAGCAGCGCGGAGCAAACATGAACGGATCTTCTCTTCTGCCGTAATACCAGTAACAGCGCGAATGTAACGTCTTTAAATGTTTATATTTCAAAAAACTAATTGGAGTGGAATTATGATTATGTAATTGCAAAGTTAATACTATAACTTTATTAATATATTTTAAACAAACATAATTTAGTGTCATTTAAGTGTTTGTATAAAAATCTGTTGAATTTTACCTTCAATATTAGTAGGCTAATGTAGTATCAACTGACTCCCATAGTTTACAACATTAGTTCAGAAATTTGTTTTTCTTGAGAAAATTTTCCATGTATTATACCTGATACATATCCAAAATAATCGATATTGAATTGAATCGAAACAAATTGAAAATCTAATCTAATCGAAAGCTTGTGAATTGAAATTGAACCGAATTGGGATTTTTGTGTCAATACCCAGCCCTATTAACTAGTAGTTTTTGTTTTTTATGGGGGGAGGTGGGGAGAGGAAACCTCTCTTGGTCAAAATGACTTGAACACAGCCAGAGGGTTAAAGTTCTTTTTTAAGTTATATTTTTCTTT
Organism: Gobio gobio; assembly: GCF_949357685.1. Classification (NCBI taxonomy): domain Eukaryota; kingdom Metazoa; phylum Chordata; class Actinopteri; order Cypriniformes; family Gobionidae; genus Gobio; species Gobio gobio. The sequence continues at coordinate 51,912,109 of NC_137101.1, read as the reverse complement.
TTCCTTTGTAGGATTTGGAGAAGTCTCCACTTCAAGACAATTCTATGGACATTCAAACTGAAAATGTGAGGGATTGTGTTTTTCTTATGTTTGTTGAAAGAATTTTGTTCAACTAAACTTGCACAAACTAAATTTGCGTGTAAATGAAATTAATATAGGGATGCATCAATTCTGATATCCAATTATGTAGAATGACATCTTTCAGGTTACCTTATTCCAAACGAATGATTACACAACTGTAAATAACTTTTATTATCTCCATATCAACATGTTTTCCATGTTACTGAGTAACTTGTCCAAGTTATAAACAGAATGTTTTTTTTTGGGGGGGGGGGGGGGGGGGGGGGGGGGGTTTACTCACAATACCTGAATTCTGAATCTTAAATTACATTTGCTAACTTCTTAACTTCTTGGATATTTTTAACTCTAATTAACATTGCCTGAATTCTGAAAAGCCTCATGTAAGTGTCATTTATATTATGGATCAAAACTCATTAATAGTAAGTAAAAGTACTTTTATAATAAGATTTGCTTTTGAACTTCCTTATGTTTGTTAACATCTTATAAACTGTTGAAACCACTGAATACTAACTAAATATTTGCTCCTCAACATATTTCAGGATTCCTTTTAAATATGGCATCAAGGATTTTTTTTTATTATACTGATGTGGACATTATTAGCCAATAGATTGTTGCATCCCTACATTAATGTTTTATTGAGTTCTAAAAAACACTGGTTAGATGTTTATGCTACTTCTTTTGTAGGAATTTGAGAAGTTTCCTGAAATGGAAAATTTTGAATCGGGCACCTCTGAAATCTGGACAGAGAAGGTGATGTTTTTTTTTGTTGTAATGTACATGCAGAGTTGTACACCCAGACATCAAAAAGTGACATTTAATGAATGTGACTGTAAATAATGGCAGAATTTTATAGTGCACTTTATTTTAAAGGAACCCTCCACTATATTTGAAAATAGGCTCATCAGTTGGTCTGACACGCCCAGCCATGTTGGCATGTCTTCTTCCTTGTGCATGGCTCTGATAATTGCTGCTTGCAGCTATATTTACATAGATGTAGATTTATATTTACATAGATGTATTATAGATCTATAATTAATCTTGATGACCCTTCCCTGCCATACCACCAAACATGTCGCTAACCTTACACATATTCCACCTCAATAGCTGCACAAGTGTTTTGCGATACAATATGAGCACATGTACAGTGTACTTATTTTTTTTATGTAAGTACATAGTAGTTAAGGACACCTAACATAAAGTGTGACCACAATTACTTTAAGCAAATCTCTGGAGGATGCTGCCTTGGTTTATGTTATGTTTACTTTAATTCACCTGCATTTTAATTTTGCACCAGACTGCTGAATGTCCAGTGTGCAAGAACACGTTTGATAGTGACATCATTGAGATTCATGCATCAGACTGTGGATTACGGTAATCACATCTACTAGGCCAGGGGTCAGCAAACTTCTTGTCAAAAAGTGCCATTTTTAAAGGTGTCTAGCTATTCACTGTGCCTGGAGAGCTATTCGTCTGCGGCAGGCCATAGCCCATGTGTGGCAATGTGTGTTGCATTATAGTACTGTCATATCTGTATAACATTGCTCACACTCCTTTTATTTATTTGTAAATTTTTGCAAGAAGTAAAAGTTACATGTGGCTTCAACAAGATTTTATACTTTAATTTTTATACTATAGTGTAATTTGGAATTTGTCTCAAAACACCTCTTGAAGTGCTTTGAGTGATCGGACTATCACTTTTGCTCACGTGCCAGCAATTGACCCTGTGCATGCTAATTTTGACATACATGTCAACCTATAGGTTGCTGACCCCTGTACTAGGCTATTAGTATTCAATATTCTCAATTCATTTGTTTAAGAAATTAGCTAACAATAGTAATTAGTAATATTTCTATTTTTATGTTTGCAGATCTGCAGAACCTGAGGATGACAAGTTAAGTCTTCCTACAGAGACCTTTCAAAGGTGGAACTAGTATATTAAGGAAATTATAACTTTATTTTTGTTTAGCTGCAAAAATACAGTATATGTATGTGTATATAAATCTGTAATTCAAAACATCTGTAATTTTCTTTCAAGTTCTGGGGACATTTTGAATTCAATCAGCTGTAAAGTTGATGAAACCAACACCTTTTCCATCTGTGTGTCAAGAACCGACATATTCATTAGAGGCATGCAACAGTAGCAGCGTCAAAAGAAATCTTCCCCTAAATCCAGACTAAAGGTGACCTTCTTTGGGGAAGCAGGCATAGACACTGGTGCCCTACGCAAAGAGTTCCTAACAGGTACAAATAGTTGTTTGTAATGTTGAAAGCAGACATTGAACAGATTTTCAATTTACTTTTAATTGCTGTTGTCTAGAAATGCTTGCAGAGATTGAAAGAAGACTATTCATCTGTGGAGCAGACAAAAGGGGAAAGAATCCCCTCTACTGTGTTAACAATGTGGACCAGAATTACTTCAGGTAGAATAGTACTTCTAGTTCTGTCTTATTTAATTGTAAAATCATTTTTGGTACTTGGCTGATACAGAGTACCTGTATTGCCATTGCATTGTATTTATAAAAAGGGGTGTACTCACTTCAGAGAGAGAGAGAGAGAGAGAGAGAGAGAGAGAGAGAGAGAGAGAGAGAGAGAGAGAGAGAGAGAGAGAGAGAGAGAGAGAGAGAGAGAGAGAGAGAGAGAGAGAGAGAGAGAGAGAGAGAGAGAGAGAGAGAGAGAGAGATGCCGTGACGACGTTCTGAACAGACGCACTAGTTATGAGCTCCTGTTAATTCACAAAAAGTACTGCTGTTAATTGAGGTAAAAACTCAAAAACCTGTGTTTAACCGGTGTTTAACACTTATAGAAGTGTAAAACTACAGAAAAGACGCGAAATACGCAAGAAAAACTTCAGTCGCTTCATTGAAAGAGCCGCAACTGCGGGTTACAGTATCAGCAGCGGCCGAGAGACAGAGAGAGAGAGAGAGAGAGAGAGAGAGAGAGAGAGCGCGCAGCAGACACACAGCTGACCGCGATCACCAGCGCGAACACAACAAGAGAGAAATACATCAGCACAAGAATACAGTACGTTAAAGAGAAGATTAAGAGAAGATTAAGAAGATTTGTGATATATTACTATTTGTTTTTTTATTAATAACAACTGCCGACATCATCCCAACTGTCAATAACGGACGCATTCAGCGGTTGCCATGGAGATCGTTTATCCTGCCGGCATTAAAGGAGATCAGAGAAAAGCGTTCAAACAGTCAGTGTTACATGAACACCCTGAAGCACTTTATGTTGATATGACTTCTCAAAATCAGAAGACAAATCTGATTTTCTATACAGAGAGGAGCCACATTTGGAAAAGTGCTATTAGTAACTATTTCCCTTACACTAAGAAAAGGGGAATCTGTAAAGGTTGCCAGATCAATGTTTTTGACTCAGCTGAGCACTCCTCACAGATCCAAACCATCAATCTCTACAACAGTGGAATGGTCTTAATTCAAGGGAATGAAGCTAGTCTCCATGCTTTCGAGAAATCATTTCCCCTTTTAAAACAGACAGTCAGGGGGGAAAGTGCTTGCTCCGAGGAGGAATCTGAAGAGGAGAACGAACTGATGCTCTACTCTCCAGTCAGCACATCTCCTGCTCCATTCGATGCACTGATGTTTGAGCAGGACACACACACATCCTGTTATCTCCGCTGTCTCCCTGAGAAAATGGCTCTTCTAGAGATAGAGCTGTCAGAATTAAAACAGCTTATTCTTAGCCGTCCAGATGAGTCCACTATCAATAATCTCAAGGCTGAAATTAAGGATTTGCACAACATCAACATGAAAATGAAGACTGAAATGTCAAAAATGAAAGAGGACTCAGTGCAGAGAGAAAGAAAGTTAGAGCGAAACATCCAAGAGTTGAAAGAAAAGCTGGAAGAGCAGAATGCAGTGTGTTTTCAGCTTAAAAACAATGAAAGTGAATCAGCCAACAACATCAGCACTGAGAGCGATCCCCAACTCCAGCATGAAGTGCCGTCACACAGCTCTACAGCTCCAGACCTCGCTCACACACAGCCAGCCTCCCATAGGACACCAGTAGTTCTTCTGATGGACTCCATTGGAAAACACATCGAGCCAGAGAAACTGTTCCCCAGACAGAGAGTCCTCGCGCTCCACTGCAGGAACACAGATCGTGCCCATCAGCTGCTCACTACAGAGGAACTCGGCAGCCCACAATGCATCATCATCCATTCAGGCACGAATGACCTCCACAGCCTACAGGAAGGCACAGCCAAGGCTATGTATGAGATGGCAGAGAAAGCCTCACAGAAGTTCCCCACTACACGTGTGTTGGTCTCCACTCTGCTCCCACGGCTCGATGTCCCTCCCTGGGTGATCGATCAGATCAATGAAGAGCTCCGTCACACCTGCTCCGGTCTGCCCAACGTCCACCTGGTCCCCCACAGCTCTATAAGACCATGGCACCTGCAGGACGGCCTCCACCTCAACCAGGATGGAGTCAGGATTTTCGCTAAATCTATTAAGGATGTTGCCCTTGGACGCTTCCCAACAACTGGCTACAGAGGAACTAAAAGACATCAGATGAGACTGCAGCCGTTTGATCCATCTGGACCTTCATCTCACTCCAGACCTCCACAAGACCTCCAGAGACGGCCCCTGACTTCAAGAGCGTCTCACAGACATCAAGAGAGACAACTCTACGCCGAAGCCCCACCCCGGCCCCGTCCACCTGTGCCGTCCCAGCAGAGGCGGAGCTACGCCCAGGTAGTGTCCCAGCAGAGGCGGAGCTACGCCCAGGTAGTGTCCCAGCAGAGGCGGAGCTACGCCCAGGTAGTGTCCCAGCAGCCCTCCTCATCAGCTCAGGAACTCTCCTCCAGTGATGTGGGGGAAATTAAACAACTGCTGCATCTCCTCTGCAACAAAATGCTCAACTAACATGCACAAAATCAATTTATACCACAGCTGATGACATCATCTATATAATTGGTTAATTAACATTCACAACACATTGATTTTTACCATTGTGATTTATTTATTTATCTATTTATTCATTCATTCTTTAATTCATTTTTGAATCCTTATTCATACTTAAGATTTATTTATAACTTAATGGGTTTTACTTCTGTTATACTTGCCCTACTATTACTATTACCTGTTTTCCTTATTTTATTTTACTCTCAATTTATTAATATTTTATTATTACTATTTTATTTATTTATTGTAAGAGGTTTTTGGTTTTGCCTTCAGATAAACAGCGGTACTTTAATCTCTGAAAAATGTTAAATCTTAGCTTTTGGAATATCCAGGGTTTGTGCTCTAAAACATTTGGATTGAAAAGCACAAACACAGAATTCTTGAATAGCATCACAAATGTTGACATATTGATCCTAATAGAAACCTGGTGTAGATCTGATGTGTCCACTCAGTGTCCAGCAGGTTACTCTGAGATCATACTGCCCTCCGACAAACTCAACTCAGTACATCGTGGCAGAGATTCTGGAGGATTAGTTATGTGGATAAAAAATTATCTTGCCCCTTTTACATCTCCAGTACAGCAAGGCAAAAATCGCATATGGTTAAAACTGGATAAAAGCTTTGGAATTCTGGACAAAGACCTTTTTATCTGTGGAATTTATATCCCCCCATTAGATTCTCCATATTACGACGACGAGATATTTCACACTTTACAGGGAGAAATTCACCAATACCAAACCCAGGGGAAAATTTTGTTATGTGGAGATTTAAATGCTCGTACTGGTTTAGAACAAGATTACATTGATAATTCAGGAGATAAACATCTGTTCACACAAATGCCCCGCAATCTCTTTAATTCCCTGCCCAGAAGAAATAACCAGGATACTGGAGTCAATAGACATGGGAAGGAGGTAGCCCGTCTGTGTCAAACCTTAGGTCTTTATATCCTGAACGGTAGAATCAAAGGAGATTCCAGTGGTCACTTTACCTACAGCTCAAATCTCGGGAACAGTGTTGTAGATTATGCCCTATCAAATCTAAGCCCCTCCAATTTCAGAACATTTACTATCAAAGTCCAGTCTCCCCTGTCTGATCACAGCCAGATCAATGTTTCCATTAAAGGTGAAAACATCAGACCAAGAGAAATGCATAGAGAGCCGATTCATCTATATAAACTCAACACACCATATAGATGGACTCATAGCACTGCTGAAACATATATTAATGTATTAAAGTCAAGTCAAATAGTCAATTCCATAACAATGTTTAGTAATTCAATATATGATAATAACCGGAAGGGAATTGATTTAGCAATTAAACATATTAATGTCCTTTTTGAAAATATAGCAAAAACAGCTCATTTAAATAAATTGACACCATATAAACACAAAAACTCTACAAAACAAAAACCTTCTGAAAAATGGTTTGACCATGACTGTAAAAGAATCAGACAAGAGCTAAGATTAATTTCAAACCAAAAACACAAAGATCCAGTCAATTCTGAGTTACGCTTAAAACACTCAGACCTTCTGAAACAGTACAAACACACACTGAGACAGAAGAAACTGGATTATTATAACAACACACTTCAGAAGATTGAACACACAGTTGATCAGGGCCAGTTCTGGAGTATGTGGAACAGTTTAAATGCTACAAAGCCACAAGAATTAGCCATACAAGATGGTCAGATTTGGAAAGATTACTTTGAGAACATCTATACCCACCAAACTGACCCTTTAAATAATCCCAACCAATTAAAAATCCCTGAAAAATTAAATGCTCTTGAGTCATGCATCAAAAACAACCAAAATCCACTAGATTACCCAATAACCCCACAAGAACTCAGCGGAAAACTGAAATCCCCCAAATCTAATAAATCCTGTGGCCCCGACAATATAAAGAATGAGATGCTTAGAAACAGCTCTCCTGAACTTCAGAACGCTTTGCTCAAACTGTTCAACTTGATTCTGACTTCAGGTGTTTTTCCAGAGGTCTGGAATACAGGGCTCATCTCTCCCATCTTTAAAAGTGGAGATAAAACAGATCCTAATAACTACAGAGGAATCTGTGTAACCAGCTGTTTGGGAAAAGTATTTTGTTCTATAATCAACTCTCGGATTTCATCTTTCTTAAAGCAGCACAATGTCATCAGTAAATCTCAAATTGGCTTTCTCCCCAAACATCGAACCACTGATCATATTCACACACTACACACATTAATAAACCAACACGTACACCAAAAGAAAGACGGAAAAATATTTGCTTGCTTCGTCGATTTCAGGAAGGCTTTTGATTCCATTTGGCATACAGGATTGTTTTATAAAATCATTCAAAGTGGTATTGGGGGAAAAACATATGACTTAATTAAAAACATGTATAACAAAAATAAATGTGCAGTAAAAATTGGTCAACAAAGAACAGAATATTTTTCCCAACAGCGAGGGGTCAGACAGGGCTGCTGCCTCAGCCCGACTCTATTTAACATTTACATTAATGAACTGGCAGATCTACTGGACCAATCAGAGAGTCCAGGACTACAACTGTTTGACACACAAGTCAAATATTTACTGTATGCAGACGACTTACTAATTCTGTCTAAAACACCAGAAGGTCTCCAGAACAATCTAGACATCTTAACTAAATACTGCCAGGACTGGTCCTTAGAAGTCAACTTCCAAAAATCCAAGGTCATGATATTCCAGAAGAAACCCAGAAATCTGGAACATAAACATACATTTACAGTAAACAACACCACAATTCAACACAGTTTACATTATAATTATCTTGGTCTGGTTTTAACACCCACTGGAAACTTCAAATTAGCAATTCAAACATTACTTGCAAAATCCCGCAGAGCCCTGCACGCCATACGCATGAAATTATTTAAAATAAACATCCCCATTAGAATCTGGACAAAGATCTTTGATAGCGTAATTCTGCCCATTGCACTGTATGGAAGTGAGGTCTGGGGTCCAGCGACTAACTACAGCCATAAGGTCTGGGACAAACACCCTGTAGAAGGTCTGCATGTGGAGTTCTGTAGGAACATCCTCCACGTCCACAGAAACACACCCAACAATGCATGCAGGGCGGAGCTAGGCCGACTTCCCCTTAATCTAACCATTAAAAAAAGAGCCTTGAAGTTCTGGATCCACCTACACTCAAGTTCTGAAGATGATCTTCATTTTAAAGCCCTACAAACACAGAACAGTCATCTTTGTGTAATGGTGTCAGAACTGATGAATATAGTGTATACCACTGCTCCTGTAAAACATGCAAAAATCTAAGAAATAATGAAAAATGAGAAAGAGACATATATGCAGCATTGGAAACATCAAACCAAAGAGCAAAGCCGTCTCCAATGTTATCTGGGTCTAAACAGAGAGTACAGTTTGGCTAACTATCTTGTTTCAGTCAGGAACACAACACACAGAGCATTATTAACACAGTACAGACTGAGTGACCACACACTGGCCATAGAGAGAGGGCGTCATAAGAAGACGTGGCTGCCTCCAGAAGAGCGGATCTGTAGTGAGTGTAGATCAGGAGCAGTGGAGACGGAGGCACACTTCCTCCTCCACTGTGATAAATACACACCCCTCAGAGACTCACTCTATAGTCAAAGTTCCAGTCACTCCATGATCCTGAAAAACTAAAGATCTTACTCGGTGAAGGACCTGCTTCCACTTATATAGCACAGCACAGTTCTAAGTATCTAACTGCGTGTCAATCACTGCTCATGCACACACATTCATTCTCCCCTGTGGGCGGAGGGGCTTAGGAGACCGTTTTGGGCTTTAGTGGATGGGGGGAGGGACTGAGAAGTTGCCGATGTTCAAGTTTTTTGGCTAAGTCCTGGATCTTCACAATCCTACCTACAGCACCTTTAATGTTGGGGAAGTAAAAATGTCTTGAGAAGGGCACTATTCTCAGCAACTCTGTCTATTATGAGGTCATTGTCAAGGGACATGAGGATGTCCTTCTCTGTGGCCATTAACATGAATGTTTCCAGGTGTTCCTGAGAAGTTCTGCTCCTTAAGCGATTCTTAATGTACTTCAACACAGAGAAACTTCTCTCACAAGCTACCTGTGTCACAGGCAGAGTGAGAAGAAATTTGTAGCCTAAGCCAAGGATGTGATGGGCATCTGTCAGGAGGTTGTACCGTGTAAGAAGTTGGTAGCAACACACTGGGCATTCTTTGCAAGATTTGCAGGTGCTGTTTTTTATTTCTGCCTCTTCCCAAACATCTGGGTCATCAACTGCTACCCTGACTTGGTACTCCCCAAGAACAGATTTTTTAAGACGTGGCCATTGGGCTGCCAGACACTTGAGCTCACTTTGCAAATTAGCAGGAGTTGCCCTGCTATCAAACCTGAGCAAGCATTTGCTCATCTCCTGAAATGCAGTATCAGGCAAGCCTGTTGAAGACACTTCTGTAAAGTTTCTTGGATCAAGGAGAGCCAAGTCCGCATATAGGGAACCATGGGTTAAAAAGCGCCTATGGATGCTCTCTGTGACTGTGTCCATCACCTGGTGATGAACTTGTGCTTCATAGCCACTGTTGGCATTTGTGAAGCTCTCATCACTTGCCTTCTCACCAGCCATCATCTTCATTTTTCTCCTCCTTTTCTCTGGAAGCATTTCCTCCAGTTCAAGGTCACAATCCTCTTCAGACAGTGTTGTATTTGCCCACAGAACAAAAACATCAGCAGCTTTCTTCACTGACTCAAAATCTCTTGACATTTTCTTCAGAGCATCTTCAGTGGTCAGAACCATTCGGTGAGCAGACAAGATGTCTACACCATGTGTCTGCAGGTATTTTGAGAGTGGTGTTGTGACTTCAAAAATCCTAAGGAAAAGCTGAGCAGTTAGAACTGTTTCATATCTCCTTAAACCCTCCAAGTACCCTTTTGCTTTGACACACGCTGTTGTTTTCAGGTTTTCCTGGCTCTGACACCTGTCCAGTGTCCTGAGGACGTCAATGTAGACACACTGGTCTGGCTTTCCAAAGGACCCAAAAATCCTCTTCAAAGCAACATCCTTGGCCCACCACCTTGTTTCTCCGATAATGGAAAGGCGCTTGTGTCGACTGTCCTGGCTTCCTTGCTCCCAAATATTCATCCTTTGGTGTGACTCACGAAAAAAGACAGCGATATCATTCAATAGTGAGAACAAAGATCCACTGGAGAGGGACACTTCAGTTGTGTCAGCCAGAACCAAGTTAAGCACATGTGCATAACACCATACATGCACTTGGTTTGGCGCTTTAGAGGACAACAGTGTGGAAAAACTTATGTATTTTCCTTGCATATTTGATGCACCATCAGTGGCATTACTGACGCAGTTGCTGATTTCCAAGTTACATTTTTCAATCACATCTGCAAGCATCTGAACAAAATATTGTCCAGTAGATGCTTCACATTTCACCAATGCAAAAAGCCTTTCCTGTACTGTGTCTTTGACATACCTCAGAACTATTGAGCACTGATCTTGGGATGTGATGTCTTGTGTTGTGTCAAATCTGCACTGAAAACATCCCAGCTTCAGTAACCTCTTTTGCAATAGTCTCTTGAATTAACTGCTGCACTGTAGATATGACTTTCATTACAGTTGTTTTTGACAGAAATATCACAACAGAACCTCGACCTTTAGCCTGGGTTTGATGCATCTTTCTGCTTTTTTCTATGCACTCTGTGAGATGTTCCTTCGTGCATACATCATATTTCCCAAGAAGAATGATAAGCTCTAAAAAATTCCCATGATCAATGCTCATGTCATCCAGAGTGTAAGCTGCTTCAGACTGTGTCCCTCTGTAGCTAAGTCCTCTCTTGCCAATGACCTTAACTATGTCTACAATACGTTCCAACACCTGCCGTCTCTTCCGCACTTGATCTCTGTGGGCCACTACTTGGGGACCATGAAGCAGACTGGCTATATCAGCTTTTGATGCCCATAAAAAATAAGCTTCAGCACACAGCCTGTGCATGTTGCTCCTTTCATGCTCCTCTACTCGTTGACTGACATGCTTCCAGTCCTGCATTCCACTAATGAAGGGATTTGTTTCACCTGGCTTGGCAAATGCTTAACAAACTGTACAATATAACGTGTGATTCTCCTCACAGTATGTGAGCCATTTGCGGTTGGTACCATCTTTACAACTGAACACTCTCTGTAGAGACAGGTTTTTAGGCTTTTGCTGAGGGTGGTTTGCAAAAAATTGTTTCAGGCTGTGACTATCTGACTTGGGCCGTTTGAAATATTGTGATGTAGAGCATCATGGGACGTCCTCACACTTCCCTGCACTCTCCCTGTCATCTTTTGTACAGCAACTATCTTCAACCTGAATAAAAAAATGATTTTAAAGATAGTTTATTCGCTTTTATTGATGCTATGTGCTGCTTTGTGTTAAAGAATTAGCATTGAATAACCTATTTAATATTTTGTCAATGTCATATTACACTTTGATTTATATTAAGGCTGTGAAATGATGAAAATGGCTAGAGCCTATTAATTTTGTCTGTGAAGCTTTCACAAACAACCAGAGGTGGACAAAGTACACAACTCCATTGCTTGAGTAAAAGTAAAAGTACTATTGGTTAAATATTACTCCATTACAAGTGAAAGTTGGAAAGATTTTTACTTAAGTAAAAGTACAGAAGTACTTGCTTTTAAAAGTACTTAAGTATTTAAAGTAAAAGTAAATGCAATATTTGATTATTGTTGCATTGTTGTATGAATGCATGCTGTTCCATCATGGTGGTTTAAGCCAGTCATGCTCCATCTGACATGCTAGCATACCTTGAACTCATTTAAATACTTGCTTAAAAGTTACAAAGCTCTTATCAAAGTCAAAATCATGCTACAAAAGAAAGGTTTCAACATTGTGTTTATTTGATAGGATTATGTAAAAAAACATTTCTGAAAGGACTTCAGTTAACATTATTAGCCCAACTACGTTTTTGCATGCTAACTAACATCATTGTCAAACGTTATGCGTTAGCGCTTTATCCATAAGGCTATATAGCAACTTGGGTAAATCTATAAAAATCATTTGACCAACCATATTTCATACCAATGTTAATTTTGACAGTAAATTGTTATTTAGTTTTAGTCATAGTCTTTTGACTATAACATTTTAGGCATCTGAATTGTTTTATTTTTAGTCTATAATAAGATTTTAGTAGAATTAGTAGAAATAAAATTCAGTACTTGTGGTCTGGCATCAGAGAGGCAGCTTTCTGTGTGCACTTTCGTGTCGTCGCACTTTTTCAGACTTATCCACGTCTGCTCTTCTTAATTTTAACTTTTAAGTATGACCATGTTTGCGGCAGTTCCCACTGCGTCCGGCTGCCTTCTATTTTGCCATCAATTGACAGGTGTTCAAAAAATACTTGGAAATCATTGAACTTCATGTGATCCTACAAGAGTGATTACTGATTACTTAAAAAAACACGAATCATCCACTGACTTTCAAAGCGGCTACGACTTTCTAATTCGAGGGCCTTGATAGAAATGTAGTGGAGTAAAAAGTAAGATATTTGTCTTTCAAATGTAGTGTAAGTAAAAGTCATAAGTTTCCAGAAAAAATACTACTCAAGCAAAGTACAGAAACTCAAAAAGTGTACTTAAGTACAGTACTCAAGTAAATGTACTTAGTTACTGTCCACCTCTGCAAACAACCACCAGGTCTTTGCCAATTCCACAATAATAAACACAAATATGAAAGACAAGGAAAAACTGCACAATGATGGAAGATAGACAGAAAGTGCAAGCTAGGATTTTTTGGTTAAACAAATTTAGTTGATTATTTAGCCTACTACTGGCACTTACCAGGACCTCTTGCTGGTGTGAAGTTAACTCTGTCTCTGTCTGTCCCTCCTCATCATGACCAGGCTGTGGAAGCTCAGGCTCAGCTTCCACTAGCTGGTCCTCTACAGTTTCACTCTGGCTAAGTGGTGTAGTACTGCTGGCAGCACTGCAACCAAAAAGCTCTGTGAGCTTTCAGTCTCAAGAGACTTGGCCCTCTTTTCTTTCACCTTTTCCCATCCACCTTTCTCCTTACGTTTTTTGGTAGCCATTCTGCCGGCGAAATCCGGGGACCAATCACAAACCGTCACAAACTGGCTAGGCCGACTCTTCTTCCTCAGTTTTTTTTTTTTTTTGCACGTAGCAGCAGCGATCGTATAAGTGCCCCCTGCTGTTGGCTGTTCATATTGCGTTATTAGACTTTTTTTTTTTTTTTTTTGCCGACGGCCCTCGGTTGGACGGCCGTTCTGGCTTTTCCAGAACGCACAGATTGTCAATCCGTCCCTGATTATTTCCCATAGATCGCTCACAACCTGTGAAAAGTTAAAACGGCTGATGACATCAGCGGGGGGTAGAGCAGCTGGGCCTCTGGGGCGTTCTATCACTACACATCAAAATCTGATTGGCTGATGACCCACGTCAGTCAAAGTTATGATCCAATGGAAAATGGCAGCTTCGACTGAAGGCTAGCTATTCTACTAGTGCTGGTCCACAGACCTGTGATGTGTTTAGATGATGAAAATACAGCTCAGCCTCACAAAAAATAATATGGAAATATAATTCTAACATACTGAAATAGACAGTAATTGCATTTAGACACATTCAGACACACATTAATTGAATTTAATTATGAAAAATATATTTTTGACTTTGACAGGGCCAGCAGAGAAGGCCCTGATTAACATAAGGGCTAGGTGGGGCTGAAACCCCAGGGCCCGAGCACGGAGGAGGCCCGTGATTGGCAGAGAAAATGATCGGGAGCATCTAAACTTTTCCTGGTGGGCCGCTCGCCAAGCCCCACCACGCCTCCACATATTAAGCGCTGTTATTCGGCTACTGGAGTGCTGCGAGTGCATGGGAACATCAAAAGCCAGGTGAAGAAATGGCGCTAGCTGATTAAACCGTGCTCGCATCCAACACTCGCAGCGCGAGAGCAGCTGGATCGTCTCACGCACAGCGCTGACCAACTCGTTCGGCAATTTTGAAGCGATAACGAGCGCCAGGCAGTCGCTTTATCCATTTGAATTCGATATAAGCCCAACATCAAGTGTACAGTAAAGGCTCTGTGGAGAAACTAGCTGAACCAGACTGAAGAGCTCCGACCATGTAAACTGAAGTGTTGAGGTAAACTATAGGCTGCCTACACGATGGCCGTAGACAGCTATAAGGTCTCTGAGGTCCGGACCTCTGTATCTTTCCGAGGTGTAACTTACAAAATAAATGTTGTGAAATAATTTACTAATAGAGTATTAACACTACTTTAATACTGCAAGCCAAGGATATCTTCTCATCTGAGCTGTCCTGCCTGCGGTCTGTCACCGACTCACCACTCGTCAATGTCAAAACATTGAGATGACCAATCAAATTAAAGTAGGCGGGCTTTATTACACAGAAGCTGCTGTGCGAGTCGCGCAACGCTTCAGTAAACGGTACGAGATGTAAGTAGCTAAACTAAATATCTCATATTTGACAGCTGTTTTAGGATAGAAATATTAAAGGGGTGGTAAACCACGATTTCACTATTCTAACTTTAGCTAGCGTGTAATGTTGCTGCTTGAGCATAAACAACATCTGCAAAGTTACAACGTTCAAAGTTTAAAGCAAAGGGAGATATTTGCTTTTAAAGAAATCCATTTCTAAGGACTACAGCAAACGGCCAGTAGGCGACTACACACATTCCTCCAGGGCTTGCTGACATCACCAGGCTCAATATTTACATAAACCCCTCCTCCGAGAATATTTAATAGGGGGGTCGGGGGCGCCATTTTGTATCGCGGCGCTGTTGTGGTATAGTTAGGCTGGAGTGTTGTTGCCGCGATGCCGAGGAAACGCTGTTATATTCATCCGGATTGCAGGTCTGGGGTACTTGCTTTGTTCAGCCTTCATAGGGACAGGGGTGCGTTGCAGAGCGTTTAACATACAACATGTTATATGCACGTGTGTATGAGACAGAAGGGAACAGGCGTGCGCGGGGCTTCCGCTGCACATCTCACGGAGGAAAACTTCCACCATCTTCGCGAGTTCTATGCCGGATTTGCACAACGTCAGCTGCGTGAGACAAACATGGCCAGTGTGTGAATGCACGACGCGCGCGGGGCTCCCGCAGCACATTTCACGGAGGAAAACTTCCACAATGTTCGCGAGTTCAATACAGGATATGCACAACGGCTTGTCCTGAAAGATGGATTTACAAACAGCTGTTTACGGGCCACAACCTGTAAGTCTGATTTATATTTCATCGATGTGTTTTCCTGTAATAGGTTGTAGCAAGGAAGTAAACAGATGACAGCGCTGTTCTGCAAACCAGTCTGTTAAATACTCATTCATACTTGACGTTATCCGACGAACACCTAACGTTACAAACACTAACGTTAAAATCTCAACAGCGAACTTGGCATTAGTGTAAATGATTCTTTGATTAGAGCTTTTATGTATTGTTTATCTACAGGCTTGCTAAATATGGTTCTGTGTGTGATTTGGCTAACTTACTAGTAAAGCCAGTGTTTAGTGTTTTGGGTTAATAGTTCTTGCGACAGATATTTGTCTATAATCGTTCTAAAAATACAAAAGTAACAGTGCCATTCAGTAGCGATCACTATAGATCCGCAGTCTTTACTCTTGAGGACTGAACAGGTTCTGCTCGATCATCTTCACTAAAATGTTCTGGGTCTGATTCGGGCTCAGATTGGTGTGGTTTTATTGACGCCATCGTTTCTAATACTTCCAAAGCACAGTCTACCGGTAAAGGGAAGGGGCGTGACGTTTCCGACAAACGTGCACTGCGGTTAGCGAATCACAACACGAGTCTCGACCTAAGCACCGCAACAGTCATGTTCCCGCAGTGAGAACACGAGCTGTTCACAAACGCTGCCTCAGCGTGCTGTAAGCCCAGGCACGTGATGCAGTGATTGTGGCCGTCAGCGGGCGAGAGGGAACGACCGCATCCAGAAACGCACGGGTGGAATGACATCTTGAGAAAGACGCAGTGTCACACCCGTGTTGCTCTCTTTGTGAGGAAACGGTCTTTTAAGAGAGAGCTGAAGCACCCAGGGAAACCGCGGCAACACACAGGGGATAGTGCAGCCTGTGTTTGCACTCAATTTGTGAAACGCCCACCGAAACCAACAGGGTTGCTGTGATAACAGCAGTTGTTTCAATCTGCAGCTGAGTTCGCGGTCCCGCTGGAGAAGCCGTCACACCAACACAACGTTCCTCTTTCCTCTTCTTAGTATACTCGTTGACAATCGCTGAATGAATCAGGAAGCAGTCTGTACTTCAAACGCCGTTCGGCTCCGAAGTGAATGACGTCAGTGTGATGCTCTCGCTTCCTGTTTATACCCGCGGCGCGGGGCGGAGCACGAGATGCAAATCTCGCACGCCAATTGTTCATTGGCCTGTTCTTAGTTCTCGAAGCTGATAGGGGCTCTCTGAAGTGATCCCAATTCGTCGGTAATACCGACGTACGTCGTAGTGACCGACTGAAAGGGAACGTTGTTTAAGTGCCGAAAAGAATACAGGGTCAGTATAGAGGGTCAGTGAAATCGGTCCAATAATATATATATATATATATATATATATATATATATATATATATATATATATATATATATATATTTAATCTTCCAGTGTTCTTTTAATGAAAAACATAGTAAGATGATTTTGTTTAGTTTTGGTGAAGCCATCTGAAGTTTTTGTCTCTTCACAGACTTGGTAGCTCATTTAAACTACTGTATTGTGTGACATTATGTCATTCAAAGTATATTGTACAATGTATAGCTAAGTAATAATACATTATATTGTTATTGACTACAAAGTGTATATTTTTTGTATTTAGGGAAGGTAAAGTAAATAAATAAACCTGAAAAAAATAATATATTCATAGTATATTGCTTGTGTGTTCTGAAGACACTGGTAATTCATTTGTAATGTACTTAAAACACAAATAAATATACTTATAATAAAAATAAAGTATACTTATAACACAAATAAAGTATACTTATAACACAAATAAAGTATACTTATAACACAAATAAATATACTTATAATAAAAATAAAGTACACTTAACACAAATAAATATACTTATAATAAAAATAAAGTATACTTATAACACAAATAAAATATACTTATAATACAAATAAAGCACATTTAATATCACTAATCAAGCATGTAATTAGTCCCTATACTTAAAGTGTACTAAGTATACTTAAAGTTGTTCCTATTTAGTACATAAAAGTACACTAAATACACTTCAAATTATGCTTTAATACAACTTATTTACAACTAAAATATACTTAGTACAAAATTAGTTGTTTCAAAATAGCACACTTCAAGTTAACTAAACATTAACACACTTCAAGTATACTGATAATTAGTCTGGCTGCAAGTATACTTAGCATACTTTTTTTCACTAGGGATGCTTAATCTTTGATAGGCAGACGCGTCGCGTGATAACGGCTCGACCGTGAGTGAAACCTAAGCGCTTGCGCACGAATGGGAGGGGCGGGTGACATTCATTTTCGGTTTACGTTTTCGGCTGTTTTTTTTATTTCGGCCCGAAACCGATAATGCTATTTTCGGCTGCCGAAATTTCGGTGTACCCCTACTTATAACACAAATAAAGTATATTTATAATAAGTATATTTATAATAAAACTAAAGTAAACTTATAACACAAATAAATATACTTATAATAAAAATAAAGTATACTTGTTACACAAATTAAGTATATTTATAACACAAAGTATACTTATAATACAAATAAAGCACATTTAATATCACTAATCAAGCATGTAATTAGTCTCTATACTTAAAGCATACTAAGTATACTTAAAGTTGTTCCAATTTAGCATATAAAAGTAGCCTACACTAAATACACTTAAAGCTATGTTTTTGCACAAATTATTTACAACTAAAATATACTTAGTACAAAATTAGTTGTTTCAAAATAGCACATTTCAAGTTAATTAATCGTTGGCTTTAAGCCTGACCATTTTTGTACGAACACATTTTGAAAAACGAACACTGAAAAAATAAGCTGTTCCAGCTTATCTGACTCTAGAGACCAAAAATAATAGTATTTAATTTATATTCTTTTTAATATAATATAATTATATTATAGATACAAATATAATATACATTGTAATACAGTGGCGGAGCCAGAGGGCTAGTTGGGGTGGCAATTGCCACCCCAGACGAAGTCCTTGCCACCCCTGTTGCCACCCCGCTGAAAACATTACACTGTTTGATTTTTACGAACATTTCCCAAATCTCCCTGTGAATGCATCCTTACGCCGGTTTCACATTGCACGCGCGTTAGCATATGGAACGCCAAAAGGTTCACAAAACGCCGTTAACCAAACGCCTGGTGCCCAGAAAACGCCGTTATTTGCGGCGTTTTGGACGAAACAACGGCGCAAAAGACGGCGTTATGTTGTACAAGCGCCGTAAATGACGCCGTTATGTTGTACAAGCGCCGTAAATGACGGCGTTTTCACCGCAGAACCGCCGTTAATATCGGCGTTTTTTTATATGACCCAAAACGCCGTTCATTTCGCCGTTTGGCCTTCCATATTACGCCGTCATTGACGGCGCTTAAGTCTGACAAAGACGGCGTAAAAAGCGGCGTTTTCTATAATATTCAAAACAACCCCTCCTTTTACTACACAGCCCAGCCCCATCAAAAGGCGGTAAGACCTGTGTAGTAGAATGTCGATCCACCTCAGAGTCCTGTCTTTTAACGCTATTGTGACTGATATTTAGACTTTCTTCGTGTGAGGCTATTTGTATTTTTTCTTTGGGCATATGTGTATGCGCCTTTTCCTTAATCATATATGCATAAGTAAAACTATTTAATAATATTTTGTGTGTATTGTTTGAAAACCATAGAGCTATCGCGAGTCAGTAGCCACTCTTAATTTCCTGACAGGAGTTCAAGTCCGAGGTTCGTTCTCTCTCTCTCTCTCTCTCTCTCTCTCTCTCTCTCTCTCTCTCTCTCTCTCTCTCTCTCTCTCTCTCTCTCTCTCTCTTAGAGATGATACTTATTAACAGGCGACCTGGTGTTATGCTTTAATAGCAACAGCTAAACATAGGCTTCTTATTGTTGTGTACAATAGCTTTGGGTCGGGTTTATTGTTGATTTAAAAAAATAAAAATCCTACACAAACAAGTGTATTTTTGCCCTCTTGATGCAAACCTTGAGCATAATATACCTAGGCTATAGGTTTCGATACAAAACGGTAATGTATAGGCTACATTTACATTTCCTTGCTTTATTCGTAAACTGATGAATTAATTTCTCTCTTACATCGAGCAATGCTGCTGCATAAATAAATATAAACACATTGTTGCGGTTACAGCAAATACACAAGCATTGTCTCCGTCCTTAAGCATATATTTCCGGACATAGAGCTGCTCTGTTCTTTATTTCTAGCAGCGCGGTGAGTATTTTTCAGTTCAATCATAAGAATAATCCATAGGCCTACTGTCAAACTTCCAATAGACAATTCCTAAACCTACAGACAGTCCTGTAATAACTACTGGCACTATATCTTTTTTTTACCAGTAGCCAATATCTTCTTCTTTTTTATTGGTTCATGCACTTTAATAAATTAAATTTAAAAAAATAAAAGCTTTAAAAAAAAAAAACTGTTTATTATGTAAAGTGAACTACACGAGTAAGAAGACAGAAAGATGGAAATATGTCGGGAGGCATGGAGTGGACATTTTAGTATTGATCAACGTTTCATCAAATAATTTCCTGGATTTGATAGCCTAAATAAGATGCAAATATAGCAGACAATTCTCCAGTGAACATTTCTAATGTAATATATAGCCTAGTTGTATATGTATATAGGCCTACTACAGCCTATATATATATATATATATATATATATATATATATATACACATATATATATAGGCTGTAGTAGGCCTATATACATAGCTATTCTGAGTAGCCTATCTCACCGAGCGGACCGAGTGAGAATCTTCAGAGAGGCGCTCTCACTATGGAGGATATTACCGCTCCGCTCACATGCTCTGAGCTGGAACATCATCGGCTAGCTACTAAGACTGTATACTATTCACATATACAAATTATTATTTATTATCACGCATTGTCTCAATTTAATGGATCCTTGCTGAATAAATGTATTCATTTATTTAAGTTCTTTCTCAAAAAAATAAATAAAACAAAAATTATATTCATCAAATCGTAAAAGTACATTGATAATAATCATCAATGCTTCTTGAGCAGTGAATCCTTATATGAGAATGATTAGTGAAGGATCATGTGACACTGAAGACTGGAGTAATGATGATACATTCAGTTGATCACAGGAATAAATTAGCTACACTTTACTATATATTCACATAGAGAACAGTTATTTTACATTTGAATAATATTTCACAATATTACAGCTTTTTGTATTTTAACAGCATAAATGCAGCCTTGGTGAGAAGAAGAGACTTCTTTAAAAACATTTTATTACACGGCTCTGTGGAATACTTGATTCTGATTGGTCAATCGCGCATTCCAGCAGTAGGTTATTCCCAGATAACAACCACCTAAAATGAATAACATACCGCTCATCCGGGTACTACGAGTTATCTTGACCGGTACTACTTATATGCTGTCAAAAAATAATAAATAAATAACTAACTAACTAACTAACTAACTAACTAACTAACTAACTAACTAACTAACTAACTAACTAACTAACTAACTAACTAACTAACTAAATAAATAAATAAATAAATAAATAAATAAATAAATAAATAAATAAATAAATAAAGTAAAAAAAAGTAAAAAAAAATAATAACCGCCATACAATGGAAGACTTCAAGGGTTTACTCTATAAAGTTTTAAATATGGTTATTTTTCTTACAGGCATCGATTCGATGGTTAAAAATAGTTTGAACGCTAATGAATGGCATAATTTATGTTTATTTATTTTTTTATTTTTACATTTATATTTTTCATTCTTGTTGTGAATTTCGTTACATTTCGTGAATTAGGATTTGTTGTGGAAGCAGACTAAAATAGCTACATGTTGATAATGTTTGTAGACATTTCGTTTTTACCAGTATATTTAATAAAATGGGAATGACACACCAGTGCGATTTACCTGGGTTTATTTCTTAAGTCTTACCCAGTGCATATACTCGGGTGCAACTCTGTGTTACAAAGGCACATAGGCTATATCAATTCTCTAATGTGGATAAAGGCATATGTTGTAGCTACAGGTCACTATACAACACATGTCCTTATTAGGAGAAAATATATAACAAGATCTCGTTATTACGAAAAAATTATGTCATTTTTATGACATAGAGAAAAGATGTGAGAAAAAAAGAGTGGAAAAAAAAGAATATGTAGCCTATGTGGCAGCAATGCTTACACATAGGCCTAGTCTTTGTCCATTTTTGCTTCATTCTTTTAAACGTTACCAATTAAAAAGTTTTTAGTAGGCTGTGTTGACCATGAGAGCTCACTGGTTTGGACGTCCTGCTTCAAGATATTTCCATTTTAAAAAAAAGTTTAAAAGTTTTTTTTTGTTTTTTTGTTTTGTTTGATGGAAAAAAGTAAAAACGTTTTTTTTTTGTTTTCCACAATAGGCTACAATTATTTTGTGTAAAACAAAACTTTTTTTTTTTTACTTTTTTCCATCAAAAAAAAAAAATTTGTTTTGTTTTACACAAAATAATTGTAGCAACAAAAACAAAAAAACAGTTTTAAAATAGCCTACACATTTTAAAGAAAAAAAAATATTGCAAAATGCTATATGTAGTTATAGGCATTATGGAAATACAGACTTATTATTATATAGCCTATATAATAATAGTATATAGCTAGGCTAAATATTACATTAGAAATTTTTAACAGTTAACACGAAGTCATCCCGCCAGCGTAGGCTATTTGCATCTTATTTTACAGCGGATTCTATATTTGCATATTAAATCCAGGCAATTAGTTGATGAAACATTGATCAATATTAAGATATAATTTTTCCAAAACGAAAGAAAGGGTTTGTTTTTTTTAAGTTGTAATTGTTTTTAATTGAATGAATATATTTTAATTGAATGAATCTATGAATCTACAGTGCATATAGGCCAATAAAAAAAGAAGAAGATATAGGCTACTGGTAAAAAAAAAATAAAATAAAATAAAAAATATGATATAGGCCTAGTGCCAGTAGTTATTAGCTGTCTGTAGGTCTAGGAATTGTCTATTGGAAGTTTGACAGTATGGATTATTCTTATGATTGAACTGAAAGATACAATGCTTGTGTATTTGCTGTAACCGCGACAATGTGTAAATATTTATTTATGCAGCAGCATTGCTCGATGTAAGAGAGAAATTAATTCATCAGTTTACGAATAAAGCAAGGAAATGTAAATGTAGCCTATACATTACCGTTTTGTATCGAAACCTATAGCCTAGGTATATTATGCTCAAGGTTTGCATCAAGAGGGCAAAAATACACTTGTTTGTGTAGGATTTTTATTTTTTTAAATCAACAATAAACCCGACCCAAAGCTATTGTACACAACAATAAGATATTATTAAAGCATAACGCCAGGTCGCCTGTTAATAAGTATCATCTCTAAAAGAGAGCGAGAGAGAGAGAGAGAGCGAGAGAGAGCGAGAGAGCGAGAGAGAGAGAGAGAGAGAGAGAGAACGAACCTCGGACTTGAACTCCTGTCAGGAAATTAAGAGTGGCTACTGACTCGCGATAGCTCTATGGTTTTCAAACAATACACACAAAATATTATTAAATAGTTTTACTTATGCATATATGATTAAGGAAAAGGCGCATACACATATGCCCAAAGAAAAAATACAAATAGCCTCACACGAAGAAAGTCTAAATATCAGTCACAATAGCGTTAAAAGACAGGACTCTGAGGTGGATCGACATTCTACTACACAGGTCTTACCGCCTTTTGATGGGGCTGGGCTGTGTAGTAAAAGGAGGGGTTGTTTTGAATATTATAGAAAACGCCGCTTTTTACGCCGTCTTTGTCAGACTTAAGCGCCGTCAATGACGGCGTAATATGGAAGGCCAAACGGCGAAATGAACGGCGTTTTGGGTCATATAAAAAAACGCCGATATTAACGGCGGTTCTGCGGTGAAAACGCCGTCATTTACGGCGCTTGTACAACATAACGGCGTCATTTACGGCGCTTGTACAACATAACGCCGTCATTTACGGCGCTTGTACAACATAACGCCGTCATTTACGGCGCTTGTACAACATAACGCCGTCATTTACGGCGCTTGTACAACATAACGCCGTCTTTTGCGCCGTTGTTTCGTCCAAAACGCCGCAAATAACGGCGTTTTCTGGGCACCAGGCGTTTGGTTAATGGCGTTTTGTGAACCTTTTGGCGTTCCATATTAGCAGGGTGTAAGCAGCGCATGTTTTTTCGGCGCCCATGTTAACAGATTAGAGCATTCACATCGCACGCAGAGGCAGCGCGGAGCAGAAGCAGAAGCAGCAGTGCCGCGATCGTGTCGGCGCCGAGTCTATTTTTGCCGCGCTGCTCACGCTGATTTAAAGCCACAGTGGATTGTTCTTGATCAAAACTGACCTGATTAACATGGAAAATAACAAATTTCACCATGAAATCATGTAGTGAAGTGTCCCGTGTGTTTCACGATCACCATATGACATCCAGCGCTGTGAAAAAAATTATAAAATACACGAAAACACAACACTGCCAGAAGTTTATGCCCAAACTTGAAAGGTCCGTTTAAATGATTAAAACTAGAGGCTTATCTTAACTTTAAAGGTTACTTTTATCATGTAAACTACACACACACACACACATATATATATACTATTATTCTTGTGGTACATGTTTGAATGTGTACAACTGCCTAGTCCTGCCTTGTTTTGATAGGTCCAAGTTTACCTCAGTTTTTTCTCTTGGACTTGATTAGTCCAAGGAGCACTTTGAATACTTGTTGTTCTATTTTTGCTGTATACTTAATACATATATAATTGTGTACATTTTGGAAAATAAACAACTTTAATTTAATCTATATACATTTTGTGGAAAATAATTAATTTTTAGTGTATATGAACACTTTGTATATTGACCCCACAAAATAACACCTTGCCACCCCTTTGCCACCCCTGTTTTTAAAGTCTAGCTCCGCCACTGTTGTAATATAATTGCCAAGCAGGGCATTACGTAGAGAAAGGTGACACAAAACTGGGGAAATCTGTATAGGCAGCAGATCTCCCGCACTCCTGCTGTGTGTAAATTTTCACTACCAGGAAAATATTTCCAAATCCTTGATTTCTGAAATGATTGGCTTTATATGTTAATATAATAATATAACGTAATATAACGTATGTTGTGAGATGTAACTCAGTAGTTCATGTTGCATCCATAACACCACAAATCTACGCTCTGGTTAGTATAACACGGACTAGTAATACGGTTTTCGGTGAAGCATAAAAGGCACAGACCGTTCTAGAGCTCCGACTAACACATTGGCATTAGTTACGTATACTTGGACTGCAGAGGTTGATAGACCAATCGAGTCTTCCGTTTAGAACAATAATAAATTGTTAGACCAATCTAAATAGGGTAACCTCAATTCCTGATTGTTGTAATATTGTTCTAATTACGTATACGTGGGAAACCACGACATGATTATAGAAAGTTACCATTAGAGATAGTAGGTGATTTTAGTAAGTGATAGTAAGTTAGTAATTAAGTGAATTCAGATCTAAGGGGACTGAACAAAAGTATTCTGGAATGATCAAAGTGGAGTATGGACGTCCAGAATATCAGTTACTCGCCTCTGTCTAAATGACCAAGACTGATGAGATTGTGAAAGAGATCATAAACCCGGCCGGTGCGAAACTCTAAACGTTATCGAAATCTTGACCACTGATTATAACACAATGTAAAAGATTTGAATTGAAAGAAAATACAAATCTAAAGTTAATGATTAATAAAATAATCTAAAACCTTTTCATTAATGGAGTTAGATGAAACAACAAGGTAATACATATAAGGAAATGTATTTCATTTAATCCAAATTGCAAAGATCCTGTTTGTTTTTTCAAATTTGTAATTGCACTAAACACATTGTGAACACACATTATAGTTGTTTGTGCAAGCGTATGAATTGACATCTTGAAATTGGTGTCAAGCTCTAATAAAACAGTAGCCTACCAGTCACTGTACCATGTAAACATTGTAACATGTTGTCACTAAACTAAATTAAATTCTGTTTAGTTACCAAATGTTTTGACAATAACAATACACTTATTGTGATACGATTTTTTTACAAGTAGTATTATTTACTAACCATGTATAATGACGATGTGAATGTTTCTTGTCCCTCTGCTGAACGTGCTGCGGTGAAATGACGTCGATGTAAGACTGCTTTTCCTGCTTAGACAGAACATGAGATCAAACTCCCTGCAATAAAACAATAAAGCTCACTAACCTGGAGAGAATATCTCAAAGAAAGGGCATAGGACACAGCCCTGCCCAGACTTCTCTCCTCGCTTATCTATGAATGCCCTTCTCCCTACTCCAATCAATGACGACGACACCATAAACTAACAAGGAACTGTGCTAATATAACCACAGGTCGAGAGCTGTCGTTTCATGAATGTGTGGAATACAAGGAATGTAGTATAAAGCATTTGAGCTTTCCAAACCCTCTACTCTGCCTCTTTTCTTCAAGAGTAGACTTTTGTTGTCCTACTTCAATCATCATAGTCTCTGCTACTAACCTGATCTTCCTGCCTGGCTCTTTTCTCCAGTGTGAATCCATGAGAAGGCCCTGAGTCTGGACAAGGCAATACATTTCAATATACTAATAAAATAAGTCTGTAAATCTGAAGGCCTTTTACACCAAGTACGATAACTATAACGATAAAGGGATAGTTAAAAAGAAAATGTAAAGGAGTCCACACCACAACTATAACAATAACATAACAAAGATAGGCCTATGGTTGGAATCACTTTCAGAATTATTTTTTTCAGCTGATGAACTATAAAAACATTGAAAGCCAATCAGAATCCATCTTGCTTTCAGAGCTTGAGCATTGAAAGCGACTGATGACAAATCTGCAGTGCTTAGAATAAACAGAACGATATCATTGTGGATGCTAATATAGTTATCATTATAGTAATTGTTCTTGGTGTGAACATGCCTCTGTAAATTAAGCGGACTACACATTACATTAGTAACTTACAAATCCTTTCTTCACACATATGTCATGAGCTGATACACACTGGAACCATTTCAAATTCAATACATTTAAACAACAATAAAGCTTGATTTCTAAAGCTCATCCTCTGCCTCATGTTACTTCAGTCAAGACATCAGTGGTTATTTCTGACACAACCCCAGAAACAAATCATTTCTATTACAAAGAGCTTACCAGAGTTTAACTATATTTATATATATTTTTTAATTTTTAACTGTAGGCTGCTAGAGTGTAAATACCATCCATTATTTCACACCAATGTTAAGTACCTGCCCCTATTTCACCAGTTGTACATCTACTATTATCTCTGCCAGATTTTTTCAGTGTTCCCCATTGCTGTTAAACGTACTGACATAATTATACATTTAAGCTTCTTACATATATATTACCATATTTTCCTTCTTCAAGGGCTGAATGTTGGTATGCTGCCTGTTTATTTTATTTAAAAAAAAATTTATGTGTATTGTTATTGGATAATTTATTTCTTCCTATCTATCAATCTATCTATCAATCTATCTATCAATCAATCTATCTATCTATCTATCTAGGCCTACATGCTTTAACGGATTACAAATTCAACGTATACAAATATGAAAGAGACAAGATTTTGACATTTATTTTAAGATTTTTACATTCCACCTTAATGCATTTTAATTTTTTTTAAAAGGGAAACACATTGGCTCTTGAACAACTGTAAATCATTGATAATTACAGACACTATTGAAAAATGAACTAGCAAAACAGACGGCTGCTTTGGTAACTTGTTATACTGATAGTTATAGCTAAATACATTGCAAAGGATTAGCTAGCTAAAATATATGTGGTGTGTACTTAGCTATTACACAATATTCTCATACCTCATTCTCAGTACATGCTTTATTTAAATTTTTTTGCATCCCTCTCTGACCAGCAGTTAAATATAGTCCGCTGTGCAGCGTAGTGATGTGTCATTCATGAACGATTCGTTCATTTTGAACGAATCTTTAATATGACTTGAGAACAACGGGTCATCTCAGAGAACGATTCGTTCATTTTGTGTTGACTGTGCATGCGCAACATCCCATATATTCTGTACAGGAAACAGAACTGATTAGTTCACCAGTCTTGAGTCATTCGTTCATCAAATCCATCAAGTCCCAACCCATAGGCAAGGTTATGCAGTCACCGGAAACAGAAAAGATTAGTTAATCTCTCGAGTCTTCTCGTTCGAGTCGTTCGTTCAAGTCCCCATATGCTGAATGCAGAAACTGTTCATCTCTCGAGTCTCGTTCTTTTGTCACGTGATGTGACAGCCGTGTTGGATACAGAAATTAGTTAATTCCTTTACAGTCTATGGTTAATTCACAATTCCTTACAAACAAGTGAGTAGTTTTTTTTTATGTTTGTTTAGTTCAGTTTTTTAGCTAGTTTAATTGATTTTCCTATGAAGCCT
This sequence comes from Gobio gobio, assembly GCF_949357685.1. Lineage (NCBI taxonomy): Eukaryota > Metazoa > Chordata > Actinopteri > Cypriniformes > Gobionidae > Gobio > Gobio gobio. Next base: position 51,884,394 of record NC_137101.1, on the reverse strand, counting down.
GGACACATTGGGTTGTTCAGAAAGGATAGGCATAACAAATGTTTATTGCACATATCTTCTGATGATTTTATAATAATAAATATATTACAACATGCAGTCAATAAATACGACTGTAATGTTGTATATGTTGCGAGACACTGAACAGGAAAGCGGTCACGTGAAAAAAGAACGAACGACTTGAACGAGAAGACTCGGGAGATGAACTAATCATTTGTGTTTCTGCATTCAGCCTTTGGGGACTTGAACGAACGAACGACTCGAGAGATGAACTAATCTTTTCTGTTTCCGGTGACTGCATATTGCGGACGCATGTATTACATATGAGGCTGTCACGGCCCAGATCAGACATGATGACCGAACTAACGGCTCATACCCGAAGAGAGGTGAATTAAATTTCCAGGGAACAGACGTGTTTAAATGTGAAGTGACAAAGGAAAGCACGATTTGGATCGGGAGGTGAGGTGAACTAACAAACTGCATACATAGACTGACACTGCATGAAAAGTGGGATTTTCGACCCCGTAAACGCCTGTAGACTCCCGAAAATCTCCCTAATTTTCGGCAGTTTTCGACAATTTAGAGGCAGCGAACGTCGTGTTCGTCTGTGCCACAAATTGTCGTAAACGAACCATGACGTAGGTGGAGAGCCCCCGCTGAGAGACCGCGCGGAGGTGCGACGCCTCTAATTAGCATATGAATAGCAGCGAAACCAGAGAGTCAACGGCCAGACTTGAATTTACTCACTCACTATTGGCTGAAGCCACTACTTTTAAACAAGAAAAATCCCTCGTGATTGGTTGGCAGATCACTGCAAACCAATCATTATTGGCCCCCCTGGCTCATTATAAATGTAAACCCCAATAATAATAATAATAAATATATAATTTATGTTGTAATAATTTATGCTTTATATTAATGTTATTGTGCTATGAAGTATTCATACCATCAAGGAATATATGGGAAAATTTGCCCGGACCGTGCCGTTTATTCAAAGAAAGAGCTTATAAACACACAGCTGTTTATTCAAAGAAAGAGCTTTATTGTTAAACACACAACTATGTACAGTGCAGCAGTAATGTCTCTTATGTTGCCCTCCAAAAACGTCAAAAAGAAGTGCCCAACACCTTCGGGAAACACAGGCGTATATGGTGAGTCGCCCTGTACTTCTTGCAGTTTCCGCTCCGGCGTGTCGATTCATAATACATCTTACAGGCAGCTGGAAAACAATTAAATGAGACTGGTATTAATAAAAACAGTCACGGTAAAAATTAAACAACGAATGAGAAAAATATTAGAAGTTATACTGACACACAATTTCGTCGTGATCAGCGGTTAAATCTGGACTCGCGGAAATTTCTCCAAGCAGATAAGAGCTCACGGCTTCGTTATGAGGCGAGGATAGTCTGTGTAAACAAAATGTGCAGTTTTAAGCTCGGATCTATTAACGCATCCATTTCCTTATACAGCTGAATAAAAGCATATTCTTTAAATCGTAATGTTACATTACCCATGCTCTGGTTCATAGCGTCTGCAGTTTGCCTCAGAGTTGTGAAGACGAAGACAGCCTCCTGAAAATGAGTCCAAAAAGTTGGTCGCGTCCATGCAGGAGTTGAAGGGGAGCTGAAGGCGAGACGGCGTCCTGTCATTGTTGATCACGAAAAAGGAAAGCAGCAAAAACATAGGAAATGTAAAAAAAAAAAAAAAAAAGTTTAAAGCTCGTCTTCTACGCGTCATGGCCATGACCTCGACCTTGCACGTGATTGGACTAGGGCTCTACTATGGAACGCGCCCGGGGCCAAATCTCTTTCTATGAAACGCGTGACTGTTGACCGTGTCACACGCACTGTTTGTCCGCGTCAACGCAGCAATTTTTTACGTGTTTCTTTTGTATGTGTAGACACGCACATTCTGGTCGTGTTAAGGCGTCAGTTGTCGTCGCGTTACTTTAGTACGTGTAAAGATGCACAGTTTTAAAGGTCCTGTTCTTCGTGATCCCATTTTTCAAACTTTAGTTAGTGTGTAATGTTGCTGTTAGAGCATTTATAATACCTGTAAAATTATAAAGCTCAAAGTTCAATGCCAAGCGAGATATTTTATTTAACAGAAGTTCCCTTTCAAAGCCTACAGCGAACGGCTGGTTAGGACTACATCCTGGTATTTCCTGCTTTAATTACGTCAGTAGAGCAGTATGTCGACTAACCTCCGCCCACAAGAACGTGCGAAAAAGGGGGCGTGGTCTTGTTGCTCCCGCGTGGAGAATAGGAAGTGTTGCGTTCGGTTGCATTCGTATAGTTTGTTTGTCGCCATGTCGTCGAGACGCTGTTATTTTCATCCCGGAGTCAAGTCACCTTTGTTTGGCTTTCCCAGGGACGCTGTACTTAGAGATCATTAAGTGCATGCATCCCCGTTATGGTGAGAGGCGTGACCTTTCCGGTACCGTGCGCTCTGCGTGCCCTAAGCTACTGTCGAATCACAACACGGGAACCGCTGGCACAATCAGAACTCGTTACGTGTTTCTGAAGGAGGGACTTCATAGAACAGGGAAATCTTTCAAGCCGTTTTGAGGACAGTGAAAACAGCAGTATACAGATAAGTAAATTGTGTGAAAAATACTGTGTTTTTTTACACGCGAAACATGAACACGTTATATTGCACACTGTAAACACAATCAAAGCTTCAAAAAAACACGAAAAACGGGACCTTTAACATGTTAAGAAGACACATTTGAACGTGTTTCTTAACGCGCACATTCTGTACATGTCTAAGTGTAATTTTTTTTTTTTAAAGCAGACTTACCTTTAGATGTAGCCTTTTAAAGTTAGGCTATATATAATTTCTAAAAGTATAGGCTAATTTACACAGCACATATTTATAACTGAAAACACACACACACACACAACTTTATTCACTTTCACATAATAATGTTTTTGTAATTTGGTGTTTAGTTTGTTGTATAGTTTGTTTATACTGTTCTGTCTCTGTTTTGTTTCCAGGAACATCTGATGAGTGCTATAATAAAATTACTTCATTATATTTAAAATATGTTTTGATATTCATTTTATTTATATTATTAATATTTTATTTACCCATAAACGTGTGTTTAGGAAGCCATAAGTTATAGATACAAGAATAACTTTTGCCATTTAAATGCCACATTCATTTACTGAGGACCCATACAGCCAATGATCATGTGTGAAAACGATACTCGGTTACTTAACGTAACCTCGGTTCTCTCTAGAAGAGGGAACGAGTATTGCGTAAGTTCCTTACGCTACGGGGAAAGTATTCTTTCTTCGAGATTTCTGAAAAACCCAAAATTATCCTTAATTTTGTAACATTGTCAACGCAGTGCGGCAGCCTGGCAGACCATAGCAGGCTATTTCAGCGTGCCATTGGCTGCTCTGCTGGCAACTGCAGCAGCCTATCGGTGAGCCCGCGTGACGTGGCGACCAATGAGGGCGCTTCGCGCCCACCTGGCTTCATTTGCCTACAGGTGGGGCGTGGCCACGTGTATATAAGCAGGGCTCACGGGCTGCATATTCGGTTTTCGTAGTTCTGAAGCGTAAAAGCCCGCGGGGCGCACGGCAAGGAACGCAATACTCGTTCCCTCTTCTAGAGAGAACCGAGGTTACGTTAAGTAACCGAGTATCGTTCTCTTACGAGAGGTTCTCTCGTATTGCGTAAGTTCCTTACGCTACGGGAACATATTGTCAACGCCGTGCGCGCCTCGCATACAGCATATGTATCCCAGGGAACCGGGGACCATAACACTGCTCGGGCAGGGTGGCCGGTAAAGGAAACGGGCCACCACATATACGGACACTTCGTTTGAACTGACGGGTGGTTACAACGGGTGGTTACAACACCCTGCCTTATGAATGAGGGAACGGCACCTGCCGGTCGCCTTCAAATTCACCACACCTTGTCTCATGAATGAGGGAACGGCAAGGCCGGTCGCCTTCAAATTCACAATATCTTGTCATATGAGTGAGGTAACGGCCCCGCCGGTCACCTTCAAACTCACAATAGCTCTTTTCGTAAATGAGGGAACGGTACCGCCGGTCTCCTTCAAATTTACATAAGCCTTGTACCGAACTTACTACCAGTATGTGAGCTATGTCTGCGCAGAATCACCGGGCAGAACCAACAGCCTTATTGAACTGATAACACTTTCGCCTGTAAGGCAGGAACTTCCAGATTGTAAAATCTCACGAACGTAGACGGGGAGGCCCAGCCTGCCGCCACGCAAATATCGTGGATGGAAATCCCTCTGGCCCAAGCCCACGAAGAGGCCATGCCTCTGGTGGAGTGTGCTCTGACACCTAGCGGGCACTGCAGGTGTTTGGAAGCGTATGCAGTTGCAATCGCGTCCACTATCCACCTGGACAGGGTCTGTTTCGAGGAGGCGAGACCTTTAGCGCGCCCTCCAAACGAAACAAATAGCTGCTCAGAACGCCTGAAGGCGGCGGAGCGTGTGACATAAACCCTCAATGCCCTGACAGGGCAGAGGATATTGCCACCGTCCCCCTCGTCGGATGCTGGCAGAGCCGAGAGGGAGATAATCTGCGCCCTGAAAGGAGTGCCGATCGCTTTGGGGACATAACCATGCCTCGGTCTGAGAATGACCTTAGAGTCATTAGGACCGAACTCCATACACGTCGGGCTCACTGAGAGCGCGTGTAGATCCCCCACGCGTTTCACTGAAGCCAGAGCTATCAGGAACGCGGTTTTTAGCGAAAGGAACCTTGGTTCCACAGTCTCGAGCGGTTCAAAGGGATGAGCCTTCATGGCCTCTAGGACCAAGGCCAGATCCCAAATAGGAACCGATGGGAGCCGCGGGGGATTCATCCGTCTAGCTCCTCTGAGGAAACGGATGATGAGCTCGTTCCTTCCTAGCGTGCTGCCTAGCGTCGTCTGGGCGAACGCTGCTATAGCCGCTACATACACTTTGAGCGTGGAAGGGGACCTGCCCAGTTCCAAGAGCTCCTGGAGGAAGGAGAGCACCCGCTTTGCTGCGGTTCCAATCCCTTGGAAGCACACCACTCAGTGAACACCGACCACTTAGAACTATATAACCGCCTCGTCGAGGGGGCTCTAGAGTGTGAGATCGTGTTCATAACCCCTTCGGGCAGGTCAACGGGTATCCGTTGGTCACCCATACATGCAGAGACCATCGCTCTGGATGGGGATGCCAAACTGACCCTCCTGCTTGAGAGAGGAGGTCTGCTCTCAGCGGAACTGGCCAGGGGGGTGAGTGCGACAGCTTCACCAGCTCTGGGTACCAAATCTGGTTCTCCCAGCGCGGCGCTATAAGGAGCACCGGGCGGCGCGTTTCCCTGATTTTCGCTATAACCTGGGTCAATAGGGAAATCGGCGGGAAAGCATACAGCGGGAGGCTGGGCCAAAGTTGGGACAGCGCATCCTCGCTTTTGGACAAGAACGTCGAGCAGCGGGCGTTCTCTTTTGTTGCAAAGAGGTCGAGCTCCGCTCTGCCGAATAGGCGCCATACCAGCTGGACTGTCTGGGGGTGCAGGGACCATTCTCCTGGGAGAATGAGGCCCCTGGACAGCTTGTCCGGGCCCACGTTGAGGTGGCCCGGAACGTGCGCCGCTCTCAGCGAGCGCAGCGAGCTGTGTGCCCACACGAGCAGGCGTTCCGTCAGATTGCCCAGACACCTGGACCTGACACCGCCCTGCCGGTTCACGTAGGACACCACCGTGGTATTGTCCGACCGGACCAACACATGGTGTCCCCGTATAAACGGGAGAAACTGCTTGAGCGCGTTCTCTACCGCTATCATCTCCAAACAGTTTATGTGTAGGAGTTTTTCTCCGCTCGACCAGAGGCCCGAGGCCGGTCTGCCCTCGAAAACGGCGCCCCAACCCGAGGTGGAGGCGTCCGTCGAGATGACTTTGCGGTGTGAGATGGCTCCCATTGTCACTCCCCGCTGGTACCAGTCGGCTACTAACCAGGGCTCTAGGGCTGCAACACAGCCCTGAGTCACTCTGATCCTGAAACCTCCGGCAGCCCAGGCTCTGTGAGGCACTCGGGCGTTTAACCAGCGTTGCAGCGGGCGCATGCGCATTAAGCCCAGCTGGAGCACAGCTGCAGCTGAGGCCATACGTCCCAGCATCCTCTGAAAAAGCTTGAGAGGTGCGATTTTGCCCGGCCGGAAGTACGCAGCCATGCGCCGAACTTGGCGCGTGCGTTGTGGTGACAGGCGGGCAGACATAGCCACAGTGTCCAGATTCAAACCCAGAAATGAGGTTGATTGCGTGGGCACTAATGAGCTCTTGGTCCAGTTGACCGTGAGCCCCAGGCTGTCCAAATGGCTGAGCAGCATTGCCCTGTGGGCGAGGAGCTCGGCCTCTGACTGCGCCAGGATGAGCCAGTCGTCCAAGTAGTTCAATATTCGCATCCCCCGGTTTCTCAGGGGAGCGAGGGCCGCGTCCATGCACTTCATAAATGTACGGGGTGCTAGTGACAGGCCGAACGGAAGGACGGTGTATTGATAAGCCTGGCCGTCGAAGGCGAATCGTAAGAATGGCCTGTGACGCGGCGTTATCTTGATTTGAAAATATGCGTCTTTCAAATCTAGGGAAATTAGCCAGTCTCTCGGGCGAATATGCGCGAGGATCTGCTTGGTCGTAAGCATCTTGAACGATCTCCTCAAAAGAGCTTTGTTCAGACGCCTCAGATCCAGAATCGGTCTGAGCGACCCGTCCCTTTTTGGCACGAGAAAATATCGGCTGTAAAAGCCTGACTCGCTCATAGAATGGGGAACCGGTTCTATAGCCCCTTTGCACAGCAGCGTGGCTATCTCCGCTCGAAGTAGATGTGCTACTTCTTCGCTCACTCTCGTCTCTATACGCGCACAGAAGCGCGGAGGGCGGCGAGCGAACTGCAGAGTGTAGCCGTGCTTCACTGTTCTCAGCACCCATTCTGATACACCTGGAATGGCTTCCCACGCTTTCGCGTGTGCCAAACGGGACAGAACGGCCTCTGGGCTCGAAACGCCGCGTTTCGCGGGTTTGACGGCCCGTATAAGAGGGGCGGGCGCGGTGCGCGCGCTCTCTGTGCTGTGGGCCAGCCGCTCGCTTTCAGTGGCTGGCCGCCTTACACACTGTATCTCTACCGCTTTGAGCGGGGAATGTCTTGTGTGTGGCCCTACACTCATCGCTTCGGCCACCTTGGGCAGAAAACAAATGGTGTGTGGCGCGGCGCGTAGCGCCTGGGGCATAATGTTCGCGAAAATGTGTGAGCGCGTTTGAGCGGGCACAACTCTTACGCGTGGAACATGACCGGTTAAGAGTGGCTGTGTGACAGCGCGTGTGGTGGCTAGGCGTGGACGCAGACAAGCGGACACGTGACCTAACTCTAGCACTCGAGCGGCCGGAGGCCGCTTTATGTGAGTGGGGGACACGGGGTTTATTGTGCTTATGTGCAGGGGTGAACACAGAAAAGTGGGCACATTTACTGCATTTGAAACACATACGGCGTGAGCCGTGCAACCAGAAATAATGCAACTTTTGTGATTTCTCTGGTTCGCCGTAAAAACGGCGGTGGTTGACAGGCGAGAGGGCGATTTTGCCGGCTCGTTGGCTGCGTGAAATTCCTCTGCAGCAGCCACAGTGGTGGGGGCTGACAGGAAAAAGAGTTTTGACGGTGGTCCGGCCGCAGCGGGACTTAACCGTCGTTTCTTGCCTCTGGCTAGGAGGGCTTTGGAGGCTCGGACTTCAGCACGATCCTAGGCCGGGGGCCCCGAGGGGGAGGCGGCTTACCGTGGCTGGAAGAGCGCGATCTGGGGCGGCCGCTCGGTCTTCGCTGAGACGAAGGGGGCCGCGCTGGGCGCTGCGTGGAGCTCGGTGCTGGCTGGTCGCGAGGACGGCGAGCAACGGAGCTACCGCTGGCGCCTGGGCGTCGAGGCAGGAAGAGGTTCATGGCCTGCGTCGTCTTCTGTACTTCGGAGAAACGGTCGACGATCCCCTTGACCGCTGGTCCGAAGAGCCCAGATGGAGAGAGCGGGGCGTTTAAGAAGGCCGCGCGCTCTGTTTCTCGCATGTCTGCGAGCGTGAGCCAGAGGTGGCGCTCAGCTACCGTGAGGGAGGCCATGGAGCGTCCGAGGGCCTGTGCTGCGGTCTTGGTAGCGCGGAGGGAGAGATCCGTCGCGCTTCGCAAATCCGTGATCAGCTCAGCGTCACAGCTCCTCTCGTCCAGATCACGGAGGAGATTGGCTTGGAGGATTTGCAGCACGGCCATAGAGTGCAGAGCAGACGCAGCTTGACCGGAGGCAGCGAAAGCGCGGCCGATCAGCGATGACGTCACTCCGCAGGCCTTAGACGGGAGGGCAGCCTTTGAGCGCCAACCAGAAGGCGGGCAAAGGTGCGCTGCGACCGCCTCTTCCACCGGAGGGATAGCGTTGTAGCCTTTCTCAGCCGCGCCGTCAACTTGTGAGAGCGTCGAAGAAGCCTGAGACGAGACCCTCGCGGAGAATGGCGCGTTCCAGGACTTCGCGAGCTCCTCGTGAAGCTCTGGCAGAAAGGGTGCAGTCCTGGCGGTGGGCGCACGGCGGCCACTGTTCAGGAAGCATCCGTCGAGCCGATTCGGCGCTGCCACCTTAGGCGGGGCCCATTCGAGGCCTAGCTGCTCGACAGCCCGGGTGAGAAGGCGCAACAGTTCGGCGTCTTCACCCGCTCGAGAGCGTCCGGAGGCTCGGACTGAAGAGGTCGCGGAAGACCATTCCTCGCTGTCGGAAGCCATGATGGAGCAGCTGTCGGCGCGTTCCGCGGCCGCATCCGCCTCATCCCCAGAGGCGGCAACAGAAATGGCGGCCTGGGGTGGGGGCGGGGAAGGCGAGAGTGAAGCGGGCGGGAAGGGTTCCGGCGAGCTTCTCTCGGCCAACTCCGGAGTCCGCTGCGAGCTGCGCTTTTTCCTGCGCGGCTTAGCAGAGACTGGAGGGATGTCATCTTCGAACTGATCGAGTCGAGCCCGCAGGGTCGACATCGTTAGTTCTTCGCACTCCGGGCATCCGCCGGCGAGAAGTGCGGCGGCGGCGTGATCACGGCCCAGGCAGAGAGCGCAGATCACATGGCGGTCCCCGGAACTGAGCTGCGCGTGACACGAGCCGCAGGTGGAACGAGACATTTTTAGAAAAACGCTCGGCTCTTTTTGTGAAAAGTGTGACGCAGCGGCGACAACACTGAGCAATAAAAGGATATAATGCTGCCGGATAGCAGAGCAGGCACGGATGGCTGAAGGTGGCCGAGATGCTGCCGGCTTCTTCAGGCGCTGTCCTCTGCTTGCTCGTCTGCACGTTCAACGGCGGCGGGTTCCAGATCCAGCGATGCGAAGGGCTTCGCTGAAGAAAAGAAAATCGAATATGCAGCCCGTGAGCCCTGCTTATATACACGTGGCCACGCCCCACCTGTAGGCAAATGAAGCCAGGTGGGCGCGAAGCGCCCTCATTGGTCGCCACGTCACGCGGGCTCACCGATAGGCTGCTGCAGTTGCCAGCAGAGCAGCCAATAGCACGCTGGAATAGCCTGCTATGGTCTGCCAGGCTACCGCACTGCGTTGACAATGTTACAAAATTAAGGATAATTTTGGGTTTTTCAGAAATCTCGAAGAAAGAATACTTTCCCCGTAGCGTAAGGAACTTACGCAATACGAGAGAACCTCTCGTAAGAGAACACTTATACATAAATTGATCACTTAGAAATCAAAACTAAGGTTTGAGAAAGAAAGAATATGCATACAACAAAATATATTGTTTCATAGCAGCTTCAGTAACAAGTTCAAAACAAATTCTGCTGTAAACCGGCTCTAACAAGCCAATATAGTGTCAATATTCAGCTCAAGTGACTTCAGTGTTGATTCAGTTCAGTTGATTTCAGTTCAACTGTAAAATTCCTCAGTTGTGCATATTTGTGTGTAGTTAGTTATATGCAAAAACAAAATTTTTGGAAGAGTTAAAATAGTTTTGCACAAAGTGTTGCTTTTGCAAGCGATGTCTGATGTTTTGCATGTTGTGTGTTTTGTGTGTAGAGTTACAAGAAATGGAGCCATATTTTCAGAAATTGTGTGTAAGCAATTAGATAAAACTGTAAATGAATCCAGTTTATTTTAGTTCAGGACTCATAGTCCAGGTGTTAGTAATCTGTGCTTAATCTTTGTTCCAGGCAACAATTTTTTAACTCACGATTAACTAGATTAAGGCCTACTCTTGGCATAATTTAAACCCTGTCCAGGAAACCACCTCTTGAAAATCTGCATTGATAATTCATAAAATGTGGTGTGAGCTCAATTTAAATGACAATTACAGAAAAACACAATCTGACTTAACTATAAACACACAAACTTGTACTTTTCACATTTATGATTAATAGCCATTTAAAAAATCCTTCACAGTGCAGGGTGGAAAAATTAATTTTGGTATGTAAACTGTATGCTTTACTTGATTTATTTGTGTGCTTTGGTTCATTGTCTTGTTGCATCACATAACCTCTCTAAAGGTTGAAGACATGAACTGCTGTCCTGTATTTTTTTTTTTTTACATAACATTGGTTATTGCTAATGACATACAGAGTAATTAATCTACACTGTGAGCCCGGACAAGTTGAATCTACTTAAAAAATTGGAGCAAACTGGTTGCCCTAAAAATGTAGTAATGTGAACTAAAACGAGTACATTTAACTTAAATTTAAGTTAACATTTTAACTTAAACTTTAAACTTGTTTTAGTTAAAAAAATTCAGAACCTAGATAAAACTCCCCCTGCTGCTACTCTGATTTGCATTTGTGTAGCTCACAGCATCTTCATTTACATGATAAAGCCTCCCCTAGAATTAAGGGGAGGGGGGGTCATGGGGGGACAACTGCCAAGCAAGGCCCACGTCAATTTCCGACAATTTATGGCAGTTTTCGGTGTTGCCTGCAAATTGCCGTGCACAGTCGTAAACCTGAAGTTCCACGGCAATCTACAGTGCCACATACTGACGAAAATCCCACTTTTCATGCAGTGCTGGTTCATTACTCAAAACCGCAATCATGGGTAAGACTGCCGACCTGACTGCTGTCCAGAAGGCCATCATTGACACCCTCAAGCAAGAGGGTAAGACACAGAAAGAAATTTCTGAACGAATAGGCTGTTCCCAGAGTGCTGTATCAAGGCACCTCAGTGGGAAGTCTGTGGGAAGGAAAAAGTGTGGCAAGAAACGCTGCACAACGAGAAGAGGTGACCGGACCCTGAGGAAGATTGTGGAGAAGGACCGATTCCAGACGTTGGGGGACCTGCGGAAGCAGTGGACTGAGTCTGGAGTTGAAACATCCAGAGCCACCGTGCACAGGCGTGTGAAGGAAATGGGCTACAGGTGCCGCATTCCCCAGGTCAAGCCACTTTTGACCCAGAAACAGCGGCAGAAGCGCCTGACCTGGGCTACAGAGAAGCAGCATTGGACTGTTGCTCAGTACTTTTTTTCGGATGAAAGCTAATTTTGCATGTCATTCGGAAATCAAGGTGTCAGAGTCTGGAGGAAGACTGGGGAGAAGGAAATGCCAAAATGCCTGAAGTCCAGTGTCAAGTACCCACAGTCAGTGATGGTCTGGGGTGCCATGTCAGCTGCTGGTGTTGGTCCACTGTGTTTTATCAAGGGCAGGGTCAATGCAGCTAGCTATCAGGAGATTTTGGAGCACTTCATGCTTCCATCTGCTGAAAAGCTTTATGGAGATGATTTCATTTTTCAGCACGACCTGGCACCTGCTCACAGTGCCAAAACCACTGGTAAATGGTTTACTGACCATGGTATTACTGTGCTCAATTGGCCTGCCAACTCTCCTGACCTGAACCCCATAGAGAATCTGTGGGATATTGTGAAGAGAAAGTTGAGAGACGCAAGACCCAACACTCTGGATGAGCTTAAGGCCGCTATCGAAGCATCCTGGGCCTCCATAACACCTCAGCAGTGCCACAGGCTGATTGCCTCCATGCCACGCCGCATTGAAGCAGTCATTTCTGCAAAAGGATTCCCGACCAAGTATTGAGTGCATAACTGAACATAATTATTTGAAGGTTGACTTTTTTTGTATTAAAAACACTTTTCTTTTATTGGTCGGATGAAATATGCTAATTTTTTTAGATAGGAATTTTGGGTTTTTATGAGCTGTATGCCAAAATCATCAGTATTAAAACAATAAAAGACCTGAAATATTTCAGTTGGTGTGCAATGAATCTAAAATATATGAAAGTTTAATTTTTATCATTACATTATGGAAAATAATGAACTTTATCACAATATGCTAATTTTTTGAGAAGGACCTGTATATTGCTTGTGTGTTCTGAAGACACTGATCATTAATTTGTAATGTAACTTAAAACACAAAGTATACCTATTACATAAATAAATATACTTATAATAAATATAAAGTATACTAATAACACAAAGTATACTTATAAAACAAATAAAATATACTTATAAAAGAAATAAAATATACTTATAACACAAATAAAATATACTTATAACACAAAGTATACTTATAATACAAATAAAGCACATTTAATATCACTAATCAAGCATGTAATTAGTCCCTATACTTAAAGTGAACTATGTATACTTAAAGTTGTTCCAATTTAGCACAAAAAAGTACACTAAATACACTTCAAATTATGCTTTAATACAACTTATTTACAACTAAAATATACTTAATACAAAATTAGTTGTTTCAAAATAGCACATTTCAAGTTAACTAATCATTAACACACTTCAAGTATACTGATAATTAGTCTGGCTCAAATATACTTAGCATACTTTTTTCACAAGGGTTAATTCAGTGTTAATGCATACTAGGAGGTGAAATGAAAATGTTGGGGTGGCACCCAGTGTGGCCCGTCAGATGCCCTGGACACCCCTCTGGCTCCACCACTGTTCAGTGCTGATTGTCGGTCATGTGCCAGGCGGTTCATAAGCCATAACGTTGGGTGCATTTACATGAGAACTAAATGACAATGCAATAAATATGCCTTGCTTTGTTATTTTTATTATGGGAGAATTTTACTTCGCTACTTTGAAAAGCATAGTGTCTAGCTTTTTACTTCACTACATTTCTGAAAAAACACCGTCCTTGTTATTTTAAAGTGAAGACATCGAGACCTGCCCCAAGACTCAATAGCAATGTCTGATTTTCATGAATAAATCATTATCATGAGTCGATTCTTTTAATGAACCATATTTAAACGCCTGTGTGTGTGTGTGTGTGTGTGTGTGTGTGTGTGTGTGTGTGTGTGTGTGTGTGTGTGTGTGTGTGTGTGTGTGTGTGTGTGTGTGTCTGTCAGCCAAAAAAAGGTATAAATAACCGACAAGCTACTCAAAAATTGTATGACTTATCTATTTATTTATTTAATGATAATTATAAAAGTGATTTATATTATGCAATATTTAATGTAGCCTAAATAATAATAGCAACATTTTTAATAAATACATTTCTTCCATACGCTATATTTCTTCACTGTTAGAGCTGCAAGGTAAATTGTGGTTGTGCTAGAGTGTGTGTATTGCCGTTTTCCAATTTACCTTGTCGTGTATTTACATGCTCGCGGCTGTTTTCAGCTGATTCTCCACAGAACCTGTAATGCTCCCATATCACACGACTGTTGAATGCCGATGTTTCAAAGCCGCTTCAAAGTGCTAACAGGAAAATTATGCAACAGAATTTGATTCGGCTGTACAGCCGCTCTAGAGAAAACACTAGCCGCGTTTCCATTACCCTTCAAATTGCGCAAATTGAAGTTGCAAAATGTAAATACGCCCAATGGAAACACGTCAATTTCACGAAAACTCCCATATATCGCAAAAAAGTTTTTATGCTCACATGAGGTGGTTTTTCAGGCAATTCGAAAAAGGCAGTTTTCGCAAAACTGCAATGGAAACTGCTACGGTGACGCATTGCTGCCACATAAGGCCTACATATTTTTTCCACTCAATTATGTCATATTACTGAGATGTCAGTTATATAGTTGAATATTTAGTGTCCCCAACTGAGCAAGCCAAAGGCGACAGTGGCAAGGAACCAAAACTCCATCAATGACAGAATGGAGAAAAAACCTTGGGAGAAACCAGGCTCAGTCAGGGTGCCAGTTCTCCTCTGGCCAATTAATGATGTTTTATAAACAAAGTTCGGGAGGAGTACGTTCAGATAATTGACACAGGTGGAGAGCACTCAGCTAATCAACAGTAAGAGGTATATATACACGCAGCAGTCTTACCTCCATTCATTGAAAGTTTTCTAGCATCCCTCCACCACCCCTTCTCCACACTTTTATTTTATCAGCCACTTACATATACGGGGGGTACTTTGGGTTCGGGCCAAAATTCCGAGCTCGAAGCCCTCCCCCTGGACAGCACGCCAAATACGCATTTAAACTACTCTCCATAAATTATATGTAAGTGTGAACTCGTGAAATAACTAAGAGTGTATGATTATTATTCTGGCAACTTTACAGGTCAGAGGTCATATTAGATCAGAATATTTGTCCAGTTTGATTGAAAATCGGAGTCATCACGCCGGAGACGGGTTTGTTGAGGATATTGTGTCAATGTGGTGTCACAGTCTTTGTCTCATATTTATATCATGATATAGTTAATCAATATCACGTGATTGACGAGCGCAATATCCGGGTTTGAGCGGGATAAGACCTTTTTCGACCTGCTGTGTGACTAAAGGTCGCAGTGATGCCACCACCACATTGCTCAAATAATAAGCACTGCTATTTCTGTTGCACGAAACGGACGTGAAATGAAACAACGCTACTTGTTTTAGCTGCGCAGCGCAGACCATTTATCAGCTCGGACAATAATAGGCAGCGGAGCGCGACCTCAGAACAGGTTTAAACGCGGACTGGTCTCAATCACAGCGCTGGGATATCCAGTGAGAAGCTTTCAAATTCAGTGCATAATTCTCCGTTATAAACCATAGATATAAACCAAGAACTAGCGGCGATGAAAGCTGACTATGCCATGTCAATTCAACATGCTCAATCGGCCAAAAAACACCACACGAGGTTCGATTAGTGCAGATGATGCGGATCATGCCGCAAATACTTAGCTGACTAACGCTCAACGACGGACCAACTTTGGCCAACCGTCGGTTTGGTGTGCCAGGGCCCTGAAATTAAGCTGAAGGGTCCTGACTCTCTGCTGAATGATTTGAGCTGTTTTTCCTCACCAGATGATTTGAAGCATCTGAAGAAGGGATAAATGTGAGGAAAAGCTCATGACAGCACTGATTGGACTTTCACAAAAGTGATTTCTCTCATCGTCTGCCCTAACTCTCAAGTCATACTACCTGACTCCCGAGTTACTCCGGACATTTGTTCTGCTGAAACCAGTCATGCTGCAGGATCTCCTCCATAGTCGCTCTCTCGGCTGGTTCATGAGCCAGACACCGTGAGATCAAATCCTGGAATTCTGTAAGGTTTCACAAGAGCGCTGGTTATTCACGTATGCACTGAATGTCCAGAAACTAACGTTGTCATGTATCGGTTCTGAAATATGTAGCATGTGTTATGTACAGGATTGTGCTGATACTCAATGTGTTTTTGGTAAGTTCTCTCACCTGCGGATACTCTGGAGTCGAAACTCACACGGCCATGTTCATTTCTTAAGGGCTGACATCTGCACACCATTCTGTACATCATAATGCCCAGAGACCAGACTGTTGTCGGCTCCGCCTCATATTCAAAGTCCGCAAAGTATTCAGGTGGGCAGGCAAATCCTGTTCATTAAAAAGAGATATTCAAGTTAAGCAAATATCCATTTCCACAAATCACATCTCATTAGGGCTATGGTAACAAAATGCCAACTCACCTATAAATTGACACTTTTGACGATTTCTCCGCAGCCAAAGTCTATCAGTTTTACTTGGTTCGTCTCTGTGTTGATCACAAAGTTATCTAACTTGATGTCACGGTGGAAGACGCCTCTGTCAAGACAGTGCTTGGCTCCGAGCACCGCTTGGTACATCAGAGTACGTGCCTGCGATTCACTCAGCGTTTCTCTCAAGACGAATCTGAACAAGTCTCCAGGATGAGGATGAACCGATCTTCCTCTTCAAACCAGTCCAGCATGTGCAGGATGTAGGGGCTTAGCGGAGGCCGATTCAGCAGCAGGTTCAGAGCCACTTCTGCAAACAGTGGCTCAGAAACCCCAGGCTGGAGAAAAGAGGTCAACAAACCATTAGCTGACTTATCATTTAAGATATATTAAATATATGCATTATGTGCAACTTACAACATCGATATAGCGGTCTGAATACCGTCCTGTTTCACGCTTAGTGATGAATTTGATGGCGACCTGTAAAAGAAAAAGAAGTTATTAAGTGCACTTGATGAAAGCACTGATCTATACGGTACAGTTGATGAACACAGCAAGAGTGATTGTACCTGCTGGCCATCAGATTTACGGATGCCTTTGCGCACAGTGCCAAAGTATCCTTGTCCAATATCCTCTTCCACTTCATAAAGTTCGGAAAATGGAACTGCAAAAATGCAAACATGTTAATATATGAGATTCATAGACCCGGAGTCTAAATATGCAGGATAATCAATTTCTTTACAATCATATTTCTTTAGACAGGGAATCAGGAAAATAATGGATTCATCAGCATGACACATTATATTGGGAATGCTGGATGAAGGATTAGACGTATGGCATGAGTTTAAATACACAGGCTTACTTAGAAAAACTAGACTAGAACTAGACAAGAGGTGAAATACTCACGGGTAGATGGTCCTGGGAAAGAGGCGGTTCTTGAGGTGGGACGGGCCTGGATGTGGATCAGCTGGATCTGTGTCAGACGGTGGCTGTAAAGGGACTTCTCCTTTCCCTCGACTTTTTATAGCCAGCCACGAGTTTCTGAAGAATGCAGAAAGGCGACTCTTCTTGCTTTTCGATTTTTGTTTTTCTAAAATAATAATAAAAAAGGATTTCCAGTTACTACATTGATTTTAATTAATTAAACATTTGACATTCAGCATGAATGCCACAGCAAAAGTAACTTCATAGAATGAACATCTAATTAAATTAAAAGATAAATGTGACCCGTGCTGGAAAAATGAGCACATTTTCAAAAATGAGATATTCTTAATTTCACATTCTCTATAAAAAAATCTACTCCTCTCAGAAAAGGCACAAATAAAGACACTTTTAGATGCTGAATTGCTATTTGGAGCATTGGGATCTCTTTGGGATCTCTAGACGAGGGCTTAATGAACTCATTTTTGTTAAAAACTCAAAATCAAATCAAAATTGATCAATCTTTCAATAAATCAATATTTTTCACTTAGCCTTAAAATGAGTGCACATCCCGACTCATTTTGCCAGCACGGGTCACAAACAATATTTCATTTGTAATTATAAACATATACACACATACAGTAGTGGCCAAAATTTATGCTGTGCTTGGAGAGTGTAAATTGTTTTGTTTTAATGCAAAGAAACGGCTAATGAATTATTACCTGCTTATGCTGTAGTTAATGTATATTTAATTTCCTGTCAGCTTTTTTGCATAGTGAAATAAAACCTATATACTAAGCTGTAGTTTGTGAGCTTTTCAATTAAATACTTTGACCAAGTTTGGTGTTTTCCTCTTCCCAATGTAACATGATCCTCATATGACTATATATTTCTTGTGTTTAAAAACCTTATGTGTGAAAATATGAATATGAGATATATTCACCTGTTGAGCCGTTCTCCATAGCTGCTCCAGTAGGAGACAGTGTTCTAGTGTTCATGGTAAAAGCAGATGTCCAGTGTTTGGCTGCTGATCGTGTGAAAGTTTTCGCTGCAGCTGACTTTTTTTTCTTTTTTCTCTGTTATGTATAGTATTTCCATAGCAGCATAGTCCATTCATAAATTTTGCCTTATACTGACCAAAACATGTGAAATTGATCTACAATACACACAAGCTATACAATGATCTCTGAGCCCGTTTCTCTGAGATTAGCCTGTGGGGAGATGGAGACAGATGAAGCAGCCATACAGTCCTGGTGCCACAGATGTTCTGCAAGGGCATTTAGGAGAGGCGCTACTTCACCAAGCCCCGCACTCACATCACCTCCCACTCGGAAGACCGGAAGACCCCACACCTCTTGAAAATGTGTTATGTCACTCTCTGTCACGTCTGTGTGCATAAATAAGTCAAATTTGGTGCCAACCACCAATTTAACCATTGGATCTGAAGATTCTGTTATCCGTGATATCTGATTTGAAAGATCATCAAAGGAGCCTCGATCAGTGAAGGAGAACAGGAAAAGGATGGCATCCACCTGTTCCTTACATGACGGTAACACGTGGTCAAATCTTCGCATGGCACTTTCCCCACAGTCCCAAAGCTCAAAGCGGAAAAACAGCACACGGCCACTGTCCTTTAGTCTCGCAGGCCAGAAGACCGCTGTTGTCTCCATGCCTGTGGTCTCATAATGCATTTTGGGGAGATCGAGGCCAGCGAGACGGGCAGCAAGAGCACTCTTCCCGACTCCAGTTTTACCCGAGATAAGAACCTTGTAGCGAACGATGTCCACATTCATATGAGGAGGCATCATCGGCGCCTCCAAGAGCCCAAACTTTCGCTGTGTCTTCTTGTGCAGTATTTTGCTGAAAAACTCTCTGCTGTCTGCACAGCGGTGCCAATCCGCCACCAATATGGATCCAAGTGGGATAGCCATTTTAATTGAGCTAAATTAGGTAAATGAAGAGGCTTGTGCTTTATATTATGATATCAAGTAACTTATTCTGGGCGAACATTGCTGCTGCTGACTTTTATACTGGCGCAGCTCGGAATGTTCGCCGGAATGTAGCTCGGAATGTAGCACTGTGACATCATGAGCCCTGTGATGTCACGCCGCGCAGTGGAGCCTCGATCGCTGCTTTCACAGATGATCAACTTTACAGCTTCATACAACATATTGTTTTGTTCATTTCACGGGTGTTGTGTGTCAATTTAAAGTATTGTGTGTGTGATATGCTTTATTATATTTCGCTGTTATAATGTGCATTAGTTTTTTTATGGCCATTGAAAGGAGATTATCGTGTCTTTAGACATGCAGCGCTGTATACATTAGCTTGTTTATGATTAGCTGCTTATGTTGATGTCCTTTATGTATATTTAATTTGTATTTCTGTGTTTATTTGTCAAATCGCTTGTTTTGAGGTATTCTGAAGTTGTAAATAACTCAATACTCATGCGCCTGGAACATGTCCATTCAGAGTAACACATCTCAACCCTAACAAAAATTAACCATGATTTTACTACAAATAAAACAAACAAAAAACACATGGTTATTATAGTAACCACAAACTTTTTGCTACACTTCCATGTTTTTTAACCAGTTTAACCATGGAATAACTGTGGTTATTCAAATGGTAATCAATACACCAAAAAAAAAAAAACCATGGTTTATTTTCATACTGTTTCACTTAATATGACATGCCCATTTTGTTTCTTATTATTAATCTTTTAAAATAGTTTGCTGGATATTCAACATGTGTTTAATGACTTTGGTAAACAATATCTTTGTTTTCATTGGGACTTTGAAGTCTTCATTGGGACTTTGTATTCAATATCTCTCCAATGGTGCATGTGGAAAGATTTATATCAGTAAAGTATTCTTACCTGTCAGTCTACTACAAGCCATTTCTTCCCTGAAATATTTGTTTTTCAGATGTGGATAAAATCATTGTTTCCTATAGACTTGGTCTTGGTCCCGAACCCTAACACCTAACCATAACCTACCAGTTTACTGACAGTCAACTAATACTCTAATGACAGTTAGTTGACATGTAGTTGCAAAGTTACTTATAGTTAGTAGAATGTTTAAAGTGGACTATCAAAATAAAGTGTAACCAATATGTGTTTTTATAGACTTTTATAGTCCTATAGACTTGGTCTGCATTCCTGGGAACGCTTACAAAAACGTCATATCCATTTATGCCATGGAATTACACAAAGTGAGCGACGCGTTTGCCGCAAGTGTGTGATTTTCCCCTCAATTGCACCTTCTGCACAAGTTGAAAAAATATTTGTGACTTCCACAACAGAGTAGCAATAGTAGTTATCCCCAACATGTTTGATGATGGAAATAAGTGTTTTGTAAGTCACTTCACTTTTGGTGTGCACACACCATTAGACGCTTGATATTTACTTTTTGTAATGATTATGATTGATTTATTAATTGATTGATCAAGTATACACTTCTCCTCTGTCTAATTTGGCTTTCTTTTTTGTTTTCCTTATCCATTTCTATTGTATCCATTGTTTTAAAACTCCTTGGGTTAATGTGTACAGTAGCGTGTCTATGGCAACAATAGAATTGTATTCATTATTTTATAAATAACATTTAAGGATATCGTTTTTTTTTTTTAAATGGATTAGGGAAATAGGGTATCTTTGTCAAAATATAGCTTCAAAATTAGCCCCCATTAATTGCAAATGCATAAGACACCTTTATGATTCTTAGAAATTAATATTTTTACCATGAAAGATATATTTAATGTTTTAGATAATAATGTGTACACTCATGAATTCAGTGTATAAGTAAAACATGTTATATCTTTACATCTTACACTTACATTTTAAGAGTGCAGTTGTGTTTTTAAAATACATACTGAAAAAAATGACAATGCGATATAAAAAAAACATTTTTTATTACTATGATTTAAAAGAGAATTTAAATAAATGTAAAATGTATTTTTATAGATGTAGGTATTAAATAAAACGCTTGTAAGGAATGATGGTGTTGATCATTTATCTTTGATACGAGCGAGAGTGGGCCTTCAGTGTGTTCGCACAGCGTGTGGAATCAGGACAACAAATTTGGAAATCCACTGTCTCCTCAAAAGAATTAGTTTGCAAGCAGCAAAAGTCCACATTTTAAGACACAAACACACACACACACACACACACACACACACACACACACACACACACACACACACACACACACACACACACCGTAAACCTGTGTTGTTCACTCAGCTGCACATAAGAGCACAGAATACATTTTAAAAAACCTATATATTGACCCATGTTCTGTTTTCTATCATGCGTCATGCATGTTTGTGATGATGTAATAAAACACTGTGTTCGATAGAATCCAGTTGAGTGTGAAACCAGACAAACACTGCGGGGGTCGCTGGGAACAATCGTGCTCAGGCTCTGAGTCCAGACCGCAGCAAACGAGACCAGTGTGAAAGCACCCTTTGACACTCCTGGTTTAAGTGACATGAGCTGGTTACATCCACTATTAAATCGTATTTAGGTGCTGAACAAAAAGGTAACAAACAACTGTTATACTGTTTATTTACAACAAAAGTATACAACTGTACACATTTGAAATTAATGTTTTTATTTTTCAAGACCGAGGGAGGGGTTGAAAGGATAAATGAAAAGGAAAAACAAAGGATTGAACCAATAAAGCAGGTACTTTAACCATCCTATATTTTACAGACATAAAACCAAAGGATGAGGACTGCAGCATTGCTTGGCCTGCCGTGGTACATGCGAGAGACTCCTTCTAAATTCATGAAGATATGCAAGGTAAGCTGAAACCTTTAAAGGGTTAGTTCAACCAAAAATGAAAATTCTGTCATTAATGACTCACCCTCATGTCGTTCGACACCCATAAGACCTCCGTTCATCTTCAGACACAAATGAAGATATTTTTGTTGGAAGCTGATGCTGAGAAAGGCTTCAGATAGGCCTCCATTGGCATTCAGTACATTTACACTCACAAGACCCATAAAAGGCACTAAAAACGTTGTTACAAAGTCTATCTCACCACAGTGACTCTACAATAATTTTACGATGCGACGACAATAGTTTTTGTGCGCAAAAAAAAATCAAAATAACGCCTTTATCCAACTTGTTCTTGTCTTCCGTGTGTGCCTCCACGACGCATGCGCGAGAATATGACGCAGATCCGGCGTTCGGACACATGACCCAGAAGCGATTTGTTTACAAGCAGAGGAAGACGCTCGTATCTAAGCTGTTGAATTCTACATTGATCGTGCTTTAGGTCTCGCCGTAGTTCTCAAAATGGGGCTAAAGTGTGCATTTCATGGATTCCCGAATGCCGGCTCTACTTCATATTCTCGCGCATGCGTCATGAAGGCACACACGGAAGACAAGAAGAGGTTGAATAAAGTCGTTATTTTGATTTTTTTTTTGCGCACAAAAACTATTGTCGTCGCTTCATAAAATTATTGCAGAGCCACTGTGGTGAGATGGACTTTGTAACAACGTTTTAAATGCCTTTTATGGGTCTTGTGAGTGTAAATGTACTGAATGCCAATGGAGGCCTATCTGAAGCCTTTCTCAGCCATCAGCTTTCAACAAAAATATCTTAATTTGTGTTCCGAAGATGAACTGAGGTCTAACGGGTGTCGAACGACATGAGGGTGAGTAATTAATGACAGAATTTTCATTTTTGGGTGAACTAACCCTTTAAGGCAAAACAAGGGAAAAATTTACATTAGATCTCTTAATTTGCAGGGGTCTGGGGACTTTAAATTGTTTGTGAAATTGGTTTTAACTAATAGTACCTTAATTTTGTTTTCATTCTACAAAGCCCAGTGACCGTGAAGAAGATGTGATCAAGGGTGTGGTGATCGGAATCCTAGTGGTTGTGGAAAATGTGATGGAACCTCTGCCTGAATTCTACAATGACGTTGCCCTGGTGATTGAGGAAGAAGTGGTGATGCGTCACCTGAGTGACATACCTAATGCTTTTCTGAACCTGATGGGCCTGGTGTACGCATTAAACCTTGACTACCCAAAGGAATTAAAATTCCCTTTTGAAGTGATACAGCGCCTGTTCATTGGAGTTGGATCAGACTCTTGCACCGCAAGAGTTCACTCATTGAAGAGCAAGTTGCTGAGATAAGAAACTATTTTCTCCTCCTGGCTACTATTAGCACTTACACTGTTTTAAAGTTTAAGACCATTGTTATTTTAGATCTCATTGTTTTAAGTGTAACATTGGTATTCTTGTATTATTTTCAAACAGACTGTTTTCTTGTTACCTTGTCCTGCTGCTCTTTCCTTGTCATGTTTGACATTTGATTGGGAATTGAAGACACTGTTTTATTTGAAGTTGTTAAACACAGCTTATTATGAATTCTTCATGTACACTTGTTCCTGTAAGGAAAATATCTGATGACAAGGAGAGTTATTTGTACTGTTTGGCTCTAAAATGGGTCTGTGCATAGCGAAGTTTGCACGTTTCTGTGAGCTGTATATTTTAACATCGGTATTCTAGAATTATTTTCAAACAGACTGTTTTCTTGTTACCTTGTCATGTTTGAAGTTTGATTGGGAATTGAAGACAGTTTTATTTGAAAAGTTAAACACTGCTTATTGTGAATTCTTCATGTACACTTGTTCCTTTAAGGAAAATATCTGATAATGACAAGAATTATTTGTACTATTCTCTAAGAATGGGTCTGTGCATAAAAAAAGAGCATTTCTTGTGATGTTCTTATATCTTTGCAAGCTAATTCTTTTTGTCTGTTTTTGGGTATTGTGCATCTGTTTAAAAAATAAATGCTGAGAGTTTAAATTTTGCAGTTGTGTTCATTAAAAAATCTGGTTCCAGGTAGATAACTTCTTGTCAAAGCAAGCAATGAAGTCTAGTAAACTCAAAAAGTTAAGTTGTGATGTTGAGGAAAAAATACTATTTTATGTCAATTAAACTTGGTTAATAGTTGTGAAAATATGAAAAACTAAGTTCAACCAATATGTTTTTAAGTTGACTTAAAAAAAAATATATAAATGCTTATTAATTGATACAGTACGTTGTCCCAATTTACTGCAAGTTATTTCAACAAATACATATAAGTTGAGTTAACTTAACTACTAATGTTGGCTAAACTTAACTGAGTCAATGCAACAAGATGACTTGACCAAGTCAAGTTGTGTCAACAAATCATTTTTACGGTGTATAAACAAAGCTATCACAAAGCATGGCAATGTGTTTCTCACTTTTCTGTGCATTACACAACAGTAAGTAAATATTCTGTGTTGACTTATTCTGTTTAATGTGCTCTTAGTCTTTTTTTAAATCATAAATATCTGTTGTTGTTGTTTTTTTGTTCCTTTTTGTATATGTAAATTATTTTAGAAATACCTTTCTTGTAGAAATTGTACAAGGTTGCAAAACAAATCTATGCCATGATTTCCATAATCTTCAAATGGATCAAACGTCTGCTTAAGTGTATGCATTGTTGTGTCACTGATGGCAATGTTAATTGATGAAACAACAACATTATTATTTGTCATCAATACCAAAGGTACTGTCTGTGTCATAAATACCATTTATACTTGGGTTATGCATTCCTGCATGGTTGACTATGCCCCTTTGCCACAGCTGAAGAGGAGTTTGCCCCCCTTGTGTTGATAGACAATGGTTATTCCACTGGTTCTGAAATTCAGCGGCACTTCTTTGAATTCGTGGCAAATAAATATAATGAAGACAAAATAAATGGAGCTCATTAAGTGAATCTAACACACCATGCTCCTCCATAAAGTTGAAAAGATTAACAAACTGAAATGACACTACTCGATTTAGCTCTGCCCATAACCTCTCAATTCTTTGATTATGGACTGACCTGCCAGTAATAACACTATGGCTGTTTAATCCTCTCCTGTAAAGCATGAAACGGGCAACACCAGTGATTTCAAGTCCATGATCACACATAAAATTATAATATGGTAACGGTAATTTAAATCAGTAATTTAAAAGAAACAAGTCTTAATAATGAGCTCTTTGGCTTTTGATGCTTGGTCCATTTTACTGTAGACTTCACATTTTGGAAGGTAGCACATATTTCTAATTAAGTGTTTTTATCTTCCAATTTGAGAACTAATTTAAAGGCGCAGTATGTGATTTCTAAGAAAGATGTTGATATTTCAAATCACCAAAACAAACAAGCCCCATCCCAAAAGGATCACAACCATATCTTGATAGCCCCACCGTTTTTCAGAAAGTGCGTACTGCACCTTTAAATATGCTACTTCTTCCATCACATCCAAGTGCGTTCACACCGCAGTAATTTAAATGTGACGGTAAAAAAAAAACGGTTAAATGGAAAGACCTTAAGATTTATAGTTACATGTTTGCTAACGAAATAAACCATTTAAAGCCATTTGTGTGGTGAGGCTTTTGTGTTCATAGTTAAGTGTTTGTCTAATGTCAACATGCAGTTTATTGGAGACGTTTGCTAGCATTGATCTTTAATTAACATTAACATTAATTTGTGTGCAGCCCACATTACAGTAACTGTCCTGGTTTAAGTGCAGCATTAATGCAATTGGTCAAATCGGTATTGTTTTGAGCAAATTAATTGCATTCCCGCTGAAAAACAAGTGTTATAGAGCGAAAATATTGGCAATAAATAGTGTTGCAAGCCTTCTTATCAAAACCTCCACACCAATGATCAACCTCTCCTCCATTTTGCTTGGGAACTAATGTGGTCGGAACCAAAGTTTACAGCACTGCGCTCTCTGGAATATCAAGCGGAGCACTTCTACATCTGATAGGTAGCCGCCTGTGAACGCACATAGAAACTGACTCTTGACGTTGAGCTACTTCAAATCAACTAATTTGATCTTTAAGGAATGTACTGTATGTGTGTGAGAGTAGAAAATGTATGTATGTACGTGAAAGGAGAATGTATGTGTGTGAGAGTAGAATATGTATGTACAGTATGTGTGTGAAAGGAGAATGTATGTGTGTGAGAGTAGAATATGTATGTACAGTATGTGTGTGAAATGGAGAATGTATGTGTGTGTGAGTACCAGAATTAATTATGGCTTGTACGGCCCCTCATAGAGAGTTGTGTTCTCGCCGGCCACTCATCGCCTGTACAAGCGTCCCCATGACATTGAGGAAGGCTTGATTGAATGCAGCCATTTGTGTATTTTCCTCCGCCCTTAAGGCCACTTCCTGTTCCCTCGCTAGCCGGGCCTCATCGATTGACATCTGCAAATGGCGCTCCCTCTGTGCCCGGTTCAGCTCCTGCTGTTGAATATCAGCCACCTGCATCTCTCTTAAAACAGCAATATGCTCCTGATGCTGCAGGCTCCTTTTCTTCTTGCCTGGACAAAAGTGAAGAAAAATTAGAAATGAGAGGTTTTTTTTTTACTGTGATTATCAATTTTTGAGAGTACAACAAAGCTGACGTGATCATAATCAGAGGTGGAAAGAGTAACAAAATATTCTACTCAAGTAAAAGTACTATTACTTCAATTAAATTGTACTTAAGTAGAAGTAAAAGTACTTGTATAAAAATGTACTCAAGTAAAAGTAAAAAGTAGTTCATTTAAAATGTACTCAGTAAAAGTTACTGAGTTATTTTTTTAACAGCGGGGGGGGGGGGTCTCCTGTGTAAGGTTGTGGTAGAATGAGATTTTCACGATATGAAAACATCACAGTTTCACAGCATCACGGTATTAAACCATTATTTAATAAATAAACTGTATTATTAAATTATGGTTATTATTATCACCAGTTAAATTGGCATTAAATGAATGAAAATTCTTTTTGTTTTTGTTGTTGTTGAACAAATGCTTTATTATAACAAACTTGAAACCATTTGTTTTGTTTATTAAAATTTCAATAAAACATGTCTAATCAACCAAATTCAATAAATGGTTATGAATTAGATTAACAACTTATTTTTATCATTAACTTATTAAAATGTTTAAGAATCCTATACATTTTTTTCTTTTTATGATTTTTATACAAATATATGACCAAAACGGTGATAATTAAATAAAATGTAACAAACTTTTATCCTTTTATTTTTTGGTATTTATTTAGTGCTGCAAAACAGAGATTTTCAAGAGGTTTTCAAAAACGTTTATTTTGATGGGTTTTAGTGAAGAGTTGCTTCTGTGAAAACCTGATTCAGAGTGTATTTGGCTGGTTTTTAAAATGTTCATGTGTTCATGTCCAAATATGGTTTGTGAGACGTTAAAACACCACGAGCATGTAGTAGAAGAAACGGTGCTGCTCATCACAGAGACAGAACAAGCAGATCATTAATTTATATAGCAGTGTTTTGCTTTAATATTCACAGACCATGTCGCGATTTGATTTATGTCGATGTATTCATTCATCCATCAGTTTGCTTGTTTTACGTGACATCTGCGTTATACTGTAAATTTATTGTCATGACTGGATTCCGGGATTCCCTCTGCATCACAGAAATCTATCTATCTATCTATCTATCTATCTATCTATCTATCTATCTATCTATCTATCTATCTATCTATCTATCTATCTATCTATCTATCTATCTATCTATCTATCTATCTATCAATCTATCTATCTATCTATCTATCTATCTATCTATCTATCTATCTATCTATCTATCTATCTATCTATCTATCTATCTATCTATCTATCTATCTATCTCCTATATTATTTCAGGCATTCAAATCGTCACGAGTAAAGCATTAGGTAAGCCTAGTCTAGAGATATGAATTGTAACCGTGAGTGTTTTGGTCATATTTCATACCTGTGACCATGCGCTCTGGTTTCATGCTGGTGCTGGATGTTGCTGGTGTTGGTGGTTGAGCTGGTGGTGACGCTGCTAGCACCAGTTGGGAAGTTGAGCCGCCATTGCATGGAGAAACTGCTAAAAAATCAATCATAGACAATGAATTTGAAACAAAAATTTGTACAATTAATTTGTAAAAGTTAGATGGTCAGTAAAGTGAAGATTTCAAGTGTAATATAGAGTTAACACACAACGTACCATCCTCCATCGTGTTCTCCAGCAACGCTGTGGCCGAGTCCAGGGCAGCCTCCCTCCCGTTGCTCGCTGGTTTACTTCGATAGATAGCGTCCATTTGGGCGAACCACTTCCACGTTCTTCTGTTTGAACCACTCCGGCTGTTGAGGTCCTTTATGGTTCTGTAGTTGCTTTTTAGTTTTTTTAACTTGTCCCTACACTGTTTGTAGGTCCGGTGGTAGCCTTGTGCGGCCAAGAGCTGAGCGACTTCCTGAAAAACCTTTTCATTCCGGGTCGTCCCATTCAGCTCTCGCTGGATCCGCTCCTCGGCTACCAACGAGAGGAACGTCTGCACCTCGTCTATTGACCACGATACAGCCACGTTGTGTGTGACGGGCGTGCTTTGAGAATGAAACCAACCTGTTTGTTCCTCAGTTTCTACATGTTTTACTCTGAATGTTTCTTCAATCTTCATGTCTTCACTCTCCTCATTCTTTCTTTGTTCCTCAGTTTCTTCATGTTTCACTCTGAATGTTTCTTCAATCTTTATGTCTTCACTCTCCTCTTTCTCTGTTTGTTCCTCAGTTTCTTCATCTTTCACTCTGAATGTTTCTTCAATCTTCATGTCTTCACTCTCCTCTTTCTCTGTTTGTTCCTCAGTTTCTACATGTTTCAAACTGAATGTTTCTTCAATCTTCATGTCTTCACTCTTCACTTTAATAAACGCCATCTTTATAATAGTGTGTCACGTGGATCTCAGTCGCTTCACCAGTAGTGCTGCAGTCATCAAGTGTGACTGAAGCAGAGAAACATTGTGTTTTTATACAGATTTCAAGGGGCTCTAACTATAGCACTGATTATCATAGACATCAGGAAGAGTCGCACCTTCATCCATTCATTCACACTTAACTCAGATATTGATTAGCATCAACAATCACACCAATTAAAGTCATGAGGCAGAAGCAGCAACAGCCATTAAAGACAAAAGGTGTAAACCCTCATTTACCATGATTTTACATTTGTATTCCCACACACCTAACGCGAAAGAGAGTTTCACTCTGAATGTTTCTTCAATCTTCAGGTCTTCCCTCTTCACTTTAATAAACACCATCTTTATAATAGTGTGTCACGTGGATCTCGATGGGCAAAGTTTTGCGACTATTTTTCTTACCTTATTTTTTTTGCTGTGGATGTTATTGAGCTTGTAGAAGTTTAGCTCTTGCGTTCTTATGAACATCTCGCGCTGTCATTGCCCGATGACATTTTTATATCACTCCATAATCTGTCTATTTTTTAAATGCCTATTACCCGAGTGGTAGGCTACAATGACTGGCTGTTTTAAAATATAACTATTATCATAACAAAATAACCCAGGCAGTCTCATCTACGAGAAGTAGGCCTGCATACTGGCAGCTGGGCTCATAGCTTGCAGGTTTGCTTAGTGCACTGTAACAATATTTAACAATGTATGTTTTCCATTTGATTGGTTCAACAGCCACCCGCCCAAATTTAATTAAAATATTATTTTTCGTCAAGTCATCCGCCCGATCCGTGGCTGTAACCGCCAACAGCATATCTCTATGAGGCGGTTCAGCAGTGGCATACAAGCCTGCAGTTATCCGGCCTGCCTGGCTTGCTTGAGGCACAGAATTTAAATGAACGCACGGCGCAAAGCATTTGGCAAGGAGGGGCATGTAAGCGGAGGGTTAAAATGAAGCGCTCTGATTGGCCGAAAGCTTTTCACTCCACTTACACGCTGTGGCTCAGCAGCAGAATCAACGTCATAGATTGCACTGAAACCGGCGAAATGCGAGATGCAACAAAATGCGTACATAGAGAGCAGCGAATCGTCAAATGCCTGAAAGATGAGTTTATCTATAGATCTATCTGTTGAGCCACTTGTGATCGATTAGTTATGCTTTCGGTGAGGGGGTTCAAGATAAATGTGCAAATAAATACGTGTAGTGACCAAAAGCTACATACTGTTTTGGGTTCTGATGAGAACGAGCCTGTAATGAGCGAAGCGTAGCGCTGTGATGCTCAGGGGTGTGTTTCCTGAAAGCGTTGCTATCTAACTATGGTCGCAAGTTCTGTTTCTATAAGCGTAGTTAAACGAGTCGGTGTTTCCCGAAACATAGTTCCAACGAACGTTCACAAAAAGCATCGCAAAGTTGAGTGGTTGGACTGACAGCTCTCAACCTGTGGTTAGAAGCAGAGTTTCTTGTTTTCATGACATGTGGACTTAAATGTCCACATTTAAACTAAACAATTCGTAACAAAAATAAATAGTCAAGCAATGCGCAGTGTTCACGCGAGCAGCTCATGACTGGCGTCTCAGAGCGGTTCTGTTCAGATGCTGCGCTCCATCACTGCATGAGCTGTGAGTTTAACACGCATCTTTAGACTAACCCTGACTCCTGAATATTTCATTTAAGTTGCATACATTTTGCACTTTGACAGCCAGTTTGAGATATAGGCTATATTCGAGTATTGTGTGTAATGATTCTGACAGTTTTTGCTATTGAAATGACTGGAAAAAAAATGTCCCAATAACCCTGAATTCATATGCAGAGCTGCCTACCAACTCTTTGTTGAAACTGATACGGCTGATGAAACTGCAAACTGTTCTTCAGTGAACATTTTCTTCAATTGATTATACTTCGGACTCCTGTGCTCCGTTCCAGTTTGTTTTTATTATGCCCTCCACTTGCTAACTTCCCTCCGTCTGTTTCACTCGAATGTGCGTTATTGCTTACGTTTCATGAGCGTTCACGACTGGCGGAACCTTTGCAATGGACTGAACTGGAACGCCCTGATCACTTGGAATCCACAGTAGACCCTTTTCATAGTTGGGTTAACTATTATAGTTGTAAATATTTTTTGTGTGCACATTTGCTCGCATAGCAAAAGAAAAACGCCACAATAGCGATCTCACAACTTTCAAAAAGAGGGAAAAAATAGAGTGAGATTGATAACGGCAGGCAAAAGAGAGAAATATGTAAATTTTTCCCATCACTCCCATAGACGCTGTATTAGAAACACCCTCACAGCAGTGGAAACTTGTTTTTGTAATTTGATGCAAAAGTAATAAAATACAAAGTATTAGTGTTATAAATGTACATACATTTAAAAAAAAATGAGAATACAAAAACGTTGCAGGATTTACAATATTGATGACCGTTAAAACGCACCATCACAGTCTGTGAAAAGGGAGTTGATTTTTTTCCCTTACGAAATTGTTTAATGCAGCATTCTATATGTATATACAGTAGGTGTTTTCAAAACGCTTCAATTGATCCAGAATGCAGCAGCACGTCTGATCTTCAACGAGCCCAAAAGGACCCACGTCACACCTCTTCATCTCTCAGCACTGGCTACCACTCGCTGCTCGCATCAAGTTCAAGGCACTGACGCTTGCCTACAGATCCATCATGAGCTCAGCTCCTGCATACTTTGACTCGCTCCTATGAGTCTACACCCCCACCAGAAGCCTTCGCTCAGCTGAGGAGCAACGGCTTGTGGTACCATCACAGAGAGGCAGAAAATCCCTTTCCAGAACATTCACATTCACCGTTCCCTGCTGGTGGAACGATCTTCCCACCTCCATCCGAATTGCAGAATCACTGACAACATTCAATAGACAGCTGAAAACTCACCTCTTCTGCGAGCACTTAACCTCATCTTAAATTTTTTCTTTTCCTTCTATTTTCCTCTACTCCTTCCCTGCCCTAGCATGTGATCCTCTGGGTAATGTCCAAAACTTCAGGCACTTTTTATGTTTCGTTGCCTCTTCATGATGGATCGCTTCTTGTACTCCTGAGTTGTAAGTCGCTTTGGAAAAAAACGTCTGCTAAATGCATAAATGTAAATTTAAACAAATCTCTTTCGCTTCAGGTGTGTGGGAATACAAATGTAAAATCATGGTAAGTGAGGCTTTTGAACTTTTGTCTTTAATGGCTGTTGCTGCTTCTGCCTTATGACTTTAATTGGTGTGATTGTTGATGCTAATCAATATATGAGTTAAGTGTGAATGAATGGATGAAGGTGTGACTCTTCCTGATGTCTATGATAATCAGGGCTATAGTTGTGCTGATTGGATTAGAGCTGTTCCTATAACTGCTCACATCCTTTATATGCTTTTGTGTACTTTATCTTCACCTGTAAGGACAGCCCCCTGAAATCTGTATAAAAACACAATGTTTCTCTGCTTTATTCACACTTGATGACTGCAGCTCTACTGGTGAAGCGACTGAGATCCACGTGACACACTATTATAAAGATGGCGTTTATTAAAGTGAAGAGGGAAAACATGAAGATTGAAGAAACAATCAGAGTGAAATATGAAGACGTGAAGATTGAAGAAACATTCAGAGTGAAAGATGAAGAAACTGAGGAACAAACAGGTTGGTTTCATTCTCAAAGCTGAACTCAGTCATTTGATCCTTATTAAAATGTCCAGCTCTACAGAAATGAAGGATATTTTGAAGAATGTCATACGAGTCTCATAATTAAAGTGGTTTTATTTGACATGGAGCAGGTCAGACATGTTGAGATCACATGACCAGCAAAAACTATACTGCCTGTTGTAAAAACATGTTTTCATACCTGATCATAAATGCCATAAATAGAAGCAAATGTTCATTTAATCAAGCAATAAATGACTCAAAAACCGCATACTATATCAAGAGTGTCAGCTAGAGAAAAGCTTTATTCGAGTTACTGCTGCTGTCTGCATTTGTGCTTCATTGAAAGGCTTTGATGAGCAAATAAAACAGCCCGTAACTTTATAATGAACTGGTTTGAAATCTCAATGGATCTTTTGTAACAAGTGTATTTTTATCTCTAATATTCTTAATTTCTCTTCAGAAAAAAGCACAATAACAACAACAATCAACAGAAGAACGTACATCATACCTTAAGGTAAGCAGCTAATACATGCAATATTAATAAACATACAATATAATCATAATTCATATAGTGAACACAGTATAAAGAAGTATTTATTTTCTCTCGCAGGTCTTCAGGTTTGCTTCCTCACAGACTCAATGTGTCGGGATATTGAGGACTACTTCCCAAATGCTCAATGCTGGGTTCATCCAGACACAACTCTCGTGAGATCCGCTCAACAACACATAAAACACTTTGAGAAACTACACAAGTACACAATAGTGATTCTCCACATAGGAACAAACGACATCGCGAGTGGAGCGCCTGCGTCGACTGTCGTCCAGCGAATGAAAACTCTCATAGCCAGAATCTCACTGGTCAATCCACACGTTCTGTATTTCGCAATCAGTGCTATTTTACCACGAGTGAACGACGACTCCACAATGAAAACTACAATCAAACAATGCAACAGCTTTATAAGAGCCATTATTGGAATAATTCAATTCAATATTAAAGTTAGAAATGTAACGAATAAGATATAATTTTAATGTTTTTTGGATTTGTGTATATTCGTTAAACACCCCCATGTTTATTCTGTAATGGTTTGCTCCGTTTTATTATTGGATGACCTTGGCGCGTTTTGTTTCAGCGTCCCTGAGAAAGAAAGAAAGAAAGAAAGACGGAGCTACACAGTTTTTTGACCGGAGTTTATTTTATTTCTGTTTATTGTACAAGAACATTTCAGTAAACATTGAAATTTAAACGAAGACCCGAGTCAATTCTTTGCCCGAGAACAACATGGATTATTGCAACTACAAAGTCAAAAAACTGCTCGTGAAGGAAGTTGAGGGCGGCTCGTGACAAACGCTGCTTGGAAGCATTGAAGAATGTTCCGTGAACCTCAATGAATATTTTAAAGGACTTAAGGTACTGTGATTGAAGTCTTTTCCCAAGTGGAGATTGTAAATATTAAGAAGACTATAAATGATTGCAGCAGCTTCATTTTACTGCGATGTTCTGCGTGAAGATCGGCTTTCCAATTAAGCAGAATGGCGGATGATTCTTTGCATGCGAATGTGCCTGGTAGTGGCCACAAGAGGGCGCCAAAGCCTACAGCAAAGGCGGCTGAAGAGAAAATGAATCGACTTAAAAATGAGAGACAAGGGAAATTGGCACAATTAACACGCAAAACGAATGAAATTGACAGGTTAATGCAAGATAAAGAAGATGTGAAGACTGTTGAAAAGGAACTGAATGCCTTTTGCCAGATCTTATGTCATTTTGAGGAGTTGAATGCTGAAATGTTACTCATGTTGTCTAATGAAGATGGGAAAGAGGACCAGATTAACTGGTTTCAACCCAAGATTGAACATTTCCAGCAGTTTACGATTAATGTAAAAAAATGGATTACAATCACAAATAAAGGAAATGAGTCTGATGAGCATGAACCTCAAGATGAAGATGATGATGGTGTTAAACCAAGTGATAGTGTGTCAGAAGTGATGGCTTCTCATCATAGAAGGGAAAGTGGATCTGTGACAAGTAGTTCTGTGGCTTCTTCAACCAGTTCTGCTCGTGTCAAGGCAGAAGCTAAGCGTGCAGCACTTTTAGCACGGGTATCTGCTTTAAGAAAGAGGCAAGAATTAGAGGCTGAAGAGTTGAGATTGAAGGCAAAAAGGGAACAACTTGAACTGGATACAGAAATTGCTGCATCTAATGCTGAACTCAAAGTGTTAAAAGAGTATGAAGATGGTCAAGATGGCATGAATGATTATTACAAGTCACAGACTGGGTCACAAGCTGGTGATTCTTTCAAAGGCCGAAAGGAACGACAAGTTCAGTCAGTATCTAACCCGTGTAGAAAGTCTGAGCCTATGTCAAGCACCCAGGATTGCAACTCTATCCAGAGACCATCTCAACAAACCATAGATCATGGTAACACTCAAAGGTCAACTGATGATGACAGATATTTGTTCAAAGTGATGCAACGCCAAAACGATATAACTGAATTGTTGGTAAAGCAGCAGAGTTTATCGCAGTTACCTCAACGTGATGTACCAATATTTTCTGGAGATCCTCTTGCCTATATTTCTTTTATTAGGGCATTCGAGCACGCGATTGAGAACAAGACTAATAACCCACAAGACAGGTTATACTATCTTGAACAGTTCACAAGCGGTGAACCACAAGCTCTTGTTCGCAGCTGTGAACATATGAGTCCTGCTAAAGGATATAAAGAAGCCAAACGTCTACTTCTGCAGCATTATGGCAATGAGCTGAAGATAGCTACAGCTTACCTCGAGAAAGCTCTACAATGGCCACAAATAAAGGCAGAGCACAGTAAGGGAATGAAGACATACGCCTTATTCCTTATTGGATGTAGAAATACCATGGCTGATGTCGAATTTATGGATGAGATGAACAATCCAACAAACATGAGAACAGTGATTTCAAAACTTCCCTTCAGATTTAGAGAACGTTGGAGAAACACAGCCTTTGATATCCAGCAACGAAATGGTAGAAGAGCCACATTTGAAGATTTGGTTAACTTTATTGACTTAAATGCTCAAGTTTTGAATGACCCGCTCTTTGGAGATATCCAAGATGTTAAGGTGGATAGAAAAGTTAAGTCGAGCTTGCCAGAGGTGAAGAACTCGAAGAAGACTGGTTTCAAAAGTAGTATCTTTGCCACAAATGTCTTACCGGCTGGCAAGGACAAGGCAGAATACTCACTACAAAAGAAGCAGAACACAGAGAAATCCGATTCCGCAGTCCAAAGGGCTTGCTTGTTCTGTAGCAAGGAACACACACTGGATTCCTGTGTCAAACTCAAGGAGCAGGAATACAAGGACAGAATTCAGTTTCTTAAAGGTAAAGGTCTGTGCTTTGGTTGTCTAACACAAGGACACATGAGTAAAGATTGTAAGAAGAGAATATCATGTCCAGATTGCTCACTAAAACATCCAGGTGTCCTACATATCGTCAAACAAGAAGATAACCGAGATCAAAGGTCTGAAAATCACAACTTAGCAGTTTCGAATGCTCTTCTTTCACTGGGTCAGGAAACATGTGGATATACTGGGGCTGGCGATGGTGAGTGCCTCCTCTCCATTATACCTGTAAAAGTGAAATCAAAGAAGAGTGAAAAATCAGTAGAAACGTATGCTTTTCTAGACCCAGGAAGCACAACCACCTTTTGCACAGAAGATCTCATGCAGCAACTGAACATACAGGGCAAGAAGACTGATTTTCTACTTTGTACTATGGGTCAACAAAGAAAGCTGTGTGGATACTTGTTGTCTGACTTAGAAGTGTGCGGTGTTGAAGAGAATACCTATATCGACCTACCCAATGTCTTGACTCAGCGACACTTGCCTGTGAAAGAAGGAAACATTCCTAAACATGAGGATATTGAGAAATGGCCTTACCTGCGTGAAGTTCGTCTTCCACATTTTGAAGCTGCAGTAGGGCTACTAATAGGAGTGAATGCTCATAAGACCATGGAACCATGGAAAGTGATAAACAGCAGAAATAACGGGCCTTATGCAGTGAAGACAGTTCTTGGCTGGATAGTCAATGGACCTAAAGAAGAGAGCATCAAGACAAGAAAACCTGGTATACAGAGCTATACAGTGAATCGTATATCTGTGGAGAAGATTGAAGATTTGCTGGTGAAGCAGTTTAATCTTGATTTTCCAGAACGCCGTTATGATGATAATCCTGAAATGTCTCAAGAAGACAGACAGTTCATGATGTCTGTGACCAAGTCTACTAAGCTTCTGGATGGTCACTACTGCATGAGATTGCCCTTAAAAGATGACCAGATCAAGATGCCGAACAACCGGGATGTAGCGGAACAGCGTCTCAAGAGCCTTCAGAAAAGACTCAAAAGGAATCTTGAGTTCCATGAGGACTACACCAGATTTATGAACAACGTCATTGATAAAGGTTATGCTGAGAAAGTACCTGATGAGAACTTGCACCGTGGTGATGGAAAAGTGTGGTACATTCCTCATCACGGGGTTTATCATCTGAAGAAGAAGAAAATCCGTGTTGTCTTCGACTGTAATGCATCTTACCAAGGATTTTCTTTGAATGGTCAGTTACTTCAGGGGCCTAACCTCACCAACACGCTTATCGGGGTGTTGTCCAGATTCCGTGAAGAGCCGATCGCAATGATGGCTGACATTGAATCAATGTTTTATCAGGTTCATGTACCTATTGAGGATGCAGACTTCCTGAGGTTCCTCTGGTGGCCGGATGGCAACCTAGATCAAGAAGAAGAAGAGTACAGGATGCTTGTACACCTGTTTGGTGCTACCTCTTCGCCGAGTTGTTCTTGTTACGCACTTCAAAGAACAGCAGAAGATGGAATCAACGACACTACTCCAGAAGCAGCTCAGACACTTTTGAAGAATTTTTACGTTGATGATTGCCTTAAATCAGTGGCAACTGCAGAAAAGGCAGTCATTCTTGCAAGAGACGTAAGAATGCTTTGTAATCGAGGTGGGTTCCATTTGACAAAATGGACTAGTAATAGCAGAACTGTACTTTCGTCCATTCCTGAAGAGGAAAGAACCACTGACGTGAAAGATTTAGATCTGGACAGCAGGTTGCTTCCCATGGAAAGAGCACTGGGAATTCTGTGGTGCACAGAGAATGACACGTTTAATTTCAAGATTGAAGTGCAAAACAAACCACTTACCAGAAGAGGTATATTGTCTGTTGTTGGCTCTGTTTACGATCCTCTTGGATTCCTAGCACCATTGGTGCTACCAGCAAAGCTCATTCTGAGGGACCTGTGTAGAGAGAAAATGGCATGGGATGAAGAAATTGTGGAGAAAAAGGCTGAGAGGTGGCTGTCCTGGCTGGAGGATTTGCATAAGCTTGCAAACTTCCGTGTGAGTAGATGTATCAAACCTGCAGGGTTCGGGCATGTCAAGACCTTTCAATTGCATCACTTTGCAGATGCTAGCGAGGAAGGATACGGGACTGTCACATACCTCTTGTTGACAAATGATCACGATCAAAGGAGCTGTGTGTTTATGATGGGAAAGTCCAGAGTGGCACCACTCAAGCAGGTTACTATTCCAAGAATGGAATTGACAGCAGCCACCATCGCAGTCAAAATGGATAGGATGCTGAGACAGGAGCTTCAAATTGATCTTGAGAAGTCCAACTTTTGGACTGATAGCACCACAGTGCTGAGATATATCGAGAACGACTCTACAAGATTCAAGACGTTTGTTGCAAACCGAGTCTCATTGATTAGAGAAGCTTCAAAACCTTCTCAGTGGAGATATGTGAGCTCTGCAGATAATTCTGCAGACCAAGCTTCGAGAGGCTTAAATGCAGACAACTTGATCGGAAGCAAAAACTGGATCAAAGGACCTAGTTTCTTGCTAAAGCCACAATGTGAGTGGCCAGTTCGACCTGACCATTCAATGCCATTTGCAGATGATGACAGCGAGTTCAAAAAGGCTTCCACTGTTAACGCAATATCCACTCAGAACAGGAAGGAGGGTCTAGAACGTCTTGTCTGTTATTATTCAAGCTGGCATCGCCTAAAGAAGGCCGTAGTATGGCTAACACATCTCAAAGAAATTCTGCTGGATTTAAGTTGCAAGAGAAAGGAGATACAGATGAGGATCAGTCACACCGAAAGAGATCCCAATATACAAAACATTTTGGTACAGAAAGAAATGGATACCTACAAAAGATGTTTGAAGGAAAGAATACCTACTGTGAAGGATATGCTGAACGCTGAGCTGGATCTGATTCGTTACAGCCAGAAACAGAAGTTTCAGGAAGAAATAAAAATGCTGCAACAAGGAAAGATGCATGTCAAGAAAGACAGTTGCATATACCGATTGGATCCTTACCTTGAGGATGGCGTGTTAAGAGTGGGAGGTAGATTGAGCAGGTCGGCGATGCCTGAAGAATCAAAGCATCCCATTATCTTGCATAAAGACCTCCGTATATGCTCACTAATTCTTGAACATATCCACCAAGACATTGGTCACTTGGGACGAAACCATGTCCTGGCAAAGCTAAGACAGAAATACTGGCTTCCTCAAGCAAATTCTACAGTTAGAAGAACAATTCATGCATGTTTTGTCTGCAGACGATTACATGCAAAGACTGGTGTGCAAAAGATGGCAGATTTGCCAGAAGATAGGCTGCTACCAGACAAACCACCGTTCACTAATACTGGGGTCGATTACTTCGGACCCTTTGAGGTAAGGAGAGGACGATCTACGGTCAAGAGATATGGTGTGCTCTTTACCTGCCTCACCATTAGAGCCATTCATTTAGAAGTTGCACCTTCTCTAGACACGGATGCATGTGTCAATGCTATACGCCGATTCATTTGTAGAAGAGGTCAGGTCTCAGTAATCCGTTCCGATAATGGAACAAACTTCACAGGGGCTGAAAGGGAGTTGCGTGAAGCATTGCAGAATTTGAATCAGGCAACAATTCAAGAAGAGATGCTAAAGAGGGAAATTCAGTGGATATTTAACACTCCTGGAGCGTCTCACCATGGCGGAGTCTGGGAACGTCAGATTCGCACAGTGAGAAAGGTTTTGAATTCCACACTGAGACAGCAGGTATTGGACGATGATGGCCTACATACACTATTGTGTGAGGTGGAATCAATTATCAATGAAAGACCAATTACCAAAATGTCTGACGACCCTAATGACCTTGAAGCCTTGACCCCTAACCATCTGTTGCTGATGAGGAAACAAGTAAGTTTACCTCCAGGTGTGTTCAAGAAAGATGATGTCTACACAAGGCGTAGATGGAAACAAATCCAATACCTGGCAGATCTTTTCTGGCATCGGTGGACGCTGGAATACTTACCTCTCCTGCAGGAACGTCAGCGATGGTCCAGGCTAAAAAGGAATTTTGAGATTGGAGACATTGTCATGATTGTGGATTCCAATGCACCTCGGAATTCCTGGATGATAGGCCGCATCATCAAGACAATGCCTGACTCTAAGGGATGTGTTCGAAGTGTGTGTGTTCAGACGAAGAGCAGCGCGTTGAATCGA
The DNA here is from genome assembly GCF_949357685.1 of Gobio gobio. Taxonomy (NCBI): domain Eukaryota; kingdom Metazoa; phylum Chordata; class Actinopteri; order Cypriniformes; family Gobionidae; genus Gobio; species Gobio gobio. The sequence continues at coordinate 51,844,671 of NC_137101.1, read as the reverse complement.
CCCATCTCCAAAATATGTCTTCTACAGGAAGCTGTCTGACTTTATTTGAATGGGAGTTCAAGTTGTGACTCCAAAGATTCTTTCTCTGAAAGTTTATGGCTGTGGATAATTTTGAGTGGTAATTGAAATAGTTTGCCTGCCTATACAATTAGGGGCTGGGTATATAAGAGCCATTATTGGAATAATTCAATTCAATATTAAAGTTAGAAATGTAACGAATAAGATGTAATTTTAATGTTTTTTGGATTTGTGTATATTCGTTAAACACCCCCATGTTTATTCTGTAATGGTTTGCTCCGTTTTATTTATTTATTAATTTATTTTCATCACGTCCAAAACATATAAAACATCTCTCCTGAAAACTTGTTTCATTCGTTGAAACATGTTTAAACTCATGTTTAAACTTGTGTATTTTGAAGTTTCAATTGGTTACTTTCAACAATAATGTTATGAACGTAAACTGTACACATGATATGACCTTAATAAAACTATATTGTGATTCTGACTGGCGTTCTGGGTGTTTTAAATCTTGACCTGAATCACATTCTTCACAGATATATAGACCGATAACCCAGTATAACGCCAAAGCGTGTAATACACATGCTGGTCCACTGGAGGATGCGTGTCAGTGTCACACTTTGCCTCCTCTAGGTGTGAAAAGGACACAAATGTATGAAGGTGGAGAACCAGCAGGGGGCGATAATTTTGTCAATGCCAACAACTCCTCATGGATATTGTGTATTCTCCAAAAATCCCCACGCAAGTCTAGCTTTTAAAAAATGAGTGTTTATCGTTTATCGAGTGTTTATCGTTACTAAAGTTAAACTTTTTTGTGTTAATTTCTATAATGAGCGAGTACATCATGAATCCATTTTCCAAATATTGTTTTTGTCTTATCCTGAATCACTATGGTGCAACTAAAATAAGTCTAAATATTTGAACTATTTTAGACTGGTCCAGGGCTGCGTTTCAGAAAGGAGGTTAAGTGAAAACTCTGAGTATGTTAACCCTGAAATGAGGGGAACTCTGGGTTTTTTGTTTCAGAATGGGAGGTATGTCAAACCCGAGAGAGCAGGGTAAGTCAAGCAAGTCTAAATCTAAAGTAAGCAACGTTTACTTAAAGCAAGTTAAATTATCTGCCACTTGACAAAAATACATATTAAGAAAAGCATTTTTTGCTGTGCAGGAACATTCATTCATTGCTCATATTTCATCATGCGGACACTGTCAAAGTGACAAAAATGTAATGTCCTTTTATACAGGATCCTGACGTTCATTTGATAAACCTCTAGAAGTATCCTAATAATTAGAATTTCCTTTAGGACAGGGGTCTCAAACTGCCGGCCCGCGGGCCCCCTCCTCCTCCCTCTGGCCCGCAACTGATGTAAAAAAATATATCATAATCCGGCCCGCATTTTTTTTTATATTATTCGTTTTTCTAGTTGCTTCATACCCATTGAAACTACCTTTCATATTAAATTGAAACAAAACATAATATATATATATTAAAAAAACATGAACATGTAAAAAAACAAAACAAACACAAAAAAACCTGCGCATATAGGCTACCGGCAGATTTGATGAGAGGAGAGTTTGTTGTTTGGCTGCAAACGAAAACAAAAATATGTCTCTTTAAAGCAAAAAGGAAAGTGGATGGTGAACACAGACAGTTTCAAGAAAGATGGACATTGCAGTATTTTTTGTGGAGTTTAATGGAAATGCTACATGTCTGATATGCAAAGAAAAAGTCGCTGTTCTAAAGGAATACAATCTCAAGCGCCATTATGTGACTAAACACGGAGAACAGTATGACAAGTACCAAGACGAGAGGAAAAAACGAGCCACTCAGTTGCAGAGAAAGCTAAAGTCCCAGCAAAGCTTTTCCGTAATGCCAAAAAGGATGCTGATGCTGCGGTTGAACCAAGTTATGCGGTGAGTGAGTTCATCGCAAAAGCAGGAAAGCCATTCACTGAAGGGCAGTTTATGATGGACTGCATGTTAAAAGCAGTGTTGCCACAGTTACTTTGAAAAAGTAACTTAGTTACTTTACAGATTACTTGATTTTAAAAGTAACTAAGTTACTTTACAGATTTCTTGATTTTAAAAGTAACTAAGTTAGATTACAAGTTACTTTATTAGTTACATTCATCAGTTGCCGACAACACCTCTGCAGCCTCAACATAAAAATGACAACCGTTTTTGCCAACACTAAACATAAAACATGTGACACTACACTAAACATAAAACACTAAACATAAAACCCTAAACTTATTAAATACATTTATGAAAAACAATTTATATTTAAATTTTAATTTATATTTATATATGAATGTAAATAATTATATGGGCCTACACAAATAATATAAAATTACAAGATTTATATTTTATTGTAAACGTAATGTGCAGCTCTGTAAAGGGACAACAAATATATTATCGATCCGTGAGAACAATATATTTTTTAATAATTTTTAAGTGCACAAAACTATGAAAATATATGAAACGCTTCAAAACAGAGCGGCAACAAAGCGCTTATGCGCATCCCGGGTGCAGAATGATGTGCTTAAAGCAACATGGAGTCAGTGTGTGCAGTGCAGCGCGAGTGTGCATTGAAAAGTCCACGGCATAAAGAGAAGATGAGTGTTGAGCTCACAAATCCTAGTCTACTATGTAGCCTATATCGGTTCAAACATTCACTGATTATTTGTTTCTTCACAGTTTTAAATTCCGGTTATTGTGCGTGTGATGCTAATTAATAGTCCTTGTGTTGTCACCTGGGTAGCGAGCACAACATCTTTCAGAAACCGCTAGATAAACTCCAGGAAGATAAATTATTTTATCAACATATCAAGTATTATAACGGTAATATATCATATGGAGTGAGCTTTACCGTGCAGCTGCTGCTGACTGGAACCGAACGCGACGCGCAGTTTTGCTGAACGGAGAATGATTGACAGCTACAGCGGAGGAAAGACATTCAGCTATGGAATGGCTTTAGATGACTTTGTAGGCTACTAGCAAATCATAATATACTAATAATGATTGCTGAAGGATAATGTGACAATATATATATTTCTGATGATTATTTAATTATCACGACATGCCTAATCTGAGCAAGTGACTGCCTGTCTTGAGTTTTTTCGACAGACGGAGCGGCCGCCTTGTAATTCTCTATGCAGGAAAACCCCTACTGAGACTAAACAAGAAAGCAAAAATATATATTTTTACTAAGGAAAATGACAAAAAAAAGTAACTCACAGTGACTTGGATAAGTTACTTTAATCTGATTACTGGTTTGGAAATAGTAACGCGTTAGATTACTCGTTACTGGAAAAAGTGGTCAAATTAGAGTAACGCGTTACTAAGTAACGCGTTACTGGCATCACTGGTTAAAAGTCACAGATATTTAAGTCCAGAAAAAAAGAGCTTGTTCAACAATCTCTCTCTATCGGCAAACACAGTGGCAGAGTGGATAAGCGAGTTGTCGAGTGACATTTATGATCAGTTGTGCGGCAAAGCTAGAGATTTCACTGCATTGTCCGTGGCGCTTGACGAAAGCACAGACAAAACAGACATTGCTCAGCTAGCCATTTTCATCAGAGGTATTAATGACCAATTTGAAGTGACGGAGGAGTTGCTGAGTTTGTGTCAAATGCACGGCCGTACTACAGCCAAAGATATATATTTCAGCAGCTGTGCGACACGATTGAGCGCGCTGGTTTGCCGTGGAACAGACTGGTAGGCATTACCACTGATGGCGCCCCGTCTATGACAGCCAAAAAAAAAACGGACTGGTAGCGCTGGTACAAAAAAAGCTAGAAGAGGAAAATGCAGACCCAGCAATTGTTCTGCACTGCATGATACACCAACAGGCACTGTGCAGCAAATGCTTGAAATATGAGCATGTCATGTCTGTTGTCCTGAAATGTATCAGTTATATCAGGTCAAGGGGTTTACAGCACCGCCAGTTTCAGGCCTTTTTAAAAGAAATTGAATCAGCATATGGCGATGTACTTTACTTCACTGAGGCGCGCTGGCTCAGCAGAGGGAATGTCCTGAGGAGATTTTTTGAGTTGAGCAGAGGTGAAGAAATTCATGGAAGAATGGATGTTCCTGAATTTGATGATCCTAAATGGGTCATGGATCTTGCATTCCTAGTGGACATAACACAGGAGCTGAACATCCTTAACTTGAAGCTCCAGGGCCCTGGTCAGCTCATCACAGCAGCATATGAAAGTGTGAAAGCCTTCTCCACAAAACTGAGATTGTGGAATTCTCAGCTTTCTGCAAAAAACCTCAGTCATTTCACAACATGCAGATCTCTTGTGGAGGAGGGCACATCATTCAGTGGTGATGAATATGTCTCTGCTATTGAAAACTTATTGCAGGAATTTGATCAGCGTTTTGCTGACTTCAAGGCACACCGTGACACTTTCCAGCTGTTCGCAGATCCCTTCTCAGCTGATGTGGAGAGTGTCCCAAGTTTGTTGCAAATGGAACTTATTGAATTGCAGAGCAACAGTGAGCTAAAAACTAAATTCAGAGAGGCACAGGGAAAAGCAGACAAGACAGGACAGTTTCTGAAAGAATTACCTCCATGCTTCCCAGAGCTGTCCAAAGTGTTCAGTCGGGTAATGTGCCTTTTTGGAAGCACATATCTGTGTGAGAAACTTTTCTCAACTATGAACTTCAATAAATGCAAAAACAGGTCCAGGCTTAGTGATGCCCATCTTGAAGCTGTACGTAGGGCTTCATCTGTGACCTCAATCAGGGCAAACGTGGCTCAATTGTGGGAGCAGAAACGCTGCCAGGTGTCTGGCAAGAATTAAGTGTGCAAATATGTTCAGTAATTGCATGTGTTCACTGCAAGGTTGTTAGTTCTGTGCAAGGTTTTGACAAGTTATTTAAGTTAAAATAAAGTAAGGAAAAAAGATTAGCACTAACTGTTCAAAAAAAAATATGCTGCTGTTTACATTTTTTTATTAAATTCTATTACTACACTTTTTTCATACTTAAGAAAGTAAATAAAAGCTAACATCACAGCAAATAAAGTACATTTCCAGAAATAATGTGCTTTCTTGTTGTGCTTGAACGTTAAAATGGCCCTCCTATGAGATGTCAATCACAGCAATGGCCCCCAGCCAATTTGAGTTTGAGACCCCTGCTTTAGGATTTCCAGTGGTTGGATGCATTGATGACACTCATATTTCCATCATCACACTTTCTGAAAACTGATTACGGTGTGGGATGGAAGGATGCTGCCTGATGGTAGTCCGAGATATATGCCATAACCACCACCACAGCTGTTAAATACATTTATTTACAATTTTTATGGTCATCTTTATTTCCTACAAATACTTTATTCTTTTTCCTGTTGGGTGTTAATATTCTTCCTCCATCTCCTCTTCATCTGTCAGTGGTGCTGGTGTTTGGCTGGTCTGAGTAGAAGTCAAATGTTAATGTCATTACCATAATTAATAAATGTAACAGGTGGGATCAGAGAACATTTCATTATGTGCATAGAGCCTTTAACATTTCTGGGTTTCTGAAGCTGAAGTCGTCATAGTTGGGTTAACTTTTATAGCGGTGAATGAAATAATACATTAAATATATATTTTTGTGTCCCCATTTGCTCAAATAGCAAAAGAAAAACTCCACAATAGTGATTTCACAACTTTCAAAAAGAGGGAAAAAATAGTGCGTGATTGATAACAGAAGTGAAAAGAGAGAAAGATGTTATTTTTCACCATCACTCCCATAGACGCTTCATTAGAAACACCCTCACAGCAGCGGTAACTTGCTTTTTGTAATTTGATGCAAAAGTAATAAAATACAAAGTATTAGTGTTATAAATGTACATACATTTAAAAAAATAAATAAAATAAAAAAACCTTGCAGGATTTACGATATTGATGACCATTAAAACGCGTCATCTCAGTCTGTGAAAAGGGTCTATGTGGGAAAAGCTGCTGCACATTGGACACTGAATTATATTTATTTAATATGTCAAATGTTTGTAAAGTCATTAAACCTACACCCATGAATCTTTTATGCTTAAAGCTTTACCTGATTGAATTATGTTCCCTTTCGAGGGAACTCGCACTGCATCGGAACGACGCTTTGGGGATGCTCCCTTAGCATCAGCGAATCTGAAACCAGAATGCCAACTAGGCCAATCCGATTGACGTGCGTGATGACGTCATCGTGACGGCATACCCGGAAGTATAAAAGGGGAGCTGGAACGTAATGGCGGTAGTTATTGCTCTTCAGCAAGCGCTATCTGTCAAACTGTCTGTCTATTTACTGTTGTATGTCAGTGAAAGTGTGTGAGAAAAAGAAATATGGAAAGTGAGAGAGTGAGAGAGTTCAAGCAGTGTGTGCATCCGTGTCCCAGGTTCATGGCGGGCTCGGATACACACCTGCTTTGTGTGCACTGCCTGGGCGTCCAGCATGCCCAAGCGGCTCTCGAGGGAGCCGCTTGTGAGCACTGCGAGAAATTGACGCTCAGGGTGCTCCGCTCTCGGCTGGCTGCGTTTGATGAGGCCGGCCAGCCTCGTGAGCCCCGTGGTTCTGGACCCGCAGTCGCTGAGGCGGCTCGGCGTCGCAGATCATGGGGCTCACAGCGGGATTTGTCAGAGGGTTTCGGGACTGCTGCGGCACTTTCCCGATCCTCCTCTGACAGTTCCGAAGATCTTCCTCCCCGTGTGGAAGCCCGCTCTGCGGCTTCTTCCCCCGGGGTGGGAGGTCCGGTGCTTGTTCTCTCCGGTTCCGAGGAGCCGGAGGAAATAGGCACCGAGGCGGGGGATGAAGCAGGAATTGTTTCATCGCTTCATCCACCCGCCCAAGAGGAGCTGGTCGAGGTGTTGACCCGGGCTGTGGCTAAATTAAATATAAGTTGGCCACAAGAGGCTCCGGAAATCCAGCCACCCAGCAGGCTGGATGACCGGTTCCTCTCACACCGGGTTCAAACACCTCGCCGGGGCCTGCCTTTTTTCCCGGATCTACACACCGAGGTGTGTAGATCATGGAAACGGCCCTATTCCTCGCGTGTTTCCAATCCTCCAGTGTTGGATTATTCTAATGTTCTGGGGGCACGCGAGGCGGGCTATGGGGCGATGCCTCGGGTGGAGGAGGCTCTCGCGAGCTACCTTTCACCTGACTCTGCATCGTCCCTTAAGGCTCCGGTTTTGCCCACCAAACCCTGTCGGGATACCTCATCTTTGGTGGGCAAAGCATATATGGCGGCTGGTCGGGCTGGTGGTTCCCTGCACACATTATCCATTCTGCAGGCCTACCAGGCCGACCTCCTTAAAGAGTTGGACGAGGGAGATGGTCCCTCTCCGGAGGACATTCTGGAACTGAGGAAGGCTGCAGATTTGTCTCTCCGCGTCACCAAGGAGACGGCCCGCGCTATCGGCCGCTCCATGGCTTCCATGGTGACTGTGGAGAGACATCTCTGTCTGAATCTGTCTGGGATAAAGGAGAAGGATAGATCTTTTAATAATAATAATAATAATAATAACTTTAATTTATATAGCGCCTTTCACAAGACCCAAGGACGCTTAACAAATAGCAAGGGAAGGGGTTTTCTCCTGGACTCCCCGATCTCGCCTTCTGGGTTGTTTGGAGACGCGGTTAACACCGTCGTTTCCAGACACCAGGAGGCGAAGAAACAGTCGGCAGCCTTCCACCAGTATCTCCCTTGCCGCTCTAAACCTGGGAAGGCTGGCCCTAGCGGGCAGCCTCAGCCGTCATCCAGCTCCTCGCACCGGAAGGTGCAAAAGGAGAGCGTTGCATCTAGAGCCCCTCCCCCGGGAGCCTGGCAACAGAGGCGGCGCTCTCAGCAGCAGTCTTCAGCTCCTAAGGGCGATCTACGGAACGTCCTTCAGGTGCGGAAGGCTGCTGGGAAGAAGTCCTAGCTGCGGCAGGGCTTCTAAGAGCGGTCCCTCCCGTGGAGAAACAACTGAGGTTGTTTCCTCCACGGCGCTCTGGGGAAATCGATGTGGTAATCCCGCCGTCTATGACGCTTCGGGCCACATCGGTTTCCCGCGAACGCATGCTGCACCAGCCGCCTCTGGAAAGACCTGCGGCTGGGCAGCTTGCGCGTCCGCACACGGAGAACCGTGTAACACCCGACGCCAGCCTCGAATTCAGGGGGTTATACTGGACAGCAGTGATACCCGAGCAGGTTCGGGTAATGGAACTGGAAGTAAAAACTCTTAGCGAAGGAAGCCATAGAGCGTGTTCCTCCGCTGGAAAGAGAGTCCGGGTTCTACAGCCGGTACTTTATAGTTCCCAAAAAGGATGGAGGGTTGCGTCCGATTATAGATCTGAGGGTTTTGAATCTGTCTCTAAGGAGCTTCAGGTTCAAAATGCTCACCATTCCCATGATCGTGAGTCAGATCCAGTCCGAGGACTGGTTCGTCACGATAGATCTGAAGGACGCGTATTTTCATATCTCCATCCTCCCATGTCAGAGGAAGTACCTGAGGTTCGCTTTCGGGGGCGAAGCGTACCAATATCGATTGCTTCCCTTTGGCCTAGCCCTCTCCCCACGCACGTTCACGAAGTGCATGGATGCAGCTCTGGCTCCAATGAGACTTCAGGGCATCCGTGTGCTGAATTATATCGACGACTGGCTCATACTGGCCCAGTCATACGAAGTGGCGGTTCGGCATCGAGATGTCGTTCTGAACCACATAAAGTGCTTGGGGCTGAGACTCAACACGAAAAAGAGCGTGTTGACGCCGTCCCAGAGGACAACGTTCCTCGGGGTCGTGTGGGACTCGACGACGATGCGGGCACAATTGTCTCCCGCGCGAGTCGAGACCATACGGGCGATGGTCTCAGGAATAAGGCTAGGCCACAACATCACTGTGAAGCACTTTCAGAGAGTGCTGGGGCACATGGCAGCAGCGTCCAGCGTAATACCTTTTGGCCTGCTGTACATGAGACCCCTCCAGTGGTGGCTGAAAACCAAGGGGTTTTCCCCCAGAGGGAATCCTTTCTGTATGATCAGGGTAACGCGCAATTGCCTTCGTTCCCTAGTTATATGGAAGAAACCTTGGTTTCTGTCCCAAGGGCCAGTGTTGGGAGCGTCCTGTTGCCGGAAATCCGTTTCAACAGACGCCTCCCTCACTGGCTGGGGCGCGGTCATGGACGGCAGCTTTGCGAGGGGCCCATGGGAGGGCCGTCGTTCCTCCTGGCACATAAATTGCCTGGAGATGATGGCGGTCTACAAGGCTCTCCGGAGCTTTCTCCCGCACCTCCGCGGCCAGCATGTCCTGGTACGGACAGACAATACGTCTGTCGTGGCGTACATCAACCGCCAGGGGGGATTGAGGTCGCGCTCTCTTTACAGTCTAGCGAGTCGAGTCCTCCTGTGGACCCAGGGGAAACTGTTGTCCATCAGGGCAATGTATGTCCCGGGGGTCCAAAATCAGGGAGCAGACATCCTGTCGAGGCAGGGGCTGAGGCTCGGGGAGTGGCGACTCCACCCAGAGGTGGTGGAGGCCATATGCAAGAGGTTCGGCCCAGTGGAAGTGGATCTGTTTGCGTCTCGAGAGACGTCCCACTGTCCACTGTGGTTTTCCCTCACGCATCCAGCTCCGCTGGGGCTGGATGCCATGGTTCAGACGTGGCCGAGGCTGCGTCTGTACGCATTTCCCCCGATTGCTCTGCTCCCGGGAGTCCTGGAAAGGGTCCGTCGACAGGGGGTCAGTCTACTTCTGGTAGCACCCCGTTGGCCGACTCGAGTTTGGTTCTCGGATATCATAGCTCTGCTAGCAGGTCAGCCGTGGGAGATTCCTCTGAGGAGGGATCTCCTATCTCAGGCGGCGGGTACGATATTTTACCCCCCGCCCGGAGATTTGGAACCTATGGGTCTGGCCCCTGAGGGGACCAGGTACATAGAGGCTGGCCTATCGGCGGAGGTGATAGAGACCTTACTCAGTTCCAGGGCTCCGTCTACGAGGAGACTGTACAGCCTCAAGTGGAATGTATTTTCCACTTGGTGCAGAGAGCGTGAGGTGGACCCAGTTAACTGCCCAGTGGCTTCAGTGCTGGAGTTCCTCCAAGATCGCTTCTCTGCAGGGCTTACCCCGTCCACACTCAAGGTGTACGTGGCTGCCATTGTGGCTTTCCACACTCCTATGGGTGATGGGCCTCTGGGTAGGCACCAGCTGGTTGTACAATTCCTCCGTGGGGCTCGGAGGATGAGGCCTGCGGCTCGGTCCAGAGTTCCAACCTGGGACCTGGCAGTGGTTCTCGAAGGATTGGCTGAGGCCCCCTTCGAACCATTGGAGTCGGCTGGACCAAAAAATCTGACCCTTAAAGGGTAACTAAACCCCTGCTCAGAGCTTAACTCCACCCACTGGCAATTTTCAAAAAATGCTGGAAAAGTGGGCAGAGCCCGGCGGACACAGAGGGGACAAACCGAGGGCGGGGCTGAGCGGAGGGCGTGCACCTGAGACCCGCAGAGACGGATTGATTGACAGCTGTCAGACTCGCGAGTTGCAAAGATGGAGAATGACTGGAGTGACGCCAGCTTTGCAACAGAGCGGTCATTTCTCCTACCTTCACCTGAAGTGGAGGAGGGTGGATTGTCTGTAACAGACACAAACCCGGAGCCTTATCAATGCGAGCCGCTGCTCAAACTGCGTTAACTCCCGATGCCGACGAAGCTAGTGAAGCAGCCGCGCAAGAGAACTGACCTAATCTATCTGCGTCCGCGGCAACCGCTTGCGTGACAGGGTTTGAAAGCGCGTCTCATGTATGAAAATTATCTGTACACATGACGGGCGGCAATAATATCGCAAGAAAAGCCTGACGTGTACTGACAACTGCATTATTTAACCGTATTTTCTTCAATACAATGTTAAAGCAAGTGTCAAGTGAGTTTCATTCATAATGTTTCTACTTCATGTAACATGACAGTTCATACTGGAGTGAAGCCGTTCTTATCGTGTGATTGGGGGAAACATTTCTGAGGGCGTGGCGAGCTCGTGTCAGGGGCGCGGATAGTGAGCCGTTGGAGGTACCATCCTACGTCACGATGTACCACAACGTCCAATAGGAAAATTCAACTGCAGTAGCCACCGTTGAACCTTAAGAGGGCAGCACTTTGGCGGTTTTACACCATATTTTATAGAATTAAAACACTTTATACTCAAATGTCAAAACATTTACTCGAATCAATGAACAGCATTAATAAAGCCCCAGTATTACAGATCATTAACTAAAAAAAGTTGGTTTAGGGTTTAGTTACCCTTTAAGGTGGCTTTTCTCCTTGCCATTACCTCTCTTAGGAGATTGGGAGATCTCCAGGCCTTGGCGGTAACGCCGACCTGCCTGGAGTTTGCCCCGGGAGGAGTAAAGGCCATCTTACACCCTAGGCCGGGCTACGTGCCTAAGGTGCCTTCCAGGGTGGTCAGGTCATTGGTCCTGCAGGCATTTCATCCTCCGCCTCATGTGACGGCGGAAGAGGGGAGGCTTCACCTACTCTGCCCGGTTAGGGCTCTGAGAGTTTATCTGGCGAAGTCTGCACAGTGGAGGAGATCACAACAACTGTTGGTGTGTTTTGGTTCACCTAAGAAGGGATTGCCTGCGTCTACCCAGACAATCAGTAACTGGATTGTCCAGGCGATTACCATGGCCTACCAGGTGCGCAGTTTGCCTTCACCTGTGGCCGTGAGGGCTCATTCCACCAGAGGCATGGCCTCTTCGGTGGCCCTTCTTTCTGGGGTCCCCTTGCAGGATATCTGCGAGGCGGCCGGGTGGGCTACCCCACACACTTTCATCAGGTTCTATAGCCTGGATCTCCCTACGACGCCTGGTGCGAGGGTGCTCCAGTCCTAGCTGTGCCCGGTTTCCGGCTTCACACTAGGGCAGGTGCTAGCCTTCGGTGTGGCCTAGTGGGTACTCGTTCCCCAAAGCGTCGTTCCGATGCAGTGCGAGTTCCCTCGAAAGGGAACTGCTCGGGTTATGTATATAACCCTTATTCCCTGAGAAGGGGAACAAGCACTGCATCCCGACGCCACACCTCGGCGCGCCTGGAGCGCATGCTTCAGAGCAATTACTACCGCCATTACGTTCCAGCTCCCCTTTTATACTTCCGGGTATGCTGTCACGATGACGTCATCACGCACGCCAATCGGATTGGCCTAGTTGGCATTCTGGTTTCAGATTCGCTGATGCTAAGGGATCGTTCCGATGCAGTGTGAGTTCCCCTTCTCAGGGAACAAGGGTTATATAAATAACCCGAGCAGTTTTTATTTTTCATTTTAGCTGCTACCACAATCTTTTTTGCCTTTTGGATACCATGAAAATTAAACTGAATTAAACTAATTAAGAAATAATGACATCAATGCATAGCTACCTTGCACTATGGATGCCCGCTCTTAATTGCATTACTGGTACTCTGCTCGGCTACTAACTCTCCCATTTGAGACCATTGAGGCTGAGAATGAGGAGAATAGCTCTATTAAGATGCGTCCTCGGTTGCCGAGCTTCCTAGGTGGCACGCACGGTCAAAATCAGATACTTACTGTTACTGCTTACGGCTACAAACAGCAAAATGTCACCGATGTAGTAGAAAAGCTCTCGTTGTTCCAGCTCACAGCTGAGGACAAGGAGAGAAACATTTAACATGTAACTTAACTACATCGGTTCCAGACATGCTTTGTGTATCAAATGCTGCCAATAATAGGCGCTCACCGTCCCTGCTTTCAGCTGAGAACAGCGGTGGTGTGCCGGCCTGTGTAATTTAATTACTCCCGTCCAACTTTTACCATGCTGCGCTTGACGCGGAACATGAGAGTTCTGATTCCAGCATGACTAACTTTAACCCGCTCGCGCTTGACGCATGGGCCAACCAACAAAACGACTCCTCAACTCTACACGCCGCTTTTATCTACTTCCTAGATCTAACCACACCCAGGGACGGACTGGGGCTAAAAAACAGCCCTGGACTTTCTCCCAAATAGGCCCATCATCCGGCCATTCGCCCTTAGCCGTGCTGTGAAGGAAATTTTACATTTAGATGTGTTCTACTATTAGATGTGTTTTTATTTCATCTAGATGTGGTTTTAACTCTTAGAAGTGTTCATTTTACTTAGAGGAGTTTTACTATTAGATGTGAACCTTAACCTTTTATTCCTAGATGTGTATCACTTGTTAACATTGAACTATTAACATTGAACATGTATTTGTACCAATCATTATTGAAGAAATGTAACCAAGCTTTTAGAGATGCATACGTTAAGTGCAGGAACAAAATGTTCTGAGTGATAAAAACTCAGTAGCAGGGAAACTGTGTAGTGCAGCAGGTCAAAGTAACCTATTGTACTTTAGGTGTGAAAGTATGTGCGTAGGGTCGATAAAATTAGCGATAAGCAGAATGTGTGAAAATGATGCAGCTGGAAACAGGAACTTCTGCAGACATGTGTATTGAGCTGTCTAGCTAGAATTTACAGCAGACAAGGGGTCTTGAACAAAGATGTTTCCTTTTAAGGCAAACAAAGATTGGGTGTAACCGACCCAGGATGTGTGAGAGGTATATAATGATGTCGAGGAGAGCTAACTTTGCCCTTCTCATGACAGACGTTCTCTGTATGTGAACTGCCTATTTCTTGCAAGAAATAAAATCATGTTTGATACTTTGACTTTTCAAAGGTTTGGATTTGTATTCCTTCCTCCTCATTTTTCGAATAGAATTATTTCCACAACAAATGGCGACGAGGACGATGGGATGCAGTGAACCAACCGATCGGCGTGATTGAGAGGGCAATTGATTGGCCATCCCGAGAGACCAAAACTCTGCGGCTCAGTATCCTCAATTTAAAGGAGAGAGAATTGTCCTACTCATCACGTCGAGCGGAGGTGAACGCACTCCCAGAATTGAACTCACGAGGTCATCAAAAGACGGTGAGAGAAAATTATTTACGTGGTAAATAAGAAATTAAGTAAATATTTGCGTATTGAATATTTCTGCTAAAAGGGTCAGAGATTTGGAATAAGCCTGAAAGTAAGTTTCCAAACAGGGTTTGAGAATAAGAGTTTCTCAAATGCCAAGTGTTAATTGTTTTCCCAAAAGGGCCAGGAGTTGCGAGAATAAGCTAGAAATTTCTCGAGCGTCCAAACAAGGTGCAGTTTGAAATAAGCCTGACAGTAACTTTCAAACATTTAATAAGGCACTTGTTTGGGAAAAAGACCTAGCATCGACGGATGTGGGCAGTTTTGAAAGTCCTAAATTGACGAATTTAGGCAGGCGTGGTGGCCACGCTGGGGGAAAGAATTAACACAGTATAATATAGCACGTGGTGACCACGTGAGAGAAAGGATTCAATTACGCAAATATAAACACTGTTAATAGAAACAATGGGTAATGAGAATTCGAAAAGCGTGGAGGAGGAACAGGTTAATTTCTCTAAGAGCTCATATAAAGCTATGGACAAAATAATGGGAAATTAATGAGACATGCTTTTGTGCCGTTTTTGATAAGTCAATATGGGTTTAACGGGGGTTTAAGTGTGTCACATTTGACTCAGACTAAAATAAATTGGGCGGCTCATGTTGTAAAAAAGAAGGACAAAGAGCATTACGATAAATGTGGTGAAATCATAGTAAAATGGTTGGATGAGGCAGCACGCAGACAACAAAAACAAGTCTGTCGGGCCATCGCACCATTATACTCTGATAAGGAAAGAGAGGAGGCTTCAAAGAAAGCACTAATGAATCTTAAAAATTACTGTAGTGAGATTGCTGACTTTTCTTCTCCCTTTTTCGGTCACTACCCGAGAATGATGGTGGAGGACGGGACGTATCCGGCTTGGCGCCCACCTACTCTCTATCCTGCTCCAAGTGAGGCTGCTCCAGCTGTGGGAGAGGCAAGCGCACCGACTGCACCGCGGCCCAATACACTCCAAAAGAGGAAGAGAGAAGTGACAAAGCGACAACGCGCTCGGGTGCACTGTACAGAGAAGACAAACAACAGAAGTGCAACAAAGACTTGGAAGACCTGCTCAGCAAAAACATGAGAAAGTTGACTTTGCACGCACGATGGACATTAACCAAGTTCGTCAATGCACTCAAGGAAAAGATGAAACCACTGAAGCATATTTCCTTCGACTAAAAGAGTGTTTTGATCGCCATGGTGGTATGGAAAAAAAAACACCGCCAACAGACCAAGGGGCGGAAGCCCTGGGGTCCGATCCGTATGATGACTATTTGAGAACTTTGTTCATGGATGGACTTGACAGAGAAATTTCAAAAGAAATTGAAAGAAGCTGTGTTGGATGGCAATTGGCCTCCACAGCTGTGATCCGACGACATGCGAAACATCATGAGGAAATCATCAAGAAGCAAAGAACAGCCAAAATCACCAAGCAAGACAAAGATTTTTCTCTAGCTCTGATGGCGCTGCAACACAACAACTCCAGACCAAACCGCTACAACAAAAAAGGTGGTGGCGGAAAAGGAAAGGGACGGGGTCGCGGAAAAGATAAACATTTTTCGCAGAATGGGCAGCGTCCAGATCGAGACACCTGTTTTACCTGCGGAGAAAAGGGACATTGGCGTGACACTTGCCCGCAAGCAGCAAGCAGTGCGGAGCAGGCAGATTGAGAGGAGGGGGGTGCGAGCGACGGGTCTCCGGTCTCTCCATCAGATAAGTATCATTCTCTTTCCGTTTCTGACTCTGCTCTCTGCAATGAAGAAGTGCTTGCTAATGTTTTCTATAGAGCTAAAAATTCTTTACCTTTGATAGAAGTAAATGTTTTGGACAAAACATTATTGTTTCTGTTAGACACTGGTGCATGCAACTCGATAATTAAAGAAACAGAATTGACAGCACCGATTCCACTTTCTGGAAAGAAAACTTTCTCCAGAAGTGCGACCGGTCATGTGGTCGTTGAACCATTCTCAACGCCGTTTGAGTGTTCAATTAATGAGAAAAAAAATTCAAGCATTGTTTTCTGATTTCTCAGTCATGTCCAGTTAATTTGATGGGAAGAGATTTATTGTGTAAGCTGGGTATTTCTGTTCACTGTACTACTAAGGGGCTTCATGCTGACATGAGGATGTTGCATTTAGACGCAGAGGAAACCTCTCTGTTTGTATATGAATGGCAAGTTTCAAACACGTGTCTGACCACAAAGGCTCATGACAGGGTGTTGTCATCATCTGACTTCATGAATGACTCAGATCTGCACTGTACTTCACATGTCAGCATTGAATCTGATGATGAATTTGCGCAGCGTTGGTTTGATGTGGATGTGGAAAATGTAAAGACAGACTATCTGTATTGGACAAACCACTGGTGTGTTTTAAGTGTGAAACTGACTGACAAACAGGCAATGTTTTATGACGTGGAAAATGCACAGCCTCATATCTCACTGGCCAAACCAGTGAAGGCTGAATGGCGTGACGCGGGTCCCTTCATGGTCAAGTGCCATGAACTGACCGACTGGGTCATAATAGATCAGAAAAGAATGATCTGCCAGAGTGAAAGTACCGGATGGTTCAAACAACCATGTCATAAAACATTGAGGGGTTTGAGAGCAGTCACAGTGTTGGAAGAGGAAATGAAATTTGACAATCTGACTTTATCGTATCTCCCTGTCATCCCCGAGGGGTTGGAGGGAGTTCCGAGTTGTCTGTGGGCTAAAGATAAATATGATGTGGGTCTGATTGCAGGATGTGAGCCTGTTCGAATTAAACCTAAATCTGAATACAGACCAAAGAAAATGCAGTATCCTTTGAAAAAGGAAGCGATTGATGGCATTACGCCCGTGTCTAACTCTTTGTTGGAAAAAGGGGTCATCGTTGAATGTCCGGACTCACCTGTCCGTACTCCAATTTTTCCGGTAAAGAAAATAAGGGACGCAAATCAAGCTGTGGAATATAGATTTGTACAGGATCTTAAAGCAGTTAATGACGCTGTAGAAGCGCGCGCACCAAACGTTCCGAACGCTTATACGATCCTCGCTCAGATTCCAGCTGACACTAAATTTTATACACTTGTTGATATTTCAAATGCGTTTTTCAGCGTACCAGTGCATCCTGACTCACAATTTTGGTTTGCATTTAATTTCAATGGTAAAGCTTTCACCTTTACACGTTTGTGTCAGGGATATTGCGAATCTCCAACAATATTCAACGAAGCTTTAAAACGCAGTTTGGAAGATTTGATACTTCCACCTGGCGTGGCTCTCTTGCAGTACGTTGATGACTTGTTACTTTGCTGTCCAAACGAACATGTCTGTAAGCAGGCTACCATCATATTGTTAACTTACTTGGCAGAACGGGGCCACAAGGTTAACCCGAGTAAAGTAGCTATAAGTCAAACCAAAGTTACCTTTTTAGGTCACGTGTTGACAGCAAATGGGAAGTCATTGTCTGACAAAAGAATCACGGCAATACAAAAGATTCCTAAACCGATCACTAAAAAGCAAATTATGTCATTTTTAGGAATGACCTCATATTGCAGAACGTTCATTCCTAGCTACAGCGAAAAGGAAGGGCCTCTGTCGGCATTAATTTATGGTCAGGAAATGGCAGCCTCTGACAAAGTGACATGGACCGCAGAGGCAGAAAGTGCCTTTTGTGAAATGAAACAGGCTTTGCTGAGTTCTCCTACTCTTGGTATTCCAAATCCTGAAAAGCCTTTTACACAGACAGTAGCTGAGAAAAATGGCTACATGTCATCTGTCTTGTTACAGAATCACGGGGAAAAACAAAGACCCGTCGGATACTTTTCAACAAAATTAGACGCAGTCGCGATGGGGCTTCCTGCTTGTCTAAGAGCTGTTGCTGCAGCTGAGAGAGCTGTGGTAGCCTCTAGAGATTTCGTAGGTTTCAGTGAGCTAACACTGTTAGTACCACATGCTGTCTCTGATTTTGCTAGAACAAAAGACTTCTCATTTATCTGCAGCTCGCTGGCTGAGATATAATTTTGTGTTGTTAGAAATGCCTAACATTACTATAAAACGATGTAATGTTTTAAATCCCGCAAACTTGCTCCCCACGGAACAAGACGGGGAGCCACACTGTTGTGTTTCAGCTTTGGAACAGATATGTAGTCCAAGACCAGACTTGCAAGATGAGGCTTTAGCCAACAGTGACATGATTCTTTACGTGGATGGATCCTCCAGTAAAGATGCATTGGGCAAAAACAGAGCTGGTTATGCAGTTGTTTCATTAACTGAGGTTCTGGAACAACAACCACTGCCATCACATTTTTCAGCACAAGCTGCTAAATTGGTTGCTCTGACTGCAGCATGCAAATTGGCAAGTGGCCAACGTGTTACAATTTACACTGACTCAAGGTATGCTTTTGGCGTTGTACATGATTATGGCTCGTTATGGAGACATCGAAAGTTTTTGAAAGCAGATGGAAAGCCGATCTTGAATCACCTGCTGGTGGGTCAATTGTTGGATGCTTTGATGTTGCCAAAAGAAGTGGCAGTGTGTAAATGTCTGGCCCACACCTCAGGAAATGATGACGTTTCCAAAGGAAACAGACAAGCAGATGTAGCTGCAAAGGCTGCGGCTCTGCTTCCTGTTCAGATAACCGCAGCAGCACGGCTAGATGAGGAAATAGGGGACATAGAAGCGATGCAACAGCATGCATCTGTTGATGATAAGAGAAAATGGAGAGATGCAGGCTGTGTGTATAAAAATAATCAATGGTGGAGCCCCAATGAAAAACCATGTTTACCTTCTGATTTCTTTCAGGCATATGCGAAACTGACACATGGATTGGACCATGCTTCCAAAACGGGAATGTTTTCCATTATGAAAAATAACTGGTTTACCAAAGGTTTTTCCACAGTGGCAGCAGATTTTTGCAGCAGATGTCTGATTTGCGGAACTAACAATGTGGCAAGGGGTCAGGCAATGAGACAGGCGGGGCATCCCAGGCCACCAAGACCATTCTCACATGTAATGCTTGATTATATCGAATTGACACAATCAGATAAAAAGAAATACTGCATCGTTGCTGTAGATCTTTTCTCAGGATGGGTGGAAGTTTTGCCAACATCAAAGGCAGATGCACAAGGGGTGGCGAAATTACTCCTACAGGAGATTGTCCCACGATGGGGAATCCCTGAAAGATTGTCGAGTGACAACGGCTCACATTTTGTAAACAATGCAATTTCAGCCGTGGAAGCGTTTCTGGGTACTCCCTGGAAACACTTTTGTTCCTATCATCCGGAATCAGCCGGAGCGGTAGAGAGACAGAACCAGGTTCTGAAAAACAAACTGGTAAAAATTTGCGATGAGACAGGGCTTTCATGGCCTAAGGCTCTGCCCATTGCTTTGACTTATATGAGAATGAGGAAGAGGGGGCGAGCACAGCTCTCACCATTCGAGATTCTGTTTGCTCGTCCACCTCACATGGGCTGGGAACCACACAAACCTAGACCACTGCCTGACACCACTCTTTGTGAACATGACATGTTGCAATATTGTGTTGAACTGGATAAGGTGTTCTGTGATATCTCAAAACAGGTACAGGCAGCAGCTCCAGAGCCGGCTGAGACAGCCCTGCACAGCATCAGGCCAGGTGATTTCGTGCTGATAAAGGATCTGAGGCGAAAACACTGGAGAGCAAAGAGGTGGCAGGGGCCATTTCAAGTGTTGCTGACAACTCACACTGCGGTGAAAGTTGCGGAGAGGGCTCCGTGGATTCATGGGACGCACTGTCGGAAAGTGCCAGCTCATGCGGTAGCTGCAACGGATGTATCAGCTCATGCGGTAGCTGCAACGGAAGAATAACCTGGAGCATCAGCTCACGCGGTAGCTGCAACGGAAGAAGACTTCCATACACAGCCTACGAGCACCAAATAGGGCACCAGAGGCGGATGCCACAGTGCCTGAGACTGAGGAACACGAGGATGAGAGCGAACATGCGTTTGACTAAGAAATGAAGTAGTCATGGGAAAATTTACTTGGTGTAAATTACTATGATTATGGAGAAGGAAATGTCAAATTTTGTGTGTATGTTCTTTAAAATGAACATGGGGTGGATTGTGAAGGAAATTTTACATTTAGATGTGTTCTACTATTAGATGTGTTTTTATTTCATCTAGATGTGGTTTTAACTCTTAGAAGTGTTCATTTTACTTAGAGGAGTTTTACTATTAGATGTGAACCTTAACCTTTTATTCCTAGATGTGTATCACTTGTTAACATTGAACTATTAACATTGAACATGTATTTGTACCAATCATTATTGAAGAAATGTAACCAAGCTTTTAGAGATGCATACGTTAAGTGCAGGAACAAAATGTTCTGAGTGATAAAAACTCAGTAGCAGGGAAACTGTGTAGTGCAGCAGGTCAAAGTAACCTATTGTACTTTAGGTGTGAAAGTATGTGCGTAGGGTCGATAAAATTAGCGATAAGCAGAATGTGTGAAAATGATGCAGCTGGAAACAGGAACTTCTGCAGACATGTGTATTGAGCTGTCTAGCTAGAATTTACAGCAGACAAGGGGTCTTGAACAAAGATGTTTCCTTTTAAGGCAAACAAAGATTGGGTGTAACCGACCCAGGATGTGTGAGAGGTATATAATGATGTCGAGGAGAGCTAACTTTGCCCTTCTCATGACAGACGTTCTCTGTATGTGAACTGCCTATTTCTTGCAAGAAATAAAATCATGTTTGATACTTTGACTTTTCAAAGGTTTGGATTTGTATTCCTTCCTCCTCATTTTTCGAATAGAATTATTTCCACAACAGTGCGCAACAGACACTAGCCAGGATGTACTATGCCACAATACTGTCAGACTATCAGACAAGGTATTCACAACAAGTAACATCTCAAAACCAATGATGATAATAAACTTTGATTTATATTAAGGGTGTGAAATGATGAAAATGGCTAGGCCCTATTAATTTTATCTGTGAAGCTTTCACAAACAACCACCACATTGTGCCAATTCCAAAGACAAGGAAAAACTGCACTCTGATGGAAGACAGACAGAAAGTGCAAGCTAGGATTTTTTGGTTAAACAAAAGTTGTCAATTATTTAGCCCCCTTCCTTGTATGTTAGCACGTTTAGAGTGGTAGCAATGCATGCCTGATGTTTTCCCGTTTAATTCAATACCTTAGTCTTCATTCTAGCAGAAAATGTGAGCTCATCACTACAACCTCTCTTATACAACAAAGTGAATGAAAGAAATGAAAACCAATGCAATACGATGATGAATCTCCAAAAGATGACACCTACAGACTGTTTTTAAATGGGGTTGGATACATATTTTTTGCTTTTAAACTGTGTGTGTGTGTGTGTGTGTGTGTGTGTGTGTGTGTGTGTGTGTGTGTGTGTGTGTGTGTGTGTGTGTGTTAGATGACAGTAGGTTACAGTTTGACAAGAGTTCAGTTTGACAAAAGCACAATGTTTTGTTTTATTACGAGTGTACACAAATATAAGCAAACACTTTGCAGTTTGAATGATGTCCTGTATGAACAAAATGACGGAGTATGTATTGTTTTTATGTTTCCACTGTTCGATCGCGGCATCGCGCCCGCACCTCTCCCCCACACACACACACACACACACACACACTCACACACACATTAATTTTCGTGCAAGTTTTATTTATTTTTATATTGTGTATTCTCCATGTAAATTCATGCACCGAGCAGTGACGCCCGTGCCGATTCGGTTAAAACGAATACACATTCCACCCCATGCACACCCATGTTGATAGCTAGCTGACTATGCAATTCACTAAGATAGGGATAAAGGCAGCCTATTATAATGTGTCCTGCTACTACTGGCATTTACCAGGACCTCTTGCTGGTGTGAAGTTAACTCTGTCTGTCCCTCCTCATCATGACCAGGCTGTGGAAGCTCAGGCTCAGCTTCCACTTGCTGGTCCTCTACAGTCTCAGTGTGGCTAAGCGATGTAGTGTGCTGGCAGTTGCACTGCAACCAAAAAGCCAGTAGTCTCGACTCGAGAGACTTGGAAACTTTTCCCCCATCCACCTTTCTCCTTACGTTTTCTGCTAGCCATAGACTTTTTTTTTTTTTGCCGACGGCCGGGCGACGGCCCTCAGTTGGACGGCCGTTCTGGACTTTTCCAGAACGCACAGATTACCAATCCGTCCCTGACCACACCCTATAGTACCCAAGTAGGAAACTACGCAACAGCGGTCAGCCTACAACAGACTCCCTCTGTAGGAAGGGAGTAGGTATAGCTAGCCTACATAGGTGTCTAGCTCTCAGCACAACCACTTCATCCGGTCACATTCGCTTTATTGTTTAGTTTAAAAAACGAAAAATGAGATTTTGCCTCGATATTTCATTTTTTTGCCTAGAACTTTAATGCTTCACCAAACTCAGCTCAGACCCTCCGGATGGTCTGACTCACTTATATCTTTTCTAAATGGTCAGACTTACTTTCCCAAAAAATCCCATTGATCTGTGTTATCTGAGCACTGAGGGCCGTAACATTTAATGCTGTCCACTAGAGGGGGCGACAGGATAATAAGGGTCTCGATCAGCTCCTCTGGTCAGTAGTCAGGGCACTGATCAGGGATCAGTCAGTCGGCTGAAATCATGCTCAATCTATTCACTGATATCAGATGTGAGTGTGTGGCCCCTATAGCCTGGGTTTGGTAGGTTGAATCATTTTTAGCCATGATATCAGCTGTAATTGATGTGATTTGACTTACAGTTTTCCAAAACATAATCATGTTTATTTGGCACCAGCTGCAGTTAATGTTGACTTTTTCTATTTTCTTTACCAAGCTGTGGTTGAAGAACCTGTGTTCAGCTCATGCTGCAGGAGTGTGGTGGGGGGGCAAGGTCTGTATTGACCAATGGATGGAGAACTCAAGGCAGGCCCTAACCTTACTACTCTTCTATGCATTGTTTTTTAATAATTTAGTAGTCTGTTGTGAGTTACTTCCTTACTTGTTATCAGTCCCATGACAGGAAGGTCCTGAAACACCTTTTGCCCCTTTCTTCCTTTCAGGCTGTATTTGGACCACAGCATATTTGTCCCGATTGCCCGCAGTATTCTGCGAACTGACTGGCCAACTGTGCCAGAACACAGTCTCACACCGAATGCTGTCTATAGACATGGGAATTTTTTTTTTCAATATTTACTGTATTTAAATGTAAATATAATTTTATGAATAAATTATGTTTATATTTAGATTCTTATATGGAAGGACAAGCACCAGGGATTTTCTAAATGGCCTTTCTTGGTTTAGTTTTAGACAGAATGCAGACAGCTCTTCTTCTGTCTTCATCTGCTCAATGCTGGCCTGTTCTTCTGCTGCTGCTGCATAACGATTTCTCGCAACTGACGCAGCTCTCGTAGCACTTCATCGACTTTTCGATTCAGTGTGAGGTAGTCTGGAAAAAAAACTTCATGGTTGCTCTGCCAGGTACAATATAACAGGTAAATGCAACAGCTCAATAGCATAAAAGTAATACTTTGCTCTTCGTCCTCAGTCCCCTGACAGTGTTTTGCAGGGCAATGCTGATGCTGTAAGTAAAAAAAAACCCATTTGTTTAAATGCTCATTTGTTTATAGAAATATAATAGTTTGCAAACAATTTTTACCACTTACTTGGTGGGCAATGTGTTGTAGCATTTCTGCCTGGTAATAAATAGCAATAAACATATTGGTTGCTTTTTTTTTATTTTATTGGTTGGTATGATTTTAACAGCTTCAAACTAATTGTTCTTGCAGGTCACTTACTGTCTTGTGGCTTGTACTGCCTGATCTCCGTGAAGACTGGAGCTTGTGGTCTGTTTCCAGCCATACATTGGAAACGAGGACGCTTTGGTGAGACCAATTCTGTGAGTGAAGACCAAATATATATATATAAGCTAACACTGGTCTCTCTCCGAGACACCTGCCGCTGTTCTCCACAGTTTCTCCTCACACAACAACTCAATTTGTCTCCTCTAATTGTTGTTCTGTCTAATCCTGGTCTGTCCCTAATTGTGTGTCATAATTGTATGGCTGTGGTCTGCCATATGAGTATTAATAAACATTTATAATGTCCTCAGCGTTCGACCTGTCATTGCGATCCATTGTTTTCCTATCGCTGAGATTCACCGCACTCCCTCTCGTTATGTCACGTCCGGTTTTGGCATTTTTAGATGCGGAAGTAAAATTTTCTCACAAAAATGACTCCAAAAGCCTTAATAGCGTATTTTAAAGTATATTTTAAAGAAAATCTAGTTCCTACATTATTTTTCTAAACATTGACTCACTGGAGTCTCTAACCTGCAATATGCCCTTTAAGAGAAACGTGACTATCTCTGATCAGGGTACCCGCGGGATCTTAAAAAGTCTTAAATGTCTTTAAATTCAAAATCAACATTTTTAGGCCTTAAAAAGTCTTAAATTCGCTGAAGTATTGAGTTCTAGGTCTTAAATAATTTTAAACGGGTCTTAATTTTCCTACGTCCATGTAACGCTACCTCTTGCTCATTGAAATGCTCCTGCAGCGGTTTAGAGAGAGTGAGAGAGTGTGTGTGTGTGTGTGTGTGTGTTTTTAGTTCGTCTTTTCGCTAGTGAGAGACCAACATGCGTCTTATATTGCAGCCAATCAGCTTTTGTGTTATTGGCGCTAGTCTCTTTCCGATTGCACCAGACACATCAAACGGGTTTTATTCTTCAGCTTCAGTTCTCCAGTTCTGCGACAGTGAAAGCGAAGGCGAATCTTTCATACCTGCCATCTCGCATAATGACCATATAAAAGTATGACATGCCCGATAGCACTAAAAAAAGAGTTTAAAAAGCGATGTAAACCCCGAATTCATTCGCTACTGGCACACGGACCGATGTCAGACTGGCCGCGGATTCTGTGCCCGCGTTTGCCGCCTGTCAGCGCTCTCGCGAGTGTACCGAATCTAGGCACTGTAGGTCTTAAAGTGAAAGCCACCCAATATAGCCTAGCCTATACCCCCCTCCTGCCTGTGTCGTTAATATTAATCAAACAACGGGGAAAATCAAACAGTAGCCTACCTAAACTTTAAGCACTGTTTGTATCATTATATTTAAGTTGTATTTATTTGTCCTATTGTCAACATTCATGAATTTTGTTTGTTTTATTGCCATGTGTGACTATTGTGCATCTAACATAATGATATGGTAAATGTGGCATCCTAATTATGAAAGAAAAAAAAAAACATGCACATATCTGAAAATGACCACCACAAAATCAGTAATTTTGATCTCACAAAAAATGTATACACACACACACTACTGGTCAAAAGTTTGAGAATGGTAATATTTAATATGCTTTTAAAGTCTCTTCTGCTCACCAATGCTGCATTTATTTGATCCAAAATACAGCAAAAACACTATTATTGTGAATTTTTTTTTTTTTTTTTTACAATTTAAAATAACTAGCTATTTTATGTTTCAATATATTTTAAAATGCAATTTATTTCGGTGATTCAAAGCTGAGTTTTCTGCATTATACTCCAGACTTTAGAGTCACAATCCTTCAGAAATCATTTTTTTTACTTTCTATTTCAGATAAATGCTGTTCTTTAGAACTTTCTATCCATCAAATAATCCTAAAAAAAAAACTTACACACAACTGTGTTCAACACTGATAATAATCATAAATGTTTGTTGATCATCAGATCCTCATATCAGAATGATTAGTGAAGGATCATGTGACACTGAAGACTGGAGTAATGATGATAAATTCAGATTTGATCATAGGAATAAATGACACTTTACTATATATATTTGTCACGGGTGAGCTCAGGCATGAAGACAAAGACAGGTAAGTAGAATACTCAAATGAAGTTTAATAAACAGGATACTCACTAAACATTAACGCTCTACATAAACGGTGACCAGACAAAGACTGAATGAACAAAGAGGAACTTAAATACAAACACAGATGACTAACTAACGAGGGGCACAGGTGATACAGATGAGGGTAACTAAACACATCTGAACAGAACTAGACTAACGAGGGTAACTAAGGAAACAGAGAAAGTGGCGGGAAAACATAGACAAAGGAACACGTGACAAATGAAACTAGGAAGTGCAAGGAACAAAACAGACCAAACATGTGACAATATTCACATAGAAATCAGTTCACAACAGAACTGTCACAATATTACAGCTTTTTTGTATTTTTTTATAACATAAATGCAGCCTTGGTGAGCAGAAGAGACTTCTGTAAAAACATTTAAAAATCTTACCGTTGTCAAACTTTTGACCGGTAGTGTGTTTGTATATTAATCCTGGTGGGATTGAGCTATGAGGAAGTGCAAGTTTACTAATACTTTGTTCAATTTGAATAAATTAATTTGCTTTGCAAGTTATTTTATGATTCTGCATTTCCTTTTGTACATTTTTTTTTTATTTTTTTTTATTGCGTGATATAGGTCTTAAATTTAATTAATAATGGTCTTGAAAAGGTCTTAAAAAGTCTTAAATTTGACTTGGTGAAACCTGCAGATACCCTGTCTGATATGCATGACGCTCAGATTATTGGAGAACAGATTATTCTAGAGTCTAGACATGTGGGACCAATCTCATCACGTTACGAAGAAGCACATACACATTTTAATACAAAAAAATGATGAAGCATAGTCTACTCTATCTATAGGCTGTCTGCAGGCAACCACGACTTTTCTTATGAACACAAAGAAGAGCGTTTCAGTGACTGAAATTTTCATCTGTTCCTCACAATAATAGCATATCCTTTTCGTTCCGCCAGAAGAAATGACAGGTTTGGAAGTCTGAGTCACGGTAATTTCATTTTACTGAATTAAAACCAGTTGTAATATCTGTGTTTCACCTCTACACTTTCATTTATGAGGTGAGGCTTTAACTCCTTGGACCCAAGAATAGACTTTTGTCCACTGTAGTGGATGTTATATTTTAGTGAATTTCTCTGACATCATACATGTCACATATGTCACAGTCTGGATGTCCTTTAAAGAGCACATTCAGGGCTTTGCAGGGATACCAAATGTTTGGAGGTTTCACCTGGACAACAACTTCTTCTTGGTCTTTAAAAACGGCTGACATTAATGTTTAGCACTCTTATGGAAATATGATAATATTTTTTAATTCTAATTTAAATCGGATTAATTTTCAAATTGTTTGTTATAAATCAACATCTCAGGAAAATGTTATGGGGTTTCTAATCAAAATATGACTTTCTGTTACAAAACAGGGCATTGATTTCATAAATGACCACTGTAGTGGACACCAGGAGTTAAATCATGTTTATCAGGCATTCTGGAGACATAAGTGAATAGGGAAAGAAATTACATATCAATATTCCTATGAAATATTAGATATTATTATGAAAATGTTGCCAATTATTATTCCTCCCATTATTACACTTCTTTTTTCATTACATGTCGCACCAAGAACACATTAATATGCAAATTAGATGCAGTGAATAGATACATTGAATTGAATGGGAAAATCCAAGTATTGTCATTTTGCCCACATATTTCATAAAGTAAGATGGTATATGAATGCATTTCATAACATAGTTCAGAATCATCTTTAAATAAAGTTTGTTTAAAAAAAAAACCTGGAACCTAAAAATTGATTGGTGAATTAAAAATAAATCCCATTGTTTTTGCCTATACATGCAATTTCATGTCATTATATTTTTTTTAACAACTGAGTCCTGCTGTCAACTACAGAGTACATATCATAGCATATGAATAAAATATCATTTTTCAAAAATGTTTTTTTTTCCCCATTTGTTTCTTATGCTCTAAACAATGTAATGACATGAAAAAATACTAAATTAAAAAAAAAAACATTCTGGGTCCCTTATTAATGAAAAGCATGGGAACTTCAACTAACTTGAGTATGAGTATGAGTATTCAATTGAAACCCTCTTTTAGAATTTCGTAAAATATATATATATATCTTAAACCTCATAATGTTTGCAAAACGATACCGAGACGATTTATTTTTATTATTTTATTTATTTGGCGAGGTTGAAACAACATGAAAGATTAATATGCTATAAATAAATTAACGTGTAGGCTACTACAATGTGGATGAACAAAATCCCTGTTGTAATGTGTAATGTGAGGAAAATAGTATTCAAAAGAAAACAGAATGTCACGTGTTTGAAGGCACGGAACTCAAAGGCCCAACATTCTATTTTGGATTGTGACATCATAATGGACATTATTACAGAGAATCCTGGAGAAAAGACCTTCATTTTGCATCTGACTGTTGTTGTTGTTGCTTCTTGCTCATTCAAGACAGTTTTGTTGAGGAAATCTTCACTCCAGCATTTAAACATGTGGAACAAAGCAAGCAATACTCTCCAGAATCCGCCACTGCTATGCACAGGCAAACAGATTTTCAGCAGATCTTCTGAAATGCTAACAGGACGTCAAGGTCCTAGATCTCCTGTCTATTTTATGGATGTGGTAGAGAGAAACAGCACAGACCCTTCATGTGGACCAGTGAGGGTGGACAACGAAGCGTCTCTGTCTGAAAGCCCTGTTGCCTTGTCCACAAACATACCTGTTCTGGAACTAACCCATGTTCCCGTCAAGCCTGGCCGGAACAGGTCAGCTGGACATTGCTTTTTGCCAAAGGCTGAAAAGAAGAAGAAGACTGAATCAGTTTCAGGTGTAACCCCAGGGCATCGAGGAGCCAGGTCTTCTGAGCATTTCAAGGAAGTGTCGGTGAAAAACATCACATACCCTTCATGTGAGTCTGACCTGAATGTCAGTGCTTCCTTACATCTTTATCTTGAGAGTCAACCAGTGAGAGTGGACAGACGTCCGTCTCTGCGCCAACACCCTGTTGCTGTGTCCAAAATCATGCCCGCTCCTGTGAAGGTTCAAGCTGGACAAAGGTCAATTTCATGTGAAAGACCTCCAAGACATCAAGGGCTCTGCATTTCTACAGATCTAATTGATTTGGTGGGGAGAAACATGGTAGAACCTTTATGTGAGTCTGATCTGCAAGACATTGCTCCCCTTTGCATCCCCCGACTGCCCAGTCTCGCAAGTCGGCCAGTGAGGGTGAGCAAACGCACATCTCTGTGTGAATCTGCTGCTGTGTCCATGAACATGTCTGTTCTGGAAATAACCCATGTTCCTGTGAAGCCTGTTGCTGACCCACAGAAAAGAGCCAGTGTTGTTCTGAAGATGTAGAGATGAAGAGGGCTCAGCTTACAGCTTATAAAGCATCCACACGCTAAGGAAACAAGATAATAAAAATATTCTTTGTGCAACAGAAAGCTTTGTGTGCATCTAAAAATGTTTCTTTGTTGATTAACAGGTGTGACAGGTAATGAAATGTACATTAAACATGCATAATCATTGTTTAAACAGCATTTGACAATTAATTGTACAGCACAAATTATTTCATGAAGAAAAAGCTTTAACAATCATATTTGCAATATGCCAGCCATTTCATAGTCTAAAACCTTCTGTATAAATATCACTCCCACACTCCAATGTTTAGAAATTTGACACAGACATATGAGAATCTATCAATATTTCTCCTCATCTGCACACTTTTGAACTAAAAGCCCTGAGGGATGTTGATTTGTCGCGAGTCTTCGTGAGGAGAATAGAGGAGTTTTTTAATGAATGAGAGCAGCTGAGGCTCAAATTACAATCAAACGGTACCGAAAACCGCGGTTTTCATATTCATAACTCCTGACACATATTAACAAATGACTGTGACTATAAGACTTTGAGAATAAAACAGAGGTAAAAAATGGAAGCTTGAGTCTTAGATCTTTTAAATGATATATAGTTTGTCAAGGTATATACTTACATCTGACAGTCATTTGAGCTAATTTAAACAAATAAAGCTTGAGGACGAATGCGCCCTCAATCCGGTTAATTCACATCGATCATGACTCAAAAACGTTACATCAGTTTTGAAATTTTTTTAATGAAATCATATAAAGCCAATTCAGTTTTGAACACACATGATAAAGAAATCACAAAAACACACCAAAACACATCACCATGCCTGCACAAGTTGTAAACATGCAGTAATTAATCAGTGTTTTATGAATTTGCCAAACACAGGAGAGAAATTCATCTCCACAGGCGAACCGCTCACATAAACCTTCACACTGCATTCCCTCGGTTAAACTACACTTCTGCAGATTAAACGCCTTTAAACTTGGTTATGATGAAAGATAACATACTCGTGCTTCTCATTCACACATCTTAACAAAACACAGATCAATTAATCATCGATTCTTAACCTTTAAGACGCTTTTGACGTCACAACTGAGATGCACATGCAATTTGAATATATCAGATAAAAGAGCTGGGCTTCAAATAATTATTTCATTATTACAGTGTAAAACATTGGGGAAGTGACCGCATTATGCCCACATAAAGAACTATAAAATAGAAAGAATTAAGTAATTGCAAATAGTATTTTATATCACAGGACATTTAAGATGTCTGTTATTTAATTTTTTATTTAGAGAAATGCAGTGTTAGCTAACTGTGTGATTTATACATTTCTGAAATTCATAACTTTGGACAAATCAACTCTGATAACAGATCACTCTAAATTGTAATGATTTTTAAAAAGTTATGGGGAAATTTCAATATAAAGTATATTCTGACAGAATCTGTTCTGAGAGGAGGGTTTCTGACAGGAAAATATATTTTCTGAAGTGATTTTGACCCCAAAACAACTTATATTAATGATTTTTAAAAGGTTAAGGGGTAAATTTCAACATAAAATATATCCTGACAGAATCTGTTCTCAGAGGAGGGTTTCTGACAGGAAAATTTATTTTCTTTGGGTTCTGTTGTGTGTATCGCAGTTGTGATGTCACCGGCGCGCTCCCGCTGCGCGCTCTCGCTTCTTCAGTCCGCGGGAGATCTGAGGGGAGAAAGGCGTGTGTTTGTTCACTCGTGTTCAAAAGCGTCTTAAAGGTTAAGAATCGATGATTAATTGATCTCTGTTTTGTTATAATGTGTAAATGAGAAGCACGAGTATGTTCTCTTTCATTAGAGCCAAGTTTAAAGGTGTTTTATCTGCAGAAGTGTAGTTTTAACCGAGGGAATGAGTGTGAAGGTTTATGTGAGCGGTTTGCCTGTGGATGAATAATTTCTCTCCTGTGCTTCAATGTTTGGCAAATTCATAATACACTGATTAATAACTGCATGTTTATAACTTATGCAGGCATGGTGATGTGTTTTGATGTGTTTTTGTGATTTATTCGTCGTGTTCAAAACTGAATTGGCTTTATATGTGTAGCAATTATGGACGCAGACATATAGATGAGTTAATCTTCCAATGATTCGATCAAATTAACATCCTTTTCAACAAAGCACAATTCATCACGAGGGAGATGGGGGCTTGTTTCTGCCCGGAGCTACTAGTTCTGACTTCCTATGGACTCGCCACCAAACTCAGTTAAAAGAGGACAAAAGGCTCGTGGTTGTCACAAGACAAAGAAACAACCAGACCTCTGTCTTTGCATGACCAGCAAATGAACTCCACGTGACAGCTAAAACTCAGAGTAAGCTCACAGAAACTGTTAGCTTATGGAGTACATCAAATAACTGATTATTGGACTTTCATTCAAATAGCCTTCGACATAACTTGTTAGTGTGTTTACAACTAATACACGTTAGTTAGACTATTAGGCATGTATATTACTCACAATTCATGCAATTATGTAACTATTGAATGAGTGGATGAAAAAGCCTTGTGTTTGATACCGGTGTGTTCGTATGGGTATAATCCAACAGATGAGCTGAATGAAATCTTTATAGAATTGATCATGTCCTTATAGTAAGAAATTAGGTCTAAATTTACTCTCTGCTTAAGAGCAGGAAACTAAATTCTATAGATAACCCAATTTTGTGGGAGGGGTGGAGACACAGTCACCCCTGAAGCCTAATTGGCCAGAACCCATCCAGGGGATGGGCAAATGTTTGAGTTTAGTCTCAGAACACGAACGAAAAGTTCAGTTCTGTTCTCAAGTTCAGTTCTCAGTTCTGTTCTCAAGTTCAGTTCTCAGTTCTGTTCACAGTTCTGTTCTCTACAGTTCTGTACAGTTCAGACCAGAAGCAGTGCAGAGTTCAGCTCAAGTTCGGTTCCAGTTCGGTTCGAGCTGGTTCGCGGCCTGTTCGCAGTTCAGAGATGAGCTCAGTCCTAGCAGTATGACCAGAGAGAGTTCGGAACGGAGTTCCCAGGAGACGATCTGACGATCGTGACAGACCAACATCAGAGAAAATGGGTTAACAACGATTTCATTCAGGCCATCTGCTTTTCTCTCACTTTCCTTTCTTTTACTTAAAGTTTATTTTATTTCCGCTAAGTCTCGGGTCTGTTAAAGTTTCGCCGTAAAAGTCTCTCAACAACGAGTTTCTAACAGCGCGCTCCAACTTCAAACAACGCCCACAAGACTTCCATCCAGCCGCCAACACCCCACGTGTTCGGCCTCCCCAGACGTCGACCAGACCTTCAGCGAATCAAAGATCCGGGAAAATCCCTGTACAGCCAGGAGAAGGGAATCCCCCTTTGTCAGACGACACGCGAAACCCAAACGCAAGTAACGCCTTTTTGATTCCAAGCTGAACTGGTGCATTAGATCAAATGTAATAACCCTGCCTAAGAAACGATAGGAGGTTAAATTACTGATCAATGGTTTCTTCAGGTCATGTTTCATAAATGCATAGATTGCTTAGGATTTCATAATTTCTCTCTCTTAGAACTTATTCTTTCCTCACCTTCTTCCTTTCTGCAACGTGTGAATGTGCGAGTGTGTGTGTTTATGTTAGATATTAGTTTGATGTGTTAGATTAATCAATAAAGTTCCGTTTGTATTCAAAGATAACTGTTCTTGTGTTATGTGCTTATCAATTTAATGTCTTGAACTGCCGATCTAAGTTACCTGGCTGTTAAATAGTGTTTCACTATTGTTCGGATATTAATATCCGCTGCAGAGTTGATATTTACGGCCCGTTCAAATGAACGCTGGACGAGTCATTTGCTCGGCTGTAAAATAGACTCTCAAAATTCCCTATGAATTCATTAAATTCATTCATTTGAGCTAAATATACATGTTTCCCTTTAACAGAGCCCCCTTTAAGTCCTTACATATCGGCGGACGAATAAGTTAAGGTGTAAACATTAATTCTGAATTATTTATACTACATAGTGTCATTCGAGTCTTTCATTTTAATTCAGTTCCCCGTTGAGTTATTATTTTATCTGACTCATAGTCGCTACAGTATTGGTGGAGAACGCGGGGCAGTTTAACCTAAATTATAAGCATATAAATCGAGATTTTATCTTTGAATTACATTTTGAGAGATCAGACCGCTAGACGCGTCTGTCTGTGTGTGCGCGCGCTCGTGACGCAAGCTGCGCGCGCGCCTATTTGAAAGCTGTGTTGAATGAATGAGGAACGCTGTGTAACCCAAGTCTGTCCCTGTTCTAAAACTGCATTAAAGTAATTTAAGATCTGAGATCTCACACTATACGATAAGGTAAGAATTAAGCGTGTTCCTTAATTTCTAGAATGCCTCGTTTATAGCCGAATTGATGTCATTGCGTGTTCCAGTGTCATTAAATAGCTAACGTTATACGTATATCAGTCAGCCAGAGAACTGAACGAACTTAAAACTGCATTAATTGAAATACCCTGCGAGGAATAATCTCCTCACAGCGCGATCAGATCAAGCGTGTTCCTTGATCGATTTATTACGGCCTTATATGATTTATAGCTATTAATTCAGTGCGTGTTCCACTGTAATTCGAAGAGCTATATCTTCCCTGTGCTAATGTTAAACAGTTAAAAACTTGCCGGTTTGTATATCCGTCTCGTATAACACTGCGTGTCCCAGTGTGATTTAAAGGAGAATGATTTGAACCCAAGTAAAGCTGACATTGATAGAATCAACAGTAGAAGAAAACCTGTTGTTCTATATGCACATAGATCCGCCGAGATCAATAGTGTTCTATTTACAGCGCAAAACTGTAACATTGAACTGTAACTGGAAAGTTTAATCTCACTCTTAACAAACTGAGTGAAAAGCCCCACAGAGCAAGACCAGCTACGAGTGGTGTTCCTTATTTTAATTTTCATTGTTGAAATGTGCCGACGTTTCACGTAATACACTCGATTGCACGTGCTAAACTTATGTGTAACTTTACAGGGTGAAAAGCGCTGACTTTTCTTGTTACTCCTAACTACCCTGTCTGCAATTCACATGTTTGCCGCTAGCGTTTGTTTGTCGCCATAGTCACGACTGCGGCACGGAAGTCAACCAGCGCTTCCGGATAAACTCAGCGCATGCGCAGTGCGTCGAAGCCATATTTGTAAACAAACCTTACGGTAGCTAACAGCTACAGGCTAAGCTAATCGAAGCAGTTGTTTACATTGAAGCCTAAATGCTAAAGCTTTAGCATTAGTTTTAGGTATCAACCGTATTAACATACGTGTAAATGCAGTGTCTGTTTGAGTCACTTTAAAGTGATTTAACCATTTAAACACCTCAACTTTATGTACACTGTTGGTCTTTCTTACTTTTCTCTTATCTTTCTAATACATTACGTTATACTCTACTTTAAGGGAAATATTGGTTCACAATTGTTAGTTACTTTACCTACATTTTACTTGAAGAGGAAATATACTGGTTTGCAATTATTAATTGTTAAGTTTGAATTTAATGAAATAAAAAATTCAAGATTCATTCCTCAAAGTCATGTAAAATGATTTTAAAGTTATTCTAACTATTCTGGAATTTACTCATTTTCAGAATTTCTCATTGAGACCCAATTACTTTAGGTATTCGTCTGGAACTTTAGAAGTCCAAGTGAACCACTAAATTGATATCTATTACCAAAACCTTTTGGACTCACACTTATTCATTATTTTTATTGCGTTATACCCTCCTTTATCCCCTCTTCCTATTGTAGCTATTCACTTAGCCACTCTATTTTATTTACTCATTTATCTCTTTATTTAACTTCCTTTTTTTTGTAACCTAGCTTGGGAGCAACACACCTGAGCCTCAATAGGAGACAGTGCCAGATTCCTACGAGTTTCAAAATAAATCAGAGACAATCCTCATTGTCTAAATATTTATTTTGGGTGATTAGTTGACCATCAACTATCAACTTTATACTCGTAGTCAGACAAAGGCTTCAGAGCCATTTGTGGGGCCGGATCTCCTTGCTTTCCTCCCTTCTCACGTCTTCCCTGTTCTGTCCTGCTCTATTCAATTTTATTCTTCATATTTATAGGGAACAAGCCTGGAAGAATCATTGATCATTTCTAAAAGAAAGAGAAAGATAATTCTTCCCAGAGAAACAAACCAGTAGGCATTTGATTGGTAATCAAACCCTCCTTTGTTCTCCATGCTTTCCCTGCATTTGTAAACGCAATTTAAAATTTTGACATATCTAAGTTCATTTAACAGAGACAAGTGTTGAGCCACCGTCGCCTTCAACGCATCCCTGCGTAAGCGGTCCGCCTGTAAGGTGTGTGGCGTCAATCCTGTCAGACTAAGGAAAGAGGTATCAGCATTATTATTGTATTATTTTACTCTGTAACATAAACAATAATATTGTTTCTGTTTTGAAAAAAAGATTTTCATTGATAGGAAGTAGTTATAGAAAAAAAAGAACTTTTTCTCCCAGTGAAAGTTATTTTTGTTTCTTTCAATTGAAATAGGTTTTTAACCTTTTCTCTCTTCCTCCCTTACTAAGCTGAGTGACATAGTCCTCGCATCACGATTTGGAAACAGCTTTTCATTGATAGAATTTTCTTTAAAAAAAAAAAGAAATTCTCCAAGTGAAAAGAAAATTGTTTCAATCTATTGAGATTTGTTTTAACCCTTTTCTCTCTTTTTCCCTTACCTAGTTGAGTGACAAAGCCTTCACATCACTAGCCTACCTGTCTACACTGAGACCAACACATAGTCGTCACCACACGCCACTATTGGTGTACAATCACTGAAACGACACTTAGCTGTTCCACCACACATAGGCTTATACCCCACACAGATCTGTGTCAGTCTCTTCTCCCAGCGTACCAACATGTCGCAGACGACAAACCCCACTGCCCAAGGGGAAGATGTGGACGCCTGTCTCCGAGGCATTACAGACTGCCTCACACCAAAGACAATTGAACTGTTATTATTTTTAATAATAATCATGATTCTGAGAAGGTTCCTGACACATGATTCAAGCCAGAACAACAACCACATGGAACTAGCCAAGATCACCTGTTCCCTAAGCAACGCCTTCACCGCCCAGCTGAAACTAAGCGACAAGCACATCATCCACCTTCAAGAGGAACTGACACGTGCCCAACACCACATAGACAAGCTGGAAGTGAAAGTCCAGGACGACTTCAAGCGTCAGACCACTGAGTTCCTGAGAGAGCTGATGCACACTCAACGCTGCACAGACCAGCTCAAGGCTAAAGCTCAAGACAAACTCAAAGTGCCTGACGAAGTGGAGCAAGAAACAAAGAAACCAGTTGACAAGCTCCAAGAAGCCCTTGCAGTCGCTGAACGCGACAAACAAGAGTCAAAGACTGCACATAAACACCTGTTAAACCAACTCCAGTCTGCTGAACATCAGCTAGAGAAAGCCAACGCTGATATTAAAGACCAGAACTCTAAAATCAATGCTCTGGAAGACCACCTTGAAAGGTACAGCACTGAGATGGACCATCTGATCCGACAGCGAGACGACGCCAACGACGAGCTCTACGCGGTCAGATATGAACTCAATCATGCTGTCAAACAGAGACCAGAGCCAAGAAGGGATAGAACTCCCTCAGCATCACTACTGCTGAGTAGAACACAGTCTTCCTTCCAAGAACTGCCATACAACGGAAGAAGTGAATGGCCGCAACCCAAAGCGTCACCGGCCTTCACCACAGAACTTGTCCCGGCCAACAAAAGAGAGCTCATCCAAGCAGACTCCGAACCTGCACAAAAGATGACCTTTGAAAACCTCGACAAGCTCGCTAAGAACATCACCCAGTTCAACCCAAACTCCACGGAGGGCCGCGACATCCAGGCCTACCTCCAAGATATTGACTTCTACCTAGAGGCAAG
This sequence comes from Gobio gobio, assembly GCF_949357685.1. Taxonomy (NCBI): domain Eukaryota; kingdom Metazoa; phylum Chordata; class Actinopteri; order Cypriniformes; family Gobionidae; genus Gobio; species Gobio gobio. The sequence goes on along the minus strand of NC_137101.1, from coordinate 51,807,615 downwards.
ACCTCAGGTGACCGACCGACACAGGTTATACCTCCTCAGAGCCACATCCAGTCCCGAGGTACGAAGCTTTCTAGATCGGCAACCTGTTCACGTAAAGTACAACTACCAGCTACTACGTGAGACGCTGACCCAAGAATTTACAGGCCCTGAGTCTGAACACGGACTGTTAATCGCCTGGGAAACCAAACAAGATCGACAAGAGACTCCCCAAGCCTACTACAGCCGTTTCCGACGAGCCTACTTTGGTGCATATAACGAACCTGAACTTGAAGAGGATTTAAACTTCAAAACCATCTTCCTGAGAAACTTGCACCCTGGAGTGAGTCGTCATCTAGGCATCATGGTCTGCCCAGACACGATGACAATCCAACAGCTGCGTGACCTGACACACAAGGCCTACATCAAACAAAAGATGGCCTCAAAGAAAGTTTTGAAAACATCCACAGTGTCAAACTCCGTCAGCCAAGACCCAAGCCTTGCACTGGACGACACCCAGTGGCATGACTACACTACGGTCCATCATAAAGAGTACAGAGAACGTGACTCCCATGACAGCTACCACACCAACCGCTGGGAAAAGCCATGGGACCAGCCTCGCTTCTCAAGAAACCCTAAAGATGCCAAAGACCATCGTCATCCCACACATTCCAGAGCATCTAACGTGGGTAAGCGACGACAAAACCCACCTCGGCACCACTCAGTTAAGCACAGCACTGAGTACGCCGAAGAACAAGACTCTCATGCCAGTGCCAGATCCAAACAACCAGACGGCCGTGGGCACAAGCAAAGCAGCGACTCACAAGAAGTCATGCAGCTATTGAGAGAATCCCTCAAATGCCATGAAGAGGACAGGAAATGGGATGAGTCAGATTCTGATTGACACGCCTTCCAGGAAAGGGGGGACCAAAAACAGACTAGAACAGATCTGACCATACATCCACTAACGTTACATACACTACATAACTTACATACTCGCTAACATACAGAAGTTAACCACATCTGCCAGGGAAAACATTCAGCAAACATGTTCTTCCCACAGGTAGAAACTAGCTTCAGAAACTAGCTTAGCATGGACCCGGCTACACTCATCATAGGAAACATTGCACAATCTACCCAACAGGTAGAACACCTCTCATTAAGTTAGGGTACACGACACCTTAGCTGCACGAGTAGTTGTAGGCAAGACCTAGAGACACTCAACTGTTTTGTTTTGTTTCACCTCTTCCTTCCCTCTCCTTCTTCTTTTATTAGGTACAATGCCTGTCTACCCCATAAGGGTCAAGGTCACGATATAGGGATTGATGCACCACGCCTAATATCGGCAGGCCACCTTTGAACCAATGTGAGCTAGAGAGCTCCATGATTAAGAGGTCACCTCATTTGTACCACAAATGATGTCACCACGTCATGAAGAAAGGTACAACGGTCTCAACCTAGTACGATTTAGAAGTGAAGAAAACAAACAAAACAAAGGTTAAACACAGAATTTGGTCAAAGAGTCACCGTACCGAACCAAATTAGAACAACACCAAAGTTAAACTACATTACGTCGACACGATAAACCGAGGAACGTTAAAACGTAAACTTCAAGTTAACCTTAAGTTTAAAGTTTAAAACTGTTAGTACTCGAATAATCTAAGGCCCTGCACCAGTACAGTGGCCAATCATGGAGGTGTTGTCTTGTTGTTTGTTGTGTATTGTGTCTGCTTCTTCTCCTTGTGCTTCTACAGCGTTCGCCGATGTCTTCATCCCAACACATCGCCTAACGAAGGGGGGATATGTAGCAATTATGGACGCAGACATATAGATGAGTTAATCTTCCAATGATTCGATCAAATTAACATCCTTTTCAACAAAGCACAATTCATCACGAGGGAGATGGGGGCTTGTTTCTGCCCGGAGCTACTAGTTCTGACTTCCTATGGACTCGCCACCAAACTCAGTTAAAAGAGGACAAAAGGCTCGTGGTTGTCACAAGACAAAGAAACAACCAGACCTCTGTCTTTGCATGACCAGCAAATGAACTCCACGTGACAGCTAAAACTCAGAGTAAGCTCACAGAAACTGTTAGCTTATGGAGTACATCAAATAACTGATTATTGGACTTTCATTCAAATAGCCTTCGACATAACTTGTTAGTGTGTTTACAACTAATACACGTTAGTTAGACTATTAGGCATGTATATTACTCACAATTCATGCAATTATGTAACTATTGAATGAGTGGATGAAAAAGCCTTGTGTTTGATACCGGTGTGTTCGTATGGGTATAATCCAACAGATGAGCTGAATGAAATCTTTATAGAATTGATCATGTCCTTATAGTAAGAAATTAGGTCTAAATTTACTCTCTGCTTAAGAGCAGGAAACTAAATTCTATAGATAACCCAATTTTGTGGGAGGGGTGGAGACACAGTCACCCCTGAAGCCTAATTGGCCAGAACCCATCCAGGGGATGGGCAAATGTTTGAGTTTAGTCTCAGAACACGAACGAAAAGTTCAGTTCTGTTCTCAAGTTCAGTTCTCAGTTCTGTTCTCAAGTTCAGTTCTCAGTTCTGTTCACAGTTCTGTTCTCTACAGTTCTGTACAGTTCAGACCAGAAGCAGTGCAGAGTTCAGCTCAAGTTCGGTTCCAGTTCGGTTCGAGCTGGTTCGCGGCCTGTTCGCAGTTCAGAGATGAGCTCAGTCCTAGCAGTATGACCAGAGAGAGTTCGGAACGGAGTTCCCAGGAGACGATCTGACGATCGTGACAGACCAACATCAGAGAAAATGGGTTAACAACGATTTCATTCAGGCCATCTGCTTTTCTCTCACTTTCCTTTCTTTTACTTAAAGTTTATTTTATTTCCGCTAAGTCTCGGGTCTGTTAAAGTTTCGCCGTAAAAGTCTCTCAACAACGAGTTTCTAACAGCGCGCTCCAACTTCAAACAACGCCCACAAGACTTTCATCCAGCCGCCAACACCCCACGTGTTCGGCCTCCCCAGACGTCGACCAGACCTTCAGCGAATCAAAGATCCGGGAAAATCCCTGTACAGCCAGGAGAAGGGAATCCCCCTTTGTCAGACGACACGCGAAACCCAAACGCAAGTAACGCCTTTTTGATTCCAAGCTGAACTGGTGCATTAGATCAAATGTAATAACCCTGCCTAAGAAACGATAGGAGGTTAAATTACTGATCAATGGTTTCTTCAGGTCATGTTTCATAAATGCATAGATTGCTTAGGATTTCATAATTTCTCTCTCTTAGAACTTATTCTTTCCTCACCTTCTTCCTTTCTGCAACGTGTGAATGTGCGAGTGTGTGTGTTTATGTTAGATATTAGTTTGATGTGTTAGATTAATCAATAAAGTTCCGTTTGTATTCAAAGATAACTGTTCTTGTGTTATGTGCTTATCAATTTAATGTCTTGAACTGCCGATCTAAGTTACCTGGCTGTTAAATAGTGTTTCACTATTGTTCGGATATTAATATCCGCTGCAGAGTTGATATTTACGGCCCGTTCAAATGAACGCTGGACGAGTCATTTGCTCGGCTGTAAAATAGACTCTCAAAATTCCCTATGAATTCATTAAATTCATTCATTTGAGCTAAATATACATGTTTCCCTTTAACAGAGCCCCCTTTAAGTCCTTACATATCGGCGGACGAATAAGTTAAGGTGTAAACATTAATTCTGAATTATTTATACTACATAGTGTCATTCGAGTCTTTCATTTTAATTCAGTTCCCCGTTGAGTTATTATTTTATCTGACTCATAGTCGCTACATATGTTTTTATTTAAATCTTAAAAACTCGTATAATGTTTTTAAGTCGTGAACAATGTGTTTAAACTAGTTTCAGTTATAACATTTAAAAGTGTTGATACATTTTGTGACACTTTTTATGTCACCTTACATGGAAAGTGCTTATTCCTGCTTGAAATTATCAGTTTAGTATTTGAGGGCGATCTACAAACCTTTTCTCTCTGATTATGTCTGTTTATTTGTTTGGACAGTTGCACCACCTGACATTTTGCGGGTTTAAGATATGTTGTGTAAGCAGAAAGTATGGTCACAAAAAGGGGTAAATAAATAGAGGAGGCCGTGTCAGAATGAGCAGTCAAGCAGACGCACAACACCCATAGCAACACGTCATCTCAGACGGACAGATTGGCTGAAAAATAAAGGGGAATTTTCAGACTTTTGAGCGCTGTTACTGTTTTGTACACGTTATATTAATTATAATGGAAATTCTGTTATTTATTTTTCTTTACATGCATATTCAGTCGCGTCTTACGGAAATTAACCTGCACACTAGAGGTCTGCAACCCGATCAGATTTCTTGCAGCACGGGAGTACATTTCCAAATCATTGGACGGGAGCGGGTGGTCCGACAATAGTCCGGCCGCTCCCGATATCTTTTGACAGTGTATCCGCACTTGAACTTGAAGTGAACAAAACGTTCTGCAGTGGTGACGTTCACACAGTTCCCAGATCATGTGTGTTCAGCAGCTTAGCGCACATTGCCCGGAAAGGTCACGCCTCTTACCATAACGGGGAGATGCATGCGCTCAAACTACAGCCCCTGAAGGCCAAACAAAGGTGATTTGACTCCGGGATGAAAATAACAGCGTCTGAACGACATGGCGACAAACACACTCTACAAACACAACACTTCCTCTTCTCCACGAGGGAGCAACAAGACCACGCCCCCTTTTCCGCGTATTCTTGTGGGCGGAGGTTAGTCGACAAACTGTTCTACTGACGTAATTAAAGGTCCTGTTCTTCGTGATCCCATTTTTCAAACTTTAGTTAGTGTGTAATGTTGCTGTTAGAGCATAAATAATACCTGTAAAATTATAAAGCTCAAAGTTCAATGCCAAGCGAGATATTTTATTTAACAGAAGTTCCCTTTCAAAGCCTACAGCGAACGGCCGGTTTGGACTACATCTCTGTACTTCCTGCTTTAATGACGTCAGTAGAGCAGTTTGTTGACTAACCTCCGCCCACAAGAGTACGCGAAAAAGGGGGCGTGGTCTTGTTGCTCTCCCTCGTGGAGAAGAGGAAGTGCTGCGTTCGGTTCGGTTGCGTTTGTTGCCATCAGACGCTGTTATTTTCATCCCGGAGTCAAATCACCTTTGTTTGGCCTTCAGGGGCTGTAGTTTGAGCGCGTTCATCTCCCCGTTATGGTAAGAGGCGTGACCTTTCCGGGCAACGTGAGCTAAGCTGCTGTCGAATCACAACACGGGAACCGCTGGCACAATCAGAACTCGTTACGTATTTCTGAAGGAGGGACTTTATAGAACGAGGAAATTCTCAGGCTGTTTTGAGGACAGTGAAAACAGCGGTATACAGATAAGTAAATTGTGTGAAAAATACTGTTTTTTTACACATGAAACATGAACACGTTATATTGCACACTGTAAACACAATCAAAGCTTAAAAAAAACACGAAAAACGGGACCTTTAAAAGCAGGAAGTACCAGGATGTAGTCCAAACCGGCCGTTCGCTGTAGGCTTTGAAAGGGAACTTCTGTTACATAAAATATCTCGCTTGGCATTGAACTTTGAGCTTTATAATTTTACAGGTATTATTTATGCTCTAACAGCAACATTACACACTAACTAAAGTTTGAAAAACGGGATCACGAAGAACACGACCTTTAAGCATATGCTCATTAGTGTAGTGAATGCTGTGCAGTACAATCATCACCGGCTATCTGAGTTACTGACGTACTAAGAACGGACTCCAGCTTACAATTCACTCTGTCCGTGTTCACCTGCTTTCTGCTTAGAATGATTTTCCGACCAGACCAATGGCTCTAAATTTAGACCTTCCTTCCTGATTTAAATGTCCTCTAAAGAAAGAGAGTGACTGGGATAACAAATATAAAATGTTGGCTATACAATAATTGTCTTTATGTTTGTCTTATACTCTCAACACCATAAAAAGCATTAGATAAAAATAGGCTAAATTCTGTCACTCAAATGAAAAGCCAAAATACAATTAAATAATAAACGAAAATTGTGGATTTGGTTGAGAGATTGTGTGCTTTCAAAACAAAGCTGAATGTATTTGTGTCTGACCTAACCACAAACAAGTTGATGCACTTTACACACCTTTGTACATTTTTGAGCAGTACGCCAGGGGCACAAGTCACGCCAACTATGATTGAATTCATGACAAAGCTGACTGAAAACTTCAGTGACAGATTTCAGGGCTTTAGTCTCCCAATGGAGGTTATGCAGTTTACTCGCGATCCATTCTCAATAAACCATGACTCAAACTTCATTGCAAAAGTTAAAGAGCTCATGCCTAACATTGATGAGAGTGTTCTTCAGCTAGAAATGATTGATATCCAGAAGGTCCAATCAACTTTTGGTGTAACCATATTAGCCAGGCTAAATACCATCCACCTACACATGCGAGTCTAGCTTCTCTCATATGAATGCAATCAAAACAAAGGCACTTTGCTCCCTGAGCAATGAGAAGTTATCCCAGTGCCTGAGAATTGCACTTACCACATATGAGCCAGATTATGGTAAAATGGCAAAAGCAAATCGTTGTCACTTCTCCCACTGAGTCACACACTCTCACTGATAAATAAGATAAACTAAATGAGGAAAACAGTTCTTGTTATTAGTTTTCATCAAGAGTATGTTTACAACACATTAGCAGATTTGTACTTACTGTACACTTGAAATGTTTTTTTTTCTTTCTAGTTTTAAAATGTGTACTCAGTGTCTGAAAGATATACTTCAGGGATATTTGAATGTTACTATTTCCCCAAATAAGATCTGATACTTGAAACTGCAGTTGCAGTTTTGCACTTACGACAGCTTTTACTTTTTTTTGCACTTGTGACAGCTTTTAGCTTCATTTAAGCTATTACTTATGTTTACTGTTTTAAAGTCCCTGTAAAGTCAAAACTAAACATGTGTTCTGAGTTCCTCACACCACAGATAAATGTGTTATTAACCACCCAGACAAATTTGAATCATAAAAAAATCCGCCAAGTACATAAAATAGCTTATCAAATACTTGAAAAAATGAGCAGCATTCTCTGCTCTCAAACGCTGGGGGTGTGTCCGCTGTCGGCGCAGAAACCACGCCCACTCGCGGGAAAGCGGCAGTAGTAGCACAAGACAACACTCACGTACTGATCACGAGCGTCTATGATCACGACGCACCAGATGTCGGCTGGACGGGAGGATGAAGGCCGGGGCGGGGGATAGTCGGTTCTTCAGCGGATTATCAGTGAATCCCAGTTGTCTCCGGTGAAAGTTTGTAAAACTATCCGTCACTTTAGAGTCACTTTAGAGGCAGGTGTCGGTGGTGATCCTCAGCTCTCCTTCAAGGCAGCTGTTCACAAAATGAATCCACCTCTTCTTGATCATCGTTTTTGTTTTGTAAGTTGTAGGCTATTATAGAGTAACTAACTGTACTGACAGTAACTCGCGATCCAGCAGACAAACTGATGTGAATGTGCTCTAGTTATGATCGTGTTAGGGGAGGAGCCAGGCTCGGTGGCTCCAATGCGTCATAGAGCCACCGTTTTAGCCCCGCCCAGAAAATCCTGAACACAGTTTAAAACCGGTTCCGGTTTTTGGCCGGTCAACCGGTGCATCCCTAATACATTTAATAAGATTAGAAAACATTGCTCTTATAATGGTAAAAATGCCCCTGGACATTAATTTAAAGGGACAAAGATCATCCTGTAATGGGAAAGTTATAATTGGAATGCGTGTTATTGATCAGAAAGTGCTCCTAAATTTTTGAGTGTTTGGGACTGTTTGGAGGCAGACGCGGGCCCAGATCCGCGGGGCTTGCGAGGCTGGCCGGCCTCATTGAACACGGGCCCAGATCCCGAGCGCCATAACGTTCTGAACCACTGAATCGACTCGCTGATTCATAACGCTCTGAACCGCTGAATCGACTCACTGATTTATAACGCTCTGAATCGACTCGCTAATTCACAACGCTCTGAACCGCTGAATCGACTCACTGATTCACAACGCTCTGAACCGCTGAATCGACTCACTGATTTATAACGCTCTGAATCGACTCGCTAATTCACAACGCTCTGAACCGCTGAATCGACTCGCTGATTCACAACGCTCTGAACCGCTGATTCGACTCACTGATTCATAACGCTCCGAAGCTTCATGATGCTGTGTTTTGAAATCGTCATCACTATACAAGTCGTTATTTTGGGGTTTTTTTGCGCACAAAAACTATTCTCGTCGCTTTATAAAGTTATTGTAGAACCACTGTAGTGAGATGGACTTTGTAACGACGTCTTTAGTACCTTTTAAGGGTCTTGAGAGTGTAAAGTGCATTGTGCCAATGGAGGCCTTTCAGAGCCATCAGATTTACACAAAAATATCTTCATTTGTGTTCTGAAGATGAACGGAGGTCTGACGGGTGTCCAACGACATGAGGGGAAGTAATTAATGACAGAATTTTCATTTAGGGGTGAACTAACCCTTAAAACGTGTTTTTTCTTTGGGATTTGCGTTATCTTGCATTGGTCAAGAGCCTTCACTAACAGTCATGCTTGTGGTTGCCAGATGAATGATGCCTTAAAAGGATATACTTTCTTCCCAGTGTTTTACTGATCTGTGCAATCTGGCAACTCTGTGCACGCGCTCAGTCTAAATTAGGGCTGCACGATTAATCGAAATCGAACCGCAATCGCGATTTGGGTTATGTGTGATTATGAAAGCGCAAAGGCTGTGATTTTAATTAAATAAATAAATGCCCAGCGTGTCAGTGAAGAGTGGCTCTGAGATCAGAAACTCGCAGTGCTTTCAGACGGAGCAGCGTTTAGAGCAACATGTGTCAAACATCTTCACAAACTAGTAATGCGAAGCGTTCATAAACCTGTTGGTTTATGACATTCAATAACATGTTTTAACTCACTTCATATAGTCAGTCGAGCAGATGTGGCTTCTTATCACAGAATGTCAATCAGCACTGCATACTTTTATTACGAAAATACCCGAGAAGGCTTGAAAACTCAAATACACCATATCTTGTGGCAGAAGTATTATCTTCATGTTTAATCAGTCGAAGCGTTTCTATCTTCGTTTTATTCAGCATACAGCGCAAGCTTCACATTAGGGATTTCCTGAAAACAAACGATTACTTCTCTGGCCGTTTCTGCTCGAGGGCGCCCTCTGGCCTCCAGTATGAATGAAACTTTTGGGTAGAAAATAAGAAAAATAAAACTTCTCTCTAAATAAATGTATATGACAATCCATATGTTTTTCTTCAATGTACAGGAGTTTTAATCCCCACAGTGGATGTATAAGAGGCTCATATTTCATATTAAAGACATAGACTTTAAGAAATTTATATCACAGATAAAAAGCACAGATTTTTATAATAATAATTATTATTATTATTTTTTACAATAAATCAGCCTTTCTAATGATTTTTAGTCATAGGCTGTCTGCATACTAACAGGTAACCCATATTTTTTTGTTTTCTGTAAAATATAAATATTATTATTATTATTATACTGTTATATTTATTCTTAAATGCTCTATTTTAAATTTTTAATAATGAATGTTATTGTAATAGTAATCTTTCTTATTTTTATTTAGCAATAATAATAATAATCATAATTATTATTATTAGTAACATTAATATATAAACACAAAATGTTATATACACACTTTTCATTTGTAAAAATGAATAAATAATAAAATTGCATTTTACAATCGCAATTTTAAACAGAATAATTGCAATTAGATATTTACCCCAAATCGTGCAGCCCTAGTCTAAATGCAGAAGAAGCACTGATGATCTGAAAACAAACGTGTGCTGGAGTTAAGCGATCTCCACAGAGAAATTCTGCTTCGATGAAAGAGTCCAAGTGGCTTGTGAAGAAACAAAGACAATTTGTGTGACTAAATCTGCCATGATCAAACCTTCAGCAACGAATTTCAACAAATGCACGCACGGATCTCCACCATACTGTTCGCAGAATAAATGCACCTTTGCAACATGTGTGACTATTTAATCAGGAAAATGAACATAATTTAGAATGATTGGAAATAATATTAGGAGGTACGCCGTTTTCATAATGTTAATAAGATATACTAATAAAGCATAATATGTACAGAAAAGCAGATGAGTCCTGAATATGAACGCAACACGTTTAATTAAGCATTTTAGAATGTGCCTAGCCAGAGACATGTGTGTGTGTGTGTATATATATATAGCCTAGCCAGCCTGTATCTCAAAGAGCTACATTCCTGAGTATGCGGTAACATTTTGGCTTCTTAAATGTTGGAAAAAAAAGTACATGATTTTCATGTTTCTACAAAAATAGTGACACGTTTAACTATCAGGAATACACATTGGTCAAGCTCAGGGACTTAAAAAAATTATAATTATGGGTAGATTGATTGTTCAGACACTGGCAGTGAAGGTGTTCCACCCTGTTAGGGACAAAATGTTAGTTATCACTAGGGATGCTCCGATCGATCGGCATCGGCCGATAATCATATTTTATGACTCGATCGGTACTCACTAACTTGGCCGATCTCACGAACCGATTGCAATTTGATGACGTCATCGCGTGAGGCCGTACATGACGTGTGGGGGAGTAGCAAATATTCAAACGAGAGCTTTAAAGGCAGAAGGGGTCCATGTGAACAGCAGTTGAACACGGGTCAGTCGGTCCTAAGGAATGGGCGAATGCCGTTTGGAAGTATCGATACAGTAGTTTGATACGAACGCATCTGAAGAATAGCGGAGTATGCAGAGTGAGCTGATGCAGGGTAAGTGCATGAGACAATTTGCCCTACACATGACACATGCTTTATATTAAGGGCTTTAAAATAACTGGTCAGATATTGTTAACACGTATAGTTTAAAGCAGCTCGCCCTGTCAGACGAGAGAGATCTTGTGCTGACTGACAGATCAATACCTGCGGTGTTTAATATGTGCTTTCCTCAGTGCATAACTTACATTTCACAGGGATATTCTCCATCTGTAAATGTTAGAAAGTCATGCTAATATGTCCATTTTGCTGTCAGGAGACGACGAGCTTCTGCATGTGAATCTCCGCTAAAATTCAGACTTCCGCCAAACAGACGGAGCGCAATAGAACGCAATCATTCTGACTAAAATATACATATTTATAAAATATTTGTTGTTGGACAATAAATGTGCCATATGTAGAATTGTAAACCTACAAGTATGTATATTTTTATGAAAATGACCATTATAATTGGGTAATCAAATATAGGCTAATAATACTTTTGTTTTTATTTTCATTTTTAGTTCAGTGAAAAAACTAAATTATTTATACATGCCTACATTACATTCACTGTATTTGTTTATAGCCTTCAATATCAACATTGTTTTTAGGGCATCATTGGGCAGGATGTGAAATAAAATGATTATTAAAATAAATAGAGTTTTTTTTTTATCCAAATAGAAAAACGTAGAAAATACAGCCCTATTAAGTGTCCTGATATGCATAGTGTTGTGCAGAAACCCCATTTAAAAGGCATATTAAAATGTTCCCTGTAAAAGGAATAATTTTTGTGATTATTTAGTACCCTGTTAAAAACAATAGTTACATTACATTACATAATTACCATAAAAATATAGTTTTCTTTTTTCTGAAAAAAAGGTTAAATAAGCATTGGAATCGGGATCGGCAGCAAAAATCCTGATTGGAGCATCCCTAATAGATACATAAATGTTTTGTGTTTGGGGAAACTGCACTACATATTCTGACTACACAGATAAAACTACAAACATTTACACATTATTTTAATGCTTTTTATGCATTAGAAAATGAAGACTTTGTGTGATATTAACCGGAATAAACTACAGAAAGGGAGCAGAGAATGTGACCGATCGTGAAGCGGTCCATAACTTGGGTCTAGCGTGAGTTTAAGCGCTCACAAACAATCCCGTTAAAATCACAGAAGCTGACGACACTGCAAAATAAATCTCTTACATCTGCACTTCAGTCAGAGAGTGCGCACACTGAGCGATGACTAATCTGAACGCCTCTGATTGGCCATCACATTTACATTTAAGCATTTAGCAGACGCTTTTATCCAAAGCCACTTACAACTTGGGAGTACAGGAAGCGATTGGTCATGAAGAGTCGAGTAAGCGCAACAAGTGCCTGAAATACTGAGTCTGTGTACATTGCTCAGTGTAGCACAGGCTAGAGTAGGGAGGGAAAAAGGAAGAAAGAGGAAAAGAAAGGTGTTTTTTTTATTTCTTTTTTAAATGAGGTTAAGTGCTCACAGAAGAGATGAGTTTTTAGTTGACTTTTGAATGTTGTCAATGATTCTGCGTTTTGGATGGCGGTGGGAAGATCGTTCCACTAGCTGGGAACGTTGAATGTAAATGTTCTGGAAAGGGATTTCATGCCTCACTGTGATGGGACCACGTCGCTCCTCAGCTGAGCGAAGGCTTCTGGTGGGGGTGTGGACGAATAGGAGTGAGTCAAAGTATGCAGGAGCTAAGCGCGTGGTGGATCTGTAAGCAAGCGTCAGCACCTTAAACTTGATGAAGCAGCGAGTGATAGCCAGTGCAGAGAGATGAAGAGAGGTGTGACGCGGGTCCTTTTGGGCTCGTTGAAGACCAGACGTGCTGCTGCGTTCTGATCATTCGAAGTGTTTGGATCGCACAAGAGGGGAGTCCAGCCAGAAGCGCATTGCAGTAGTCAAGCCTAGAAATGATCAGGGCCTGGACGAGAAGCTGTGTTGCGTGCTCAGTCTCTATCAAAAGAACCGGCCACAGGGTCATGAAGGACCAGTGGAGAACCGGCCACAGGGTCATGAAGGACCAGTGGAGAACCGGCCACAGGGTCATGAAGGACCAGTGGAGAACCGGCCACAGGGTCATGAAGGACCAGTGGAGAACCGGCCACAGGGTCATGGGCGGCCGAGGCTCATTGATGCCCGTGTGGTCCGATCAAACAGACGAGCTACTGGAGCTCAAACTGCTCAAGAAGTTAAAGCTGGTTCTGATAGAAAGGTGTCAGAATACACAGAGCATCTCAGTTTGTTGTGTATGGGGCGGCACAGCCGCTGACCAGTCAGGGTGCCCATGCTGACCCCTGACCCCGCCCAAAGCACCAACAGTGGCACGTGAGCATCAGAACTGGACCACGGAGCAATGGAAGAAGGTGGCCTGGTCTGATGATCACAAGAAAATAGCCACTCGCCTTAACTTGCCCGTATCTACAGTCAGAGGAATCATTAAGAAGTTTAAAACAACTGGAACAGTGACAAACAAGGCTGGAAGAGGTCCCAAGTTTATCTTGCCACAACCCACAGTGAGGAGGATGGTAAGAGAAGTAAAAAAAAATTCCTAAGCTCACTGTCACAGAATTGCATCAAAGAGTGGCATCTTGGGGTCACAGTCTCCAAAACAACCATCAGACGCTCTCTACATGCCAACAAGCTGTTTGGGAGGCATTGCAAGGAAAAAGCCTTTTCTCACTAACACTCACAAACGTAAACGTCTGGAGTTTGCTAAGCGGTACTGGGACTTCAACTGGGATTGTGTGCTTTGGTCAGATGAGAATAAGATTGAGCTTTTTGGCAACAAACACTCTAAGTGGGTCTGGCGTAAAACAAAAGACGAGTATGCCGAAAAGCACCTCATGCCCATGGTGGACACACGGCCTAACGGAGGCTCAGGTGGACGCCTGCTCTCTGGCTTCGCTGTAGCTCATGGTAATTCAGAAAGCGAAGATGGCCCTTGGTCTTTCATGAGCATGATTTCCTGTGATCTACCGTCCCTCAAACTGCTACACTCCCTGACTCCTCTTCCTTCCTTCAGTCCTGCTCAAACCATGCATGTCCTAACATCTGCTCTAACGTTAGACTCCTGCACTGATATTTGTCCAGACACTGCATTATCAGATCTTGGCATTCTGTACGAGTTTTCAAAGAGGAAAGAGCTGGTTAGTCATGTATGCTCTTTATGAATGTAGGAAGATAGCTTCTGAAGGGCATAGTATTTAGCACTGTATTCGTCATCAGTACCCAGAACAGTATTGATCATTTTTAGGTGTTCCATCTATCCAAATATTTTATGTTTAGTTGACTAACTCCCTGAAACTGTACCGAGGCTTATGTGTGTGTTTAACAGTGGACTCACTTTTGGATAAACTTTGGATAAGCAGTGGATCAAGTCTCCCGGATAGCAGAACTCCTAAAGGCTTCTCTCCGCTCACTATCTCTAAAAGCACTCTACCCAGAGACCAGACTGTCGATTCCACCACCAATTCACAAGCTGAGTGGGAAGCAAGAGATCATTTCATTTCCTCAAGTCATTAGTCTACTTTTAGATTACATTTGAGAGTCTATAAAATGGACCACATGCCAATCCAACACATGCTATTGTGAAAACAATAAGCTTGAATCATGTACTATATCATATTATGGCTAACTCACTTTTACTGGTCTTAAAAAGGTCACTGCAGCCAAAGTCAATGAATTTGAGCTGCAGTGTCTCTGTGTTGATCAGGATGTTGTTCGTCTTGATGTCATTGTGGTAGACGCCCCGGTCAACGCAGAGTTTGGCTGCAAGCACTGCTTGGCGCATTAATCCACGCTCATGGCGAATCTGAGCAAGGTCTCACACGGATGTGGATACTCCATTATAAGGACGTACTGTTCCGGCTCATCAAACCAATCTAACATCTGTACGATGTGGGGGCTTTTTGGAGATGTGCGCATCTGCAGATTCACAGCCACTTCCGCAAGCAGAAGTTTGGTGGACCCTGGCTGGAGAAACGTGTTTGACAAAAGATCAGCTTTCACTTTTATATGGAAACAGCAGAGTCTACAAGTCTGAGAACACTTCTATTTGACCAATTAACTGATTACATGGCTCGCAAAATCGCTAGTTAAATCCTTTCAGAGTTTGAAGTTTTGCGAGCCGTGTATTATCAGCATGGCCATTTTTCAAAATTGGTTTATTTCTAGATTTTCAATGTGGTCACAGACTTCTGGACCCAAATGAGTGTTAAACAAATTGCGTATTGATGTATGCAAGTCTTGCCAACTTACCAATTCAATAAACTTGTTGCAAGTGTTCTTAGGTAGAAATTTGATGGCAACCTGCAAAAAGACCTGATCAAAATCTGCAAAGATCGATGTGTTACATGTCCAAACATCATTTTGTGGTTAAAGCAAGAGTAGATTACCTTCTGGCCATCAAATCTACGCGTCCCTTCATGCACGATGCCAAAGCCTCCCCTTTCAATCTCTCTTTTCACTTCGTAAAAGGAGGAAATTGATCCTGAAAAAAGCAACATGCAAAAAGATTGGCTTATGATTCCTACATAAGAACTAGACCAATCAGAATTAGACGAATGCCAGTAGCATGAAAACGTACTAACTAGGCAGAAGTGTGAGTTAATGACAACAGACTCACCTGTAGCTGGACAAAAACCAGATCCATCAAGGACATCTGGGACGGGTTTTGGCTCAGGATCGGCCAGACCCATGTCAGGTGTCAGTTCAAGACTGGATAAACTGGAAACAGACGTTTCCTCGCGACTGGATGGTCCCAGGACAGACAATTCTGAAACAAGATCGGATGAACCCGAGTCAAGCGTTGACTGTGAATTGAGGCTGACTGAACTGGACTGGGAATCATCTGGACCCAGACTGGATGGGCCTGAGACAGGGGAAAGCTCAGGAATGTCCGGATAAGGGTCAGCTGTCCACTCGTAATAAGATGGACCTGGATCAGCTGACAGCCAAGAGAGGACGGACACATGTGGCTGGAGATCTGCTGGATCCCAGTGAGCCATTGGGTTAAAGCCGCATTGATCTGGAAATGGAAAAGTGTTATGCAGTAAAACGGATTATGCTGTGTTCACACCGAACGAGCGACTGATTTCCATATTAAGTCAATGTGAAGATGTGTTGACGTGCGTCTAGAGGTCCAGCGGCACGATTTCATTTCATTCCTGCGTCTTGCTCAAGTGATTTTATTGGGTGGTTTTTGTTTCACCTCATTCTGTCCAACAAAATACAACGTTATTAAACGTAGACGTATTTTGCGGGAAGGTAATTGCCTTTATTATGGGATTTGTAGATTTATCAACACATACATGTACCAACACCAATATCAGAACCCAGAAAGAACTACAACACACCGAACGAACGCTCTGAGGGCGGCGTAGCAAAGACTCTAGCGCTCCGCTTTGTCGTCTACGATTCCATACCATTTTGCTACTGGGTAACGTTAATAACTTTCTGCGGCCAGCGTTTCTGGAAATGAACAGAGACCTAACTGACCTTTTTTAGACCTAACTGAATTAAATTTAAGACCTCGGATGAAAATCGGCCATTTTTAAGACCCCGCGGGAACCCTGATAACTGCAGTTGCAGATTTTGAACAGAGATGGCGACAAAGTGGAAAAACTACGGACTGCAGCTTTAATGAATGCAAGCTAATATAATTTAACCCAAGAAAAGTTTAAACTAGTGCCAAAAATGCTAAGTTATTTTTCCTTATATGCAGGGCTTAAAAACAGAAAAAAATATCAATCGGTTCACTCCGAGCAGAATCGATATTATAGTGTTTCCGTTTTTGCGTTCCTCAATAAACATTACTGTTCCGAAAACGGTTTGATTTGAAAAAATCCCGGTTAATAACGTTATTTTAATATAGCCTATACTTTAAACAAATATGTATAAATAGACTTATTTTCACTCAATAATAATATAATGCATGGTAATTAAACTTGAATATTTATTTTATAACATTTTTAAAACCACAACAGAAATACATGCATTAATTACAAAGCATAAACAGCGGACCTGTTTGGAGCGTTAGACAATCGAAAGTGGCCCTCTTATGCCTAATTATTTTCAGAAGAGTGATAACATTCTTTGTAATGTTACATAACTTTTTTTCAACACGACTTGTTTAAAAAAATGCATGAATAAAGAATAAATAAACTGGATAACCATTAATACCGTCAACTGGTAATTTCAAAGCAAACACTGCGCAACACGTCCTTGCATCACATAATCAAATTCAGTCAGCTAATAAAGCTTGATCATTTAATGCAATATAACATACCATTTAATACGAAGCATCAACCGTCTATATAGAAAACATTGACCTGTCCTGTATTGGCAATCTGAAAGACTATAGGAAAAATGTTTGATAGATGCTATAGCCTAACGTTACTTGGATAGGCTTAAACGGAATCCATAAACTAGCCTAAATCAGTCTATTTGAGCTTAAAGTCTGTACTGCTTATTTAAACATATGAAAAGAATGTCCTCCAATACCTGCGCTTTCATTGTAGACCTCAGCGGGGAAAGAAATGTACTTGAGGCATGAAAATGCGCGCTCTACACTGACTTGCGTTACCGGTAGATTCATAGATGACTGGTGCGCGGGCATTTCACTCGCTTGATCCGTCAACGTCACATGCTGTACTACTCAATTCATGATTGGTCACTGCCAAATTAAAATATAAAAAAGAGAACGATGAAATAACGTTATGAACCGGTTAATGGTCATTTCAAATGAACGTTTCTGTTCAGAACGATTCAAATTGATTTTGATTTCGTTTTTGTTCCTCTTAAAATTTCGTTCGTTTCCGGTTTTCGTTTTCGTTCCTTGAACCGGTTAGGAGCCCTGCTTATATGTACAGTCGGCTATATACATATGAACTGATACTGAATCAACATCAAAATCGATATTTGTGCCAATCTAATTCTAATCTGTGGGAAACACTGCAAAGACTCACCAACAGCTGGCCCTAAACCAGATGGATCTGGGATCCCAGAATGCAGTGCGGATGGACCCGGGACAGGGGGCGGCTCTGGATCAGTCTGATCTGCTGGATCCTGGAGAGCCACCGGCTCGTCTGCAAGCGGATCTGGGGTCACTTTGATGCCCTTTAGAAAGCGGCGGACAGTCTGCTGTATTCTCCATGAGAATACAGGGTTGGTGAAGGCTGAATTTATGATGTCTAGTAACCGTGTGTTTGGTTACATATTTCATAAACTATCTTGAATGGTTACGCTGTACACGGCTGACAGTGCGAATGAATTTATACCGGGAGAGGACCTGTCTGGTGTTTCATGATAAAGACTGGACTCTGTTTTACGATCGGGATCTGAGCGATCGTGTGAGTGAACCTTTGTACATCGGTGAGTGGGACGGGCTGGTCCCGAACACCCGGTACCGCGTGGTCAGTAATCATTCTAAAAAGATTCAGGATGAATACGTTTTCATATTCTGCTGTAAAGACAAGAAAGAGCTTTCTGACCGCATCGGAGATGGCCATCGAGGTGAACATGAGCTGTACAAGCTGGGGTTTTTGTTCAAGTGGGGCGATATGTGTTTGTTGAATGGTATTTTTTCAACCATAAACAAAATGTTCAAGTGGAGCGACATGCATGAGGGATACAACAAAATTAAAGTACAGCTGTTCCACCCTGAGAGATCCCTGCACCGCGACTTGTACGATCTGCCGTCTCCGCCCATTCACTATAAAAGCAAGAAGTCAGACCTGCAGTTCATTCATATAAAATGTCTCAAGCCTACGCTTCAGAACATGCTCTTATCTGCAACTACGGTCTCTCTTGAACCCCCCGACGATAATGCTACCGATCCTATGCTGACAGACATCCCTGGATCGACCGATACAGACAAAGGGTGGTTAGACAAATTCTGTACAGACGGCTGCTTCACGGACATCCGATTCAAAACCATAAAAGCCAGGATTGCTGCTGCAGCATCTCATCTGAAGCTGAAGGAACCTGTGAGGGCTGTGCTACGAATCATCCGAGCCAGCTTCAACATGCCTGCCTGTTTGAGCCACCCGCATACTTTTCCGATACCCACTTGGATGACCTGACCCACAAACTGTTTAAACCTGATCTTCGTTCCATTATAGCCAATGCTCTACACCGTTGTGGTTTCAAGTCCAATCCAGACCAGATTCAAGGAGCGTCTGTGCGATTCTGCACAAATTGAGACGAGCCATTAATCTCTGCGATGATGGCTGGGCGTTGCTTGTCTGTTTACGCCTTATAAATCTTTTTCAATAGAAATATTACTGATATATTATATACTTATATGATATGTTCGTGATCTCATGCGTTCATAACGGTAGGAATTACTTTCAAAAGTTTTCAGTAATATATTACAACTTATAAATAATATTCTGTTCGGGACTGCTTATAATACATTATTTAAATTATTTTACTGATATAAGTTATTTAAATTATATAAAACACTGTTATGATATATATAAACGTCTGAAATTGTAAATATTTTAATATGGAATGTAGTACTATTTTATTAACACCATCTATAATTATGCCATCTGAAATATGCATTAAGAATTCACAAATATTTTAACTCAAAATATAGTACAGTTTTAAAGGATGTAGATAGATATGCAAAATATATAAATATTTGTAATAAATGTAATGATTATTGTGTTTAATCTTTTAAGCGGTTATACATGCAGTGTCCAGCAGGTGTCATCATTGCTCTATTGTACAACACTGACTGATGAGAAGTCCATGCGTGTCTGTGATCCAACGTAATAAATCAATCTGGTATTGTCATGGTTAATACAAAGTTATAATCTGATGTTCTCTACGTTTTTAACATTATGTGATGGTTTGCTTAAAGTTACAACTTTAAGATGATGTTTAAACGCTATGTAGAGACACATTGTGACCCATCACTGTGTCTCCCCATCGGCACTTGTGACCAGCCTCGCTGCGGCATGAATGGGGCTTATGTGATTAAAAGTAGTAATATCTGACTTTTTAGAAATCATTCCCCAGTATGTGGCTTTTCGACAATGGGTGGCTCCGATAACCCGCTGGCAGGACGTTTGGCAGATGTAGCCGTAGGCTGGGTTCTGTGAACTGAGGAAACAATTCACAATATCGTATTTGTTTGAAAAAGCACCCAGATGTGTTGAAAATCTTCAATGTAACCTTAAAAACGCTGAAATCGACCGTGCTTAACAGACAATGCTGTGTGTGTGTGTGTGTGTGTGTGTGTGTGTGTGTGTGTGTGTGTGTGTGTGTGTGTATGTGTGAGTGTGTGTGTGTGTGTCCCTGTTTGAGGTGACATGAGAGTCACATCTGTGCACCCAGAAGATGCCTTCATATTTCAAATCTTTTAAAACAAATTAAGTTTATTTTTAAAACATACAGATTTATTTGTTTGATTTTATTTATAAATGAAATCTAAAGTAATGGAACAGACCCAGTTTAATAACCAATACACTTTAGGTTTAACAAAATTGCTTTATACAACAGTCTTATAGGTAGATAAATATAAGATTTTATTAAAACGTTAAAGATTTTATTTACATCTAATTTAAACTTTTAAGATTAGGCTTTGAACATTTTTGACTTTATCAAGTATTTACTCTGGAAAAAGTTTGAAAGAAAGTCAGACTGTGCTGACTTTTTTAAGCACAGCATTTTTTGTAAACCATTCCTGCTTCATGTGCTCTCTGAAAAAGATATTTCATAAATAGTTTTAGCAGTAAGTGTGTTTCAGTAAAGTTTAGTATGAGGCATATTATAGCGTAATATATATAATCATTTCATTTAAAATATATTTAACTCAACCGTTTGAAACGCGCGCATGTGAGTGAGTGAGTGAGTGAGTGAGTGAGTGAGTGAGTGAGTGAGTGAGAGATATTGTGATTAATCTGTTAAAACATGTTTATTTCTTTTACTTACTTAGATTCTTCTTGGTCCCCGTCACTTACTAGTAGTACGGGGTGGACCCTCTGTTTATATACACACGTGGTCTGCAGATGTGTAAGCCCTCAACCGTTAGATTACCCTGACCCTAGCACAAAATGATCCATTTCCAATTTGGACACACAAAGGTCAACATCGGTATTATGAACTTATACTTATATTTTCCTGAAATATTAATTAATTTTTATTTTTAAAGGATTTTTGCATGGATGCTACTTTTTTAAATATATGTACGCTATATTTTAAAATCTCACGTACCCCCTGGAGTGCCTTCACGTACCCCCATTTGAGAACCACTGTATTATGCAGTATTTTCACATGTAATTCTCTAACTTTGTTCATGATACAAAATCTAAAAGGAACAAGCCCCGCTCCACGCCAATGAATCTCAGTAAAATGACAACTCCAGAAAAATGTCCCATGAGGTGTTATTTTCTTTAAGTTTAGAAAGCATTTTCTGATATGCTTATTAGTACAATTGCTGTTCATAATATCCATACCTTTTATATAAAGAGTCAAATTAAAACCAGGAACTTCACTTTGTTTTTATAACTTTTCATTAGTTCGAATATGCCCTTAGGTATAGATTTGAAAACTGAGTTATATTGTTTGAACATTATTGGGAATGCCTTCTCTCTGAGAAAGGATTCATAGTTAAGTAATTGGTTATTACAACCAAAAAGGTCTTTAAAAAAATAATATCTCTATCGGTCCATTTCTGCAAATAGAGTGACTTGATCCCTTTAGTGATGCATTCATTATTCCATTATTCCACCCGCAGAGCGCGAGTCCATCTCAGGAAGCGAGTCCAGCTCGAGAAACAGCGCTGATACGGTGGAAATGGGATAACAGACAGGTTGATTACACTTGAATGTTTAATTTTTACTTCTAAAATGTTTGTTACATGAGTTTAAATGTTGCCAATATTGTACACATGTTAAAACTGTAATATATGCTGTATTGCTCATCATCAATAAAGGCCAATGTCATGTATAAGTGTTGTTGTGTGGAGTATTTTACAAAGGTTTAGACGAAATTAAAGTTAATATTAAAGTTATGCTATAAGAGTTAATATTAATCATAAATATTGGTTTTTAAATGTTTTCCCCCCAATTTTTTATACTCAATTTTATTTGTAAATGGACCAAATGTAGTTACTCAGATCTATTTAATTTTTTTACTTGCATTTGCTCAACTCATACGGTTTTGTCTCGCGTGTCCTTTTATGTTGCTTGCCCCCTTCCCAACGAGCACTTTGAAAGCAGAGTTTGTAACAGTAGTGCATACAGTGCATGATTGTATTTTGTATGTAACTGTGTGTGTGTGTGTGTGTGTGTGTGTGTGTGTATGTGGTGTTGTTATGGCAGTGGCGTGGGGTGTGTTGATCGTTAGTGAAGGCCCTGACTGAAACCCCACGGTACGCCACTGGCTTTTAGAGCAACAGAGCAACTATTACTGCTATTATAATGCTTGGATTAGCCTGAACTTTTTTAATATAACTCAGATTGTATTCGTCTGAAAGAAGAATGTCATATACACCTCGAATGTATTGTGGGCAAGTGTAAAGGGTGTTAAAATGTTTATTCAATAATTAATTGAAAACTGAGACCTCCCTATTTTTTTTATATGAACACCAATAGTTCAGAATCAGTTCACCGCCACGCCAGCGGATGACGCTTGAGCGCTGCTGTGAAGCACACTATAGAGACTAGCTTTTTCTCGGGTGCGATCTCAGAAGTAAACTGACGCACCAAAGGAACGACACTCATTTTGTCTGTCTCTTTATTTATTCACAGGTAAAATAATATGCACTTTAAACATTCTTCTGATTGTTCACATGACTATAGGAAGGTTTAGGAACGTAATTGTGAAGTGTTTTGAGTAACTTTGTCATGTTTAATGTGTTTTATACAAATTGAATCAACTCGAGGGTCTTAAATGCAAACAAATTATTTAGTAAATGCATTCAAAAGTATTGTTATACAGCATTGTTGTGATGTTTGAGTGCATTGGCAGTGCAAGGATGCCTGTTATTTTTGTGTTTTAATTGAGTAGTTGAGTATATCTGTTGCATTAACAATTCAATCGCCATTTCAAGTGCTTTGCGCACACGCTTAATGAGTGACACGAGGCAATCAGGGTGAAGTGGTGTATTTAAAATGGCGTCGGATTTTGGTTTACACATTCTGTGTGTTTAAGTGACACATTTGTCATCTTTCTAGTAATGAGTGACATTTATGTGAATCTTTATTGATTTATTTTGTACACACTCTTCTTTCCACATATGTAAATTATATGTTGCCTTTATGTGAAACAGGCTATGGAATACAGGTGTGTATGTATTCATATATCTTATGTGTACACCATAAGTTAATGTGCAGATGAAGTTATTTTTGTATGTAACTACAGAAGTGTTTACAGTTAAAGTTTTATGATCTCAGAAGTAAACTGACGCACCAAAGGAACGACACTCATTTTGTCTGTCTCTTTATTTATTCACAGTGTTTTCACAGATACACAGTACTACACTGTCTGTGTGTCCTTTGCTGCCAGCCCAGATATCCCCTAGGTCTGAGGCCGGTAACACAAGCAAACGGCTTTTGAAGCAGGTCGGCTGAGCGCGCATGCAAGTTTTGAACATATTCTTTAGTCCTGTTGCACGACTCAAAGTAGTAGCTTGATTCTCCTACTAATATTATATTTTGTTCTGTGTGGTTTTTAGCATTTTATTACTGGCATAGCAAATTGCAAAATTGCATTTGAATAAGATTTGACTTTGTTATTACTGAGAGAGCTTTGCACTTAAGTTGCCTATATCCAGGCATAAATTGGTATTGATTTAAAGCCATTCACGGCCTATCATCTGCACGTTGAAGTGTAATTATCAGAGCCAGCTGATCTCACTCAGCAACGAATAGTTTCTATTTAACGAGCGTTCCATAGCTGGCGCGGAAGCGTCAGCCCGCGTTTCAGCCTCCGCGTGTGAAGACCGACGCGGGTAAAGACATCTGTATTCGACTCTTCCTCTGGCACCTAGTTATCTCCATTCTTCTCCTTTCATCTTCCTTTCCTCTCTCTAACCATGTGCGTCCACTCCATTCCCGTTATCTCGCAACCACGCCCCACTATTACACGTAGACGTAGACGGCACTGTAACACTGCTAATCTACGTCCTGTTCCCTCCTCCTCTAATGCCCCTCTGTCTTTTTCTTTCTCTGTGGGGCTATGGAATTGTCAGTCAGCTGTCAATAAAGCTGACTTCATTCCAGCCTTTGCCACTTAATCCGCTCTCAAAATCCTGGCCTTGACTGCGACCTGGATCCGTCCAGAAGACTCAGCAACACCTGCTGCTCTCTCTAATAACTTATCTTTCTCCCACACCCCTCGCCAGACTGGGAGGGGTGGGGGCACAGGTCTTCTCATTTCTAACAATTGGAAATACTCATCTCACACAGCTCTTTGCAATAACAACACATTTGAATATCATGCTATAACGCTTACAACTCCCACTAAAATACATATTGTAGTCATTTACCGCCCCCCAGGTCCACTGACCACCTTTGTTGATGAGCTAGATGTTCTGCTGTCCTCATTTCCAGAGGATGGCTGCCCACTCATAGTATTCGCGACTTCAACATTCACCTGGACAAATCCTATGCTTCAGATTTCCACACCCTCCTAGCTTCATTCGACCTCAAACGCCTCATCACTTCACATACCCACAAATCTGGTAACCAGCTGGACCTCATTTACACACGCAACTGCTCTACAGACAATATCTTGGTCAAACCTCTACACATCTCAGATCACTTTTTCATCACATTTAATCTTCAACTTACTACTCACGCACCACCAGTTCCTCCACCAGTTACTTTCAGGCGAAACCTGCGCTCACTCTCTCCTTCTCATCTTTCCTCTGCTGTCTCTTCCTCCCTTCCCTCATCCACACAATTCTCTTCTATGGATGTTAACACTGCAACTGACACTTTACGCTCCACTTTAACTTCATGTCTAGACAATATCTGCCCTCTTTCTTTTAGGCCAGCACGAGCTACTCCCTCTAACCCTTGGTTATTTGATGTTATTCGTGAACATCGGACGACACTCAGGGCAGCAGAGAGGAAATGGCATAAATCAAAATCACCCATCTGATCTAGCTAAGTATCAGTCTTTGCTCTCATCCTTCTCAGATGAAGTGCATGCAGCTAAATCTTATTTCCAAAACAAAATCAGCAGCACCTCAAACTCGCGCACACTATTCAGAACATTCAACTCTCTGCCCTGTCCTCCTCCACCACCCCCCACCACCTCCCTATCTCCAGACGACTTTGCACAATTCTTCACAAACAAAACAACAACTATCAGCAATCAGTTCTCACCCCCGCGCACTGTGGATTTTAGATCAGCCACATCCACAACCGAACATACTCTCTCCTCATTTTCTACACTCACTGAGGCCGAAGTATCTAAACTTCTCCTCTCCAGTCATCCTACCACCTGTCCTCTCGATCCCATTCCCTCACACCTCCTTCAAGCCATCTCTCCTACACTCCTACCAGCACTCACACACATCATCAACACATCGCTCTGCACTGGCACTTTCCCTACCACTTTCAAGCAGGCTCGGGTAACTCCACTGCTTAAGAAACCCACTTTAAACGCATCACTCATAGATAACTACAGACCTGTCTCTCTCCTGCCATTCATAGCAAAAACTCTTGAACGAGTTGTTTTCAACCAGGTTTCATCCTTCCTCTCACAGAATAATCAGCTGGACATTAACCAATCCGGTTTCAAAAGGGGCCACTCCACAGAGACTGCACTACTGTCACCGAAGCCCTGCGGATAGCTAAAGCTGAGTCCAAATCATCAGTCCTCGTCCTCCTTGATCTATCTGCTGCCTTCGACACGGTCAATCATCAGATTCTTCTGTCCACTGGGCATCACAGGGACTCCGCTCCATTGGTTTGAATCTTATCTCACAGGTAGGTCCTTCAAGGTTGCCTAGAGAGGAGAGGAATCCCAAGCGCATCAACTGACCACGGGGGTTCCTCAGGGCTCAGTGCTTGGACCTCTCCTTTTCTCCATTTACACTACTTCATTAGGTCCCATCATACAGGCACATGGCTTCTCATATCACTGCTATGCTGATGACACTCAGCTCTACCTTTCATTCCAACCAGACGACCCCACAGTAGCTGCACGAATCTCCAGCTGTCTGTCTGACATCTCTGCATGGATGAGTAAAAATCACCTACAGCTCAACCTGGCAAAGACTGAGTTCCTCATCTTTCCCGCCAGTCCCACTATGCAACATGACTTCACCATCCAGTTAGGTACATCCCTGATTTCCCCTTCAAAATCAGTCAGAAATCTTGGAGTTACATTTGATGACCAGTTGTCCTTCAGAGATCACATTGCTAAGACAGCTCGCTCGTGCAGGTTTGCGCTCTACAACATCAGGAAGATCAGACCGTTCCTAACAGAACACGCAACACAGCTTCTTGTCCAGGCCCTGGTTATTTCTAGACTTGACTACTGCAATGTGCTTCTGGCTGGACTCCCCTCTTGTGCGATCCAAACACTTTGAATGATCCAGAATGCAGCAGCACGTCTTGTCTTCAACGAGCCCAAAAGGACCCACGTCACACCACTCTTCATCTCTCTGCACTGGTAACCACTCGCATCAAGTTTAAGGCGCTGACGCTTGCCTACAGAGCCACCACGCGCTCAGCTCCTGCATACTTTGACTCGATTCTACAAATCCACACCCCCACCAGAAGCCTTCGTTCAGCCAAGGAGAGAAGGCTTGTAGTACCATCACAGAGAGGCAAAAAAATCCCTTTCCAGAACATTTTCATTCAACGTTCCCAGCTGGTGGAACAATCTGCCCACCGCCATCCGAAATGCTGATTCGTTGACAACATTCAAAAGTCAACTTAAAACTCATCTCTTCCATGAGCACTTCACCCCTTAAAAAAAATAAAAATATTCCTTTCCTCTTTCTCCTCCCTACTCTAGCCTGAGAAATGTACACGGACTAAGTATTTCAGGCACTTCTTGCGCTCACTCGACTCTTCACGACCAATCGCTTATTGTACCCCCAAGTTGTAAGTCGCTTTGGATAAAAGCATCTGCTAAATGCATAAATGTAAATAAATGTAAATGTAAAAAAACACCATAGGTTAAATTTTGGCGAGAGTTACACTTTAACCATTTTCTGTTGAATGTGCTGTAATTGTTATTTTTAATAATGTTTCTTGTAATTATATTTTACATATTCTGTCCACAAGGCTCAGCTGTAAAAGAGACCAAGGACTCAGTCTGATTCTCTCTTTATAAATAAAAGTAACATAAAACTAAACTACATGGAATCTAATTGTGCACTATTGTGGTAAGTGAAGACAAAGACAACTCAAATACTGTGTTGAAAATAATATTTCCTGTTCCAATCTCTACCTGTTTCCCAAGGCCATATTGAAAAGTCTTGTGCTAAAAGGGTGTCTGCTGGATCCACAGCCTCTGCATTTGAGACCAGAGCATTGTATGATGTTATGGCCTCTTCTAGTTTGCTCTTCTCTTTAACAATGGCAGATCGCTTGCGTCGCCTGTCTTTGTTGCTGATTTCAGAAAAATATAATTTTAATAAAGTACACACATTATGACATTTCCATTCAGATTTATAGATTACTTTCACAAGAATGTGTAGGATCCTACAAAATGAATAAAAAAAAACCTCAATCACAAACCTGTCTCTCTGTACAACTCCATTTTCTTTTGGTGGATTTTAAGGACCAAGGGCGTAGGAGCAGGTGGGGATGGGGGCGCATGATCCCTAGTGGCAGTTAATGTGGTCCCACCCAATAAAAACAACGATTGTTGAATAAAATGAGTCCCCCTCAATATCAAACTCATTACTACACCCTTGCACACATGACATGATTTCTTTAGATTTAGTAACAAACTTACTTGATGCTGCCCACAATTGAACATCTGTGACCCACTGCTGAAGATCTTCACTTGTTTTGTTCAGGTGGGATTTGGTCATCTCAATCTCGCCTGCCACCTCAGCTGTTCTCTGTAATGTCTGTAACATACATGAAGTTATACTTATAATGCAAACAGTGTTGGGTCAAGTTCTTGAAAAGTTGATTTTAGTTCATTTTCTGAGTTCACAAGTTTTGGGAAGTCCCTAATAAAAGGTCTCATATTGTAACCTTTTTTTAATATTTTTTTTTTTACGTTTTTATGTACTTATGAAGTTATATTTGCAGTTATAAGTATCAAACACCAAGTAAATAGCGTTTTAAAAGCGCTTTTCTCAGTAGCTCTGCTAAAAACAGGTTGATTTTGGTCTGTCTAATTAATGTTCACGAGCCTTTCTTCTGATTTGCCGATTTGAAAGAAACAAGCAGGCAGCCACAGGGAACAAGCTGTAGTGTGTGTGCAGTGACTGAAGGAGGAGCCTAGGCATTTGTGACATCTCAATGCAGGAATTCAAAACGGCTCGTTTTCAGGCACAGCTTCTAAATCTGTTCTAAATATAGGCAATGTGCGTTTGTCTGACAATCGTCAGTGTAGACACTTAGAAGGTAAATACATAGCACCTAGACCTTCATTATGATAAAATACAGAAAATGTCAATTTTGACAATGTGACCTTTAAGACAAAATTATCAGGTATATGGAGTTCATATCTTACCGGTGACCATGATTGATATTTTCTTTACTCTTTGTATTTGTTTTATAGGACACTTAAGATATGAACTCCATTTACCCGATTATTTTGTCTAAATTAGGGACTTACCAAAACTTGTGAACTCAAAATTAATTAAAATGAACTTTTCAGGAACTTTACCCAACACTGAATGAAAAGGTTAATCTAAATTAGAATTAATAAACAAAAACATAATACCAAATGTACCTTAACATATCTTTGAGCAAGATAATTGTGAAGATTTAACTTTTTCCTTAGGTTCCATCCACGAACATGGATAGTGATCATATCTGTGCGTGCTGAGGAAAAAAAATGAACATGTCCATTTTAAATATTGCACATATTTAACAATGACTTTAATTAAACCCAACGACTCACCAGATTTGGTCATATATTTTGTTGTCAATGCAGCACGAGACATAAATGAATTGACTGCTTCCACTTCCTCCCCAACAGTCAAACCTGCATTAGTAGGAAATATAAAAAATGTTAAGGAACAGATCCATCGGGGTACGAGTGGCACAGTGGTCAAAGTTGCTGCCGGGCAGAACAAATGATGATGTCATGATAGTCAGCAGTTCGAGCCTGACTATAGCTTCTCTGACTTTGCCAGGAACTCCAGCAGAAACAATGCAACATTTAACATACAAGCGTGAAGTGATAATGACACAACAACAGTACTAAGAGGGGCCCAAAAACATTATATACCATTGTAAATGTTAGCGATTTCCTTTAAAAGTGAAACTAAATTACGAGATGGACATTTAAAGGTAGGGTAGGTAGGATTTGGTTAAAAAACTTTTTTTCCAAATTTGTTTAAACTTTCTTTATATATCAATACATAATTAAAATGTAAGTACTCTGAAAAAGAAAGTATGTATGAGCTTTGTAATGAGTAATCTGAGATCATGTACACTCGTTCAGCAGAGAGGACCTCTCACGACTGTTTTAAAGACAGCTCATTATTTCCATTCACTCCACCTTCTCCCTTCTGGGCTCTTTCCAAAGCCACGCCCCCAAAACACATGAACGCGCTACGCCGACCGCGATCAGCTCAGCTGAAAGACGCATTATTTACCTGAGACGAGCGGAGAAGAAGTGCATGTAGTGACATCATGTCAGAATCACATGTAATAAAAAAATCTAACTTTATCATTATGAATATAAACAAATAAGATGTGTTTTAGTACTCACTCTCAAGCTAGAATAACGATACTGGTAAAGTTTAAAATACACACACAACACAGTGTCTACGACACACACAGATACAAGATAAAAACATTGGTAGAGTATATAAAAACAAACCAAGGGCCGAAATAAACGTGCAGGTAAAGTTCCCGGTGAACATGGTAAAAGAGTTCAGACAGAGGGTAGTAGCTAAAGCTAACTTAGTTCTAAAAAAAGTTCCTGGATGCGGTGTACT
Organism: Gobio gobio; assembly: GCF_949357685.1. Classification (NCBI taxonomy): domain Eukaryota; kingdom Metazoa; phylum Chordata; class Actinopteri; order Cypriniformes; family Gobionidae; genus Gobio; species Gobio gobio. The sequence continues at coordinate 51,777,726 of NC_137101.1, read as the reverse complement.
CGCTTTTACACATGCATTTTGTTATCTAAAGTTACATTTTTCGAAATTCAACACGGCAGCGATCAACTTGAGCTAAGCATATTGAGTATTTATCATCTCTACTAATGGCTCGCTAAGTGTATAACATTGTAACTTTATGCTAAGTAATGTTATGTTAGCTATATTAGGCAGCTACGTGTGCTAGTGAGACATGCTTCATGAAAACATAAACCAAAAAAATGTATAATCAAAATGAAAGATTACCTGTCCAGCAGAAATACAGCCTCGTGAACTCCTCAAATCAAACGGGTGCGCCAGGGTTGCCAGGTTTTCACAACAACATCTGCCCAATTGCTACTCAAAACTAGCCCAAAACAAGCCCAATCGCGTTTGGGGGGTAAAATATGTGTCTTTTTGGTAGGGCTGCCTGCTAAAATTCGCAAATCCCGAGGCAAAACATCACATAATTGTGGTCGCTTCAACCCGCGGACATGAAAAACAGCCCGAGGCAACAGTGTTTGAAGTAGCCCGACTTGGCAACACTGGGGTGCATGTGGGCAGATCCTGTAGAAAAAGCGGTGGTAGCCATGGTAGCGAGAGAGAGTGAGAGGCGCCCAAGCCAATCACTTGATTCGGCCCGAACGAAAATAATGAGCGGTGTATATTGCAGATTAAAAAGTCTAGAGTCACTCGATTTTTATACTCTCTTTTTCAGAGTACTTAAATTTTAATTATGTATTGACATATAAAGACAGTTTAAACAAATTTGGACAAAAGTGTTTTAGATCAGACTTACCTACCCCACCTTTAACCTGTCTATGAGAATAATCAAATGACAGGTTTATCAGTAGATACTCTAAAGCAGGGGTCTCAAACCGGTTCCACAGAGGGCCTAGTGTATGCTTGTTTTTGGTCTTTCCCTTCAATTAGTGACCAATTAAGATCCTAACCAATTAGTGACCTACTCAGTCTGGTACAAGGTAAAAGAGAAAACCTGCATACACTAGGCCCTCAATGGAACAGGTTAAACAAAATAAACAACTTGACTGTTATTTTAAGGATTATATCATTAATGACAAATTATAGTAATTCTCATTTTTTTATAAAGGAAAATCATTGTATTATTTTTCTGTTTTCATAAATTACATACAAATGTATGTAAAATGACAGAAATAATCTGTAATAAAATATTTAGCTCATTGTATTAAAGGTTTATGTCCATACTAACAATTTAACATTATTCTTTGTAATTTTAAAGTAAATCTTATTAGTTTTATATTTCACTGTAAAAAATAAAAACCTAAAAAAAAACGGTCAAATGACTGGCAGCTATGGCTGCCAAACAAAAAACGTAAAATTAAAGTAAAAAATCTTAAGTCAAATAAAGTTAAAAAAACTTCACAGAAATTTACATTAAAAGTTTTATAGAAAACACTATTAAGATACTAATTAAGATATTTTACTTTAATTTTCTGTTTTACAGTTTAGGTGTAATTTTACATTCAAACTGTAATTCTGGATACAAATATAATAAACTATAAAGCAAACTAAATATCAAACAATAATTGTTTTTAAAGAGCACAAATCTGCACTGCTCTCCAGGTTGAAACTTTCAGGCCTCTGCCCACATCACAAAACACCACTTGACCAATTAATTAAATATAACAGCAAATAAAAAGAAATATACACATTTTCTAACTGTAGTTTAAAACAAGTTTTTTTTCTATGGTTGCAAGGCTATTTGCTGTCTTTCCGTGTTCTTTTGAGCGTGATTGGTCAATCTGAACGTCATCCAGAAACCTGGCCAATGACAGTGCGCGCCTTCAGTTTGAATTATACACCCGTTGTCGTTGGAGTGTCTCGCGGCTCGCGGGGACGCGGCGCGGCTTCTTCTAGTTCTAATCTGCAACAGGACTGCTTCGTCGGTCCATTAATGGCATTGCGTGGATCATTTTACATCTGAAAACACATCTGTTTACATCATTTTGATTGTGGGATGTCACAATCAAAAAGAAGGAAAAAACATGAATACGAAAACAGACTAAGTTACCAATGGCGGACAACAGACGGCAGAAGGTAACGTAAATCCCTTTATATTGTTTCTACTGCTCATCAAGATATAACGTTAGTGCATTAAAGTCATATGCTAATCGCGAATAACTTACATATTCTGTTTCTGTGTTTTGTTGTGTTGTAATATTGTTAAGATAGGGCTGGGTGTTATGGCGATCTGATGATACTGACTATTGTTAGTGATTTTGCAGTAAACGTTAACATTACCTTTTTATATCGCGGAATGTGAATATAGCGTATAACGCAGCACTGACTGTACTAAACGTTTTTTGACATTTTGACAAGGAAACATGAATGAATGTAGAATAATGAACGGGACATGCATGTGTTAAAATAAGCCTCTCTCAGACAGCATGCGATCCCGAAATCAATTATCTTTCTGTAAAATGCACACAGTTATCTCAGAAACCTTGTCATGTGAGGTATTCACTTGATTTAAACAGTCAGTTATGTCTACAGTAAAGTCAAACAGTTCAAGTTAACGTGGGGAATCCCGGATGCGTGTCATTCTGTGCATCCGTTCTTAAAGGGGCTGCAGCTTTGTCATCATTTTAATAAAACAACAAAAGACTAGAGAAGACCTTCTGCTTCTTTAAGAATCAAGTGATATTAATTAATTGAATATCATACAGTGAAGACTTTTAAAGCAGTATTATTCTGTAGCATTTTAATAAAATATCCATCAAAATAAATATATTGTGATATCGTTATTGTGAAATAAAATTTCTCATGAATTATATGGTCATCATGCCCATCCATCCCTACTGTCAGCGAGTTTTAAGATCAAGCTTGTCATAAATGTAAAGGAGCTTTGTAATGAGTAATCTGAGATCATGTACACTCGTTCAGCAGAGAGGACAGGAAACCACCATCCTTGGACTCTGAAGAATTACAGGAAAACCAGGATTTTGGATCTACTGTGAAGTTTTTGTATGGACCTGGTGAGTATGTTTTGCAAGTCCATGTCCGTAAGTTGATAATTAATATTAATGTTTTATCAAACAAATTAATATTCATTTGTGTGTGTGCATGTTTCTTCCCCCCTCATGATCCAGAAGTTTTGGATCCATGATCCTGAAGAACTTTTACAGATGTTGACCCTGAATGTGTAAAAGGTAATCTTAAAAATGTTGTCATTATTTTAATGTTCTCTGTTTTGTCTGTAATGTAGACGCATGCATTTTCTGTGAAGTTGCTTTGAAACAATATGTATTGTGAAAAGCGCTATACAAATACATTTTAATTGAATTGTTTTACTTACTTTTATTGGCATTAACTATATATTATTCATGATTTATTTGGCAGGTTGCAAGATGTATTTTATTTTGTGAGACTTTGCTGAGGAAGTATTCTTTGGCTCAGTCTGAAAAGGCCCAGAAAAGAAACACTATGAAGAACATCACACAGAACCGTCAGAGAAAGAGACGGGTGGGTGATTCCGTGAAATCGGTGCCTTTTGCGTCCCTAACAAATAATCAGTTCTAAAGTTGCTTTAACAACAAATAAATGTGTCATTTAAAAAACGTATTATTACTATAGATCATATGCATCAATATAAGACCAAGTAAAAGCCAATAAAATATCATTTTAAATAATTAAAATCACATATTATATGCCATAGGTAAGGATTTTGGCCTGTCCCTTGCTAGGGTTGTTCTTTTTCAACAGGACTTCTCATTTGTAAAATGTTGGTAAAATTATAATTTTTTCACAGTTTTATATTGTCTCAAGTGTAATCTCATTGTTAAGCAATGGTTTTGACATAAATAAATGTTTTCTTAGAAATATAAGTCATTTTATCATTGTCCCCTAATTTCATATCAGTCCTGTTACTATCCCCAAAAACACCCTATAAAATAATGGTACAAACCAGAAGTGACATCATTTCAAGGAAGTGACATCATTTAGAAGAAGAGGATTTCACAGTATAAGCAAGGGTAAGTTTCTCTCTTCTTAAATGTACTATTTTTCATGTTTTATCAGGGTTGTTAGAGAGGGGTCGGCATACAACATCAGTCCTGTTACCATTTTTTAAGTGTACATATAAACAATTATTTATTAATCCTGATATTATCAATAAATAGAAGTAATAACCTTTCAGATTACATACCATGTGCTTTTCTGACCATGACCTGTTAGCTAGAAATTAGCATATTAGCATCAAATCATCAGTACTGTTACCATCAGTCCTATTACTTTCCCAGAGCAATAGGGAGCATAGATTCTAGCTCAGCTGCATAACTCAGGCATAGATGGTGTATTTGTTATTTGCAGGGGAAAACATTCAAATGCAATTTAAGGATTAGGACCACAACTCAGGGACACAGACATTTATAAAGGTTATTTTGTGTGTTATTGAGCTAAAACCAGCGACACATGAGTCAGCAGCATATGAGCATCGAGTACATGCTTAGTTACCATTGTTTGTTTATGCATCTGTTTTTTTATTTGTATTCTTATGCTCCTTACTTTACTGTCTTATTTGCATATAATTAACATCACTTTTGATTTGCTAAACACTTTTACAGTTGTTAATAAAATGCCATTAACTGCAGCGGAGAAGCAACGGCGCTATCGCGCTCATAGAGACCAGGATCCAGAGAGGAGGGAACGGTATCTTCTATGGGAAAAAAAGAAATATAAGAGAGACAGAGAACAAGGAAAGAAAAAAAGCATAGAAGAATGCAATGAGGTAGAAAAGGTGGTGAGGCGAAGGAGATGGAGAGCAGACCAGGCAAAGACCAGTGCAGCAAAGAAGGCTACTGCAGTTGCAGTCAACATCCTTTCCACACCACCAGAGAGTCCCGAGTCTGGTCACCAAGAAGTAGATTGCCAAGAACCAGGCCCTTCAAGGTTAGAATAGTAAAAAGATATGTAAAGTCTGCACAATATAAGCAGAAGGTAGTATTGAGTTGCACCATACAAGCAAATATAGGCAGTGGAATGAGGAGTAGGGAAGTCCATTCAAGAATAGACATGGAACAAGTACACCACACAAACATGTATACTAGTGGAATCTAACTGATTTATTCCTAAAGAGACTGACAAGCAATATTGGAGTAATTTTGTGTTATGTTTACATTTCAGACAACGTCGAGAGGGAAGGAAACGGTCAAAACAACACACAAAAAAAATAACTTCACTGCTGTCACGTCTGGAAAAAGAGCTGAAAAAGGAATTAGATTAGATTAGATTAGATTCAACTTTATTGTCATTACACAAGTACAAGTACAAGGCAACGAAATGCAGTTTAGGTCTAACCAGAAGTGCAATAGCAGCAAGTGCAGGATATACAACGTTTGCATAAGTGCAGGACATGGATATGTACTGAGTATATATAAATATATCTATAAATAGAGCGATGGTTATTACTATAAACAGAATTTACAGGTGAATATGTACAGTGAATAATATACAGATGGTTATTACTATAAACAGAATTTACAGGTGGATATGTACTATGAATATAATATACAGATGGCTATTACTATAAACAGAATTTACAGGTGGATATGTAATATAACATACAGATGGCTATTACTATAAACAGAATTTTACAGATAGAGGTATACAATGATATGTTAGGCTAAAATGAGGAATATGGCAGTGGATTAAGGTAGTGCAATAAATTATGGACAGAAGCTATCCGAAAAAAAAGTGTAAAAGTGCAGTGGAAAGCGATTGCATATTACGGTTAGAAGTACGGTGCAAAATGCAAATGTAAACAGTAGGTACTGTAAATAACAGTCGGCAGTGCAAATGAGCATAATACAGTTAAGGTATGGTAGTGCAAAATGAATAAGTAAACAGTTGTGACTGTAATAAACAGTCTGTAGTGCAAATAACAAAGTGAAGGCGGATGTGAGGTAGGAGAGTTATCAGTATATGAGGGGAGTGGATCAACGGGGGTTTGAGTTCAGTAAAGAGACAGCTCTGGGGAAAAAACTGTTCTTTAGTCTGCTGGTCCTGGTCCGGTGGATCCTGAAACGCCTGCCGGAGGGCAGGAGAGAAAACAGTCTGTGGGCTGGGTGAGAGGAGTCCTTGAGGATGCTGCGAGCTCGATGCAGGCAGCGTTTCCTCTGGATGCGCTCGATGGCAGGTAGTGGAGTCCCTGTGATGCGCTGGGCAGTTTACACCACCCGCTGCAGTGCCTTGCGCTCCGCAACAGAGCAGCTCCCATACCACACTGCGACACAGTTGGTCAGGATGCATTCTATTGCGCAGAGGTAGAAGTTCACCAGGATAGCCGAGGAGAGCTGATTCTTCCTCAGTGTCCTCAGGAAGAAGAGGCGCTGGTGAGCCTTCTTGACCAGGCTGGAGGTGTTGGTCGTCCATGACATGTCCGCCGAGATGTGGATCCCCAGGAACTTGAAACTGGAGACACGTTCAACAGTCATTCCATTGATGTGGATGGTGTCGTGTGTGCCTCTTGACTCCTTCCTGAAGTCCACGATGAGCTCCTTCGTTTTGGTGGTGTTGAGGAGCAGGTTATTTTCGGTGCACCATGTGGCCAGGTGCTGGATCTCCTCCCTATAGGCAGTCTCATCGTTGTTGCTGATGAGTCCAATCACCGTTGTGTCGTCCGCAAACTTGACGATAGAATTAGATCCATACACAGGCTTGCAGTCGGCGGTGAAGAGGGAGTAGAGAAACGGGCTTAGCACACAGCCCTGTGGTACACCAGTGTTGAGTGTGATGGATGTGGAGCAGGTGAATCCTGAACGAATATTCTGGGGTCTGTCAGTTAGGAAGTCCAAAATCCAGTTACACATTGAAGTGTTGATGCCCAGGTCTCCAAGTTTGGCTATTAACTTGGTTGGGATGACAGTGTTGAATGCTGAGCTGAAGTCAACAAACAGCATGCGTGCGTTAGTGTTTTTATTGTCCAGGTGAGTGAGCACAGAGTGCAGTGCCATGGAAACTGCATCCTCTGTGCTCCTATTGCTGCGGTAGGCAAACTGGTGTGAGTCCAATGTGGATGGTAGAGAGTCTTTTAGGTGTTCCAGGACCAGCCGCTCAAAGCACTTCATGACGATGGGTGTGAGTGCTACAGGGCGGTAGTCATTAGGGCACCTCGGGTTAGAGTGTTTTGGCACTGGCACAATGGACATGCGTTTAAAGCATGAAGGTACAGCTGCTTGGGCAAGAGACAGGTTGAAAATGTCTGTAAAAACCTCAGCGAGCTGCTCCGCACATGCCCTGAGAACACGACCAGGGATGTTGTCTGGTCCAGCAGCCTTGTGCGCGCTGATCCGGCTCAGTGACTTGCAGACATCTGTGGTGGAGAGTGTGATTGGTGGGTCAGCTGAGGGTTTGAGCTTGGTGGCAGTTTCTCTGTTGTCTCTTTCAAAGCGAGCATAAAAGTGATTTAGCTCGTTCAGGAAGTTGACATCAGTGGCTGCGGGGGTGGAGTGGGGGGGTTTGTAGTCACTGATGGCCTGGATGCCCTGCCACATGCGTCGAGGGTCAGAGTTGGAAAAGTGACCCTCTATCTTTAGCTTGTAGCAGTGCTTGGCCTTTTTGATGCCCCTGTTCAGGTTTGCTCTGGATGCGCTGTAGGCTTGTGCATCTCCTGATCTGAAGGCAGTATTGCGTGACTTCAGCAGGAGTCGCACTTCCCTGTTCATCCATGGCTTCTGATTTGGGTATGTGGTGATCTGTTTCTGGGTTGTAACACTGTCAATGGTGGTATTGATATGATCCAATACAGAGGAAGTGTAGGAGTCAATGTCCGTGTGAGCGCCACTGGTGGCTTGAGAAGCAAACACACTCCAGTCTGTGTGTAGAAACCTTTCCTGGAGTGTGGAATCAACCCCCGCAGGCCACACCTTGATGGTCTTCACTGATGGCTTCACACGGTTGATGAGGGGTGCATATTTGGGAATGAGGAACAAAGACAGGTGATCTGACTGTCCCAGGTGGGGGAGGGGTGTCGCAACGTAAGCGCCAGCCATGTTTGTGTACACATGGTCTAAGGTTTTGTTTCCTCTGGTGTGGCAGGAAACATGCTGGTGAAACTTGGGTAGCACTGACTTTAAGTTTGAATGATTAAAGTCACCTGCAACAATAAAAGCAGCTTCCGGGTGATCAGTCTGTTGTTTACTGATGGCTGCATGAAGTTCTTTCATAGCAAGCTTGGCATCAGCATCCGGGGGAATATAGGCTGCAGTTATAATGGTGGAAGTGAACTCCCGCGGCAGATAAAACGGTCTACATTTAACCATGAGAAACTCGAGGTTAGCTGAACAATGACTCCCAACAATAGCAGAGTTTGTGCACCAGGCTTTGTTAATGTAAATGCACAATCCACCACCTCTGGTCTTACCGGAGCCATCTAATGTTCTATCCGCCCGGAGCGTGTGGCATCCCACTAGCTCAATAGCGGTGTCCGGTATTCCGCCGTTTAGCCAGGTTTCCGTGAAGATTAGGACGTTACAGTTCAAAAGTTTCTTGCTGTGTGTGATGCTGAGTCGAATCTCCTCCATTTTGTTCACTAGCGACCGTACATTGGCAAGGAAAATACTGGGTAAAGAGAGCCGATGTGGGGTTAGCCTTAGCTTTAGCCTTAGCTTAGCTCTCAGACCATCGCGTATTCCCCGCCTTTGTTTACGATCTCGGCGCCGCCTGCGAGCACTTCCGCCCGGCCGGGTAGAGTGCATAGCCTCGGGTGTCCTAGCGATCTCAGGAAGGAGTCGAAGATTGTCCATAAAACTGTCGGAAATTCGCAAACCAATATCCAAAATCTCACCACGGGTGTACGATGTTAAGGCACAACTATTCTGAACGAACAGTACCGAGATGAGCAGGAAAAATACCGCAAAATTGCAGAATCTGGAGAGACCCAGAGCCTCGCGAACTACTCGCGCCGCCATCTTGGATTCTATCCTCTTTATCAGAGGTTTAGTCATGGATAGAAGTAGAAAACAGGTATTTCAGAAATTTTACAAATCACCCATACATTTTTTCCATCTGTCCCATCTTATAATAATTAATTATAGTTGTAAGTGGTTCTCCTACACCTGAAATTAATAAGCACTTAATCAAATTAACAGGCTAGTTTAAATAAACCCAATTGAATGTAAGTGGACTGATCACTGAAGCACAAACTAGGAGGTTGTTGGAGACAGATTTAGATCATACTGGAGAACCATTCAAATACAGGTTTTAAAGAATTTCCAGACACAAAATAGATACATATTAATGCCAAAAGGGGACCCAGTCTAAAATTTAGGATTGAGATAATGTGCACAATTATAGTGCAAATTGTGGCTGGTAGGCATGTGACGGTATCCAATTTTCACGTTGCAATTAATTGCTGAAGCTTTTATCACGGTATACAGTATTATCACGATATTGAAATAAGTTGTCATAGTGTCAAAAGTGTTGTCATAGTATAACAGGTTTAAGAACTCATTTTTTAAAGGGTAACTAAACCCTAAACCAACTTTTTTTAGTTAATGATCTGTAATAATGGGGCTTTATTAATGCTGTTCATTGATTCGAGTAAATGTTTTGACATTTGAGTATAAAGTGTTTTAATTCTATAAAATATGGTGTAAAACCGCCAAAGTGCTGCCCTCTTAAGGTTGAACGGTGGCTACTGCAGTTGAATTTTCCTATTGGACGTTGTGGTACATCGTGACGTAGGATGGTACCTCCAACGGCTCACTATCCGCGCCCCTCACCACGCCCTCAGAAATGTTTCCCCCAATCACACGATGAGAACGGCTTCACTCCGGTATGAACTGTCATGTTACATGAAGTAAACATTATGAATGAAACTCACTTGACACTTGCTTTAACATTGTATTGAAGGAAATACGGTTAAATAATGCAGTTGTCAGTACACGTCAGGCTTTTCTTGAGATATCATTGCCGCCCGTCATGTGTAACGTACAGATAATTTTCATACATGAGACACACTTTCAAACCCTGACACGCAAGTGGTTGCCGCGGACGCAGATAGATTAGGTCAGTTCTCTTGCGCGGCTGCTTCACTAGCATCGTCGGCATCGGGAGATAACGCAGTTTGAGCAGCGGCTCGCATTGATAAGGCTCCGGGTTTGTGTCTACAGACAATCCACCCTCCTCCACTTCAGGTGAAGGTAGGAGAAATGACCGCTCTGTTGCAAAGCTGGCGTCACTCCAGTCATTCTCCATCTCTGCGACTCGCGAGTCAGACAGCTGTCAATCAACCCGTTACTGCGGGTCTCAGGTGCACGCCCTCCGCTCAGCCGCGCCCTCGGTTCGTCCCCTCTGTGTCCGCCGGGCTCTGCCCACTTTTCCAGCATTTTTTGAAAATTGCCAGTGGGTGGAGTTAAGCTCTG